>NC_044984.1:79677009-80277009 GCF_008728515.1 Papio anubis
AAGAAGACATTCATACAGCCAACAGACACATGAAAAAATGCTCATCACTGGCCATCAGAGAAATGCAAATCAAAACCACAATGAGATACCATCTCACACCAGTTAGAATGGCAATCATTAAAAAGTCAGGAAACAACAGGTGCTGGAGAGGATGTGGAGAAATAGGAACACTTTTACACTGTTGGTGGGATTGTAAATTAGTTCAACCATTATGGAAAACAGTATGGCGATTCCTCAAGGATCTAGAACTAGAAGTACCATATGACCCAGCCATCCCATTACTGGGGATATGCCCAAAGGATTATAAATCATGCTGCTATAAAGACACATGTACACGTATGTTCATTGCGGCACTATTCACAATAGCAAAGACTTGGAATCAACCCAAATGTCCATCAGTGACAGACTGGATTAAGAAAATGTGGCACATATACACCATGGAATACTATGCAGCCATAAAAAAGGATGAGTTTGTGTCCTTTGTAGGGACATGGATGCAGCTGGAAACCATCATTCTTAGCAAACTATCACAAGAACAGAAAACCAAACACCGCATGTTCTCACTCATATGTGGGAACTGAACAATGAGATCACTTGGACTCAGGAAGGGGAACATCACACACCGGGGCCTATTATGGGGAGGGGGCAGGGGGGAGGGATTGCATTGGGAGTTATACCTGATGTAAATGACGAGTTGATGGGTGCAGCACAGCAACATGACACAAGTATACATATGTAACAAACCTGCACGTTATGCACATGTACCCTAGAACTTAAAGTATAATAATAATAAAAAATAAAAAAATAAAAAAATAAAATGCCCTATGGCTCACAGAAGACTGGATGACTGGCATTGACTAAGAGATATTGTTTAGTAACACACCCTCAGTAACCCCAAGGTTTGTTACTTAGCTTCTCACTCAGTAACCTAACTATGAAGTCTAGTTACCCAGGATGGAAAATAACTACTATAAGCTGATTGTGCTTGCAGGGATGAAGTGGTGATTGTGTCATAGAATCTCTGGAATATCCTGAATTTTTCTTTGTGGCCCACTGGGTTCTGAGGCATTTTCCAGGTTATTTCAATGTGAATCAATCTACTGTATCCTAATACTTCTGTCTCTCAATGTCGAAGGATGTGATCAATAAAAGAAGAAATGTATAGTTAATGTGATAAGATACTGACAAAGTAAATAAAGAGAGCAAAGAAAGTATCAAGGGTTTGTTTTTTTGGCAAAGACTGTTTCACTGTAGTGTAATCTAAAGGAATAAATATGCAAAAGGCTGTTTCACTGTAGTGTAATCTAAAAGAATAAATACGCGCCGGGCGCGGTGGCTCACGCCTGTAATCCCAGCACTTTGGGAGGCCGAGACGGGCGGATCACGAAGTCAGGAGATCGAGACCATCCTGGCTAACATGGTGAAACCCCGTCTCTACTAAAAAATACAAAAAACTAGCCGGGCGAGGTGGCGGGCGCCTATAGTCCCAGCTACTCGGGAGGCTGAGGCAGGAGAATGGCGTGAACCCGGGAGGCGGAGCTTGCAGTGAGCTGAGATCCGGCCACTGCACTCCAGCCTGGGTGACAGAGCGGGACTCCGTCTCAAAAAAAAAAAAAAAAAAAAAAAAAAAAAAATAAATAAATAAAATAAAATAAAAGAATAAATACGCAGTTAATCATAAGTACACATAATATAGCCCTCAAAGGAAGAGAAGTGCAAGGGTTAAACACATTAAATTATCTTTCTTTCTTCATTGGTGCCTGTTAAATAACATTATCTTCTATTGTCCTTAATACCAATGCTCCCACCTCTGAAAAACCCACCTCTCTCTCTCTTTCTCTCTTTCTTTCTCTCTTTCTTTCTCTCTTTCTCTCTTTCTTTCTTTCTCTCTTTCTTTCTCTCTTTCTTTCTTTCTTTCTTTCTTTCTTTCTTTCTTTCTTTCTTTCTTTCTTTCTTTCTTTCTTTCTTCTTTTTCTTTTCTTTCTTTCTTTCTTTCTTCTTCTTCTTCTTTTTTTTTTTGAATAAGGTCAAATTAATGGAATGAAAATCAGTTCTCACTAATGTCCAGGGTAGGGGCTGGCAGCGTTCCAGAAATGCTTTTCCAAAATACTGGTTTCAAGTTTTCATTGTGGAAGAGGGAGGGAGAGAGGGGATTTTGGAACACTGAGAACCCCTGGGGATTATCGCTGGCTCAGACACCTCATTACAGAGCTTTAGAGGCAAAGTGACAGGAGAGCTTTGGAGGCCAGGGAGATCCTGGAGAAAGACTTTATGACAGTAAGAGTGTAGAAAAACAAACAAATAAATAAATAAATAAAGTAGAAAAATGAATGTCTTTCATTTGTGATATTAATAGTGATAATCCTATTAATTAAATATGCTGATAGGTTTAACAAACTCAGTGCTGTGTGAAATGTATATACTTTTTATTCTCTGTGCATTTCTAATGGTAGCCATACATTACACAATAAGTTGCATATAGAAAATACTCAATAAAAATCTGCTGAATTAATTTAAGTTAAATGTCATCTATAGGTAACATTCTTATTTTATCAAATCCGAATATCTACTTTGTGTCAATCCCTGTGTTAAGTATTGTAAAGGATAATGGAATACATTTTGCAGACATACATCCTGCCCTCAAGGGGTTTATAGTTTAACTATGATCATAATAAAAGTTTGAAAGCCAGTCTGATGTGATATCAGTTCCCTTAAGTTGACCCTGAGTGCATGAAAAAACTAAATCATGCCACATCCAAAGCATTTCATATTGAACTGTCTTTCTTTTTCTTTTTCTTTTTCTTTTTGAGATGGAGTTTCACTCTTGTCACCCAGGCTGAAGTGCAATGGTGCGAACTTCGCCTACTACAACCTCCTGGGTTCAAGTGATTCTCCTGCCTCAGACTACCAAGTAGCTGGAATTACAGGTGCCTGCCACCACACCCGGTTAATTTTTGTATTTTTAGTAGAGATGGGGTTTTGTCATGTTGGCAAGACTTTTCTCAAACTCCTGGCCTCAAGTTATATTGAATTTTCAATTGGGAGTATAGATAACTTTCAGCCTTTTAAAAAACTCATGTAGCTATGAAGAAATTGAAGTTTCACTCTTTAATGAATATATGTATATCCATACCTTCTATAATCTCTCAAGACTCTAATTATTTTACTATATAATAGCAGCTATTTAAAAATACTTCTCAATGTGACATGTATGTACACATATATATGTGTACGTATATGTGTGTGTGATTGTATGTGTGCAAGTTAAACACATGTGGAGGGAAGGAGAGTAAGAGTGAACTTGTACCAAACATATGTTTCATGAGTTAATGAACAACATTAGTTTGGGGAAAAGCTGTTTCTAAATATTTCATGGAAACCAACATAAAAAGGAAAATTTCTCCACATTGGAATAAAAATGTCATCTATTCACCATGTCTGCATGGATTACTGCAACTCTGCCTTTATCTGTCACGATCCATAACCTATCTCCAAAAAGAGTGTAAAGCTGACATCAATTAAGTCATTTCTCTGCGTAAATCTCTTCAGTGTCTTCAGTTGCTTTAGATCAAAGTCAAAACCCAGTATCATGGTTAACAATGGCTACCATAATCTAGCATTTGCTAACGTCTCCAGCCTTTCTTGCTGGATGCTCCAGCCCAGTGGCTGAATGTTGTTCCATTCCTGAATGCCCTATACCCTCTGTTTGATCTTTTAAGTTTTTCTATCTCTTACCTTAGCCAAGAAAAAATCTCTCTCTCTTTCTAATGATCTTCCTTTCCTTTGGTTCTAACTTAAGAGTCACTTATTTCTGACACTTTGCTGACATTGACTTAGTTGGTCTGCTCAATGCTTTCTTAGTACTTCTATTTCCTGGGTTATAACAATTGTCATACTTTATTATGATTGTTACTGTAAGTATGTCTCCTCACTACACTGGCACCCTCCATGAACATAGGTATAATGTCTATTTTGTTCACAGCATGTGAAACATAGAATAAATGCAATATTTATAGAATGCATTCATTCATTCAACAAGTACATGTTCACTGATGCTAGGCAGTGTTCTAGGTGCTTGGAGTAAAGCAGTGAAGAAAACAGAAAAAAATTCTCTGGTCCCATGGGTTTATATTCTAAAGAAATAAGGGGAATCATAGTTTGTTAGAAATGATAAATGCTAAATCAAAAAACAAAATGGGAGGGGCAAGTAGGAAATTTCTGTGGTGAAAGAGGGTTATACTTATAATTGAGATGGATTAAGAAGGGCCTTATTGAAAAGGTGATTTGAAGGAACTGCAATAGCATCAAGGGGATATGGGGCAGAAGAGCCCTGAAGGCAGAGATACAGCGGTAAGGCCCTGAGGCAGGATTGTCCCTATTGTGTGAAAGGGAGAGTGTTAAGAGATCCAACAGGTAATGGGAACCAGATCACTAAGATACTTGCCAGCTATGCAATTATCCTATTTCTTCCTAAAGTTTCATCTGCTAATTTTAGTATTTATTTGTGGCTCTTGCCTGCAGTAATAATTACTGTAGTATGTTCTAATGGTGATTTTCCATTTCCCTTGTTTTTTCTATATTATTTGAAATTCTCCTGTAAAGAAGATTTTCCTTTGCCCCTATTTATTTATTTATCCATCCAATCATTTATTTGTACCCATGTGTCCTCATATGTATTTATTTTAATTATTGGGCTTATAATTCAATGCCATAATTATTTATTGCATTTGTCAAATTGTTTCAGATTTTGCTATTGGGAAATTCTTTCCGATTGGCTCCTGCCTCCTTTTGATATTCTCTGGTCTTGTTTTTATTGAGCCCTTCCTTACTCTCAGGCACTACAAGATGCTCCAGGATCATCTTATATGCTCCCTGCCCTAGTCGTGTATATTAACCTATGTATACACACATGTATATATCCAATTATGGCTGTCTGTATGTCTGTCTGTATATAAATACATACATTCAGGTAATATCTGTGATTCTAGTCCAGCACCACAGAGTTTAATTCCAGTTTTCTACCTTGGTTATTTACGAGTTCTTTCTCTTACAGCAAGAAATCTAGCTCCCATTATCTATAATTTATTGACTTATTTGTTCCTAGTATGCAGGCAAAGTAGTTTCAGGATTGTTGATCTGTACCCAGGATCTTGGCTTTAATCAAAGATGTTTTATGATCATCTTTAGAATTATTCTCTGGTACATGTTGGACATTAGCCTATCATTGATAATACTAATAAATAATGGAGTCAGTCAGTACAGCTCACATTTTATCATGTTGTGCAATAGTTAGACATCAGGAAACTCTGACCGGTGTCCTTCATGTCACTTTAATATCAAATAATGTAACATTGAGTCAAAGAAATGGCTTGAAAATGTTGCCATGTAGAAATAAGAAATGGGTATCTTACAGCATGCATGTTGGAACTCCAGTGGAGACATCTCTGCCCAATTTCGTATCACTAGAGTGGCTGAACCACAGATGTATTGACTGTTGTGCTAATTCCGCTTTGATTAAGTGTTTGTCACTGCTCCATTATTTTGTATGCATTCATACAGATTCTTTTCAGATATTTTGCAAAATGGAAGAAAATCTGAAGTTAAGGTAGTTAATTTAAGATATTTAAATTAAGACAGTTTGAACATTTAACTTTTAATAGTAATTCTCTCTCTCTCTCTCTCCCTTTGACACATATTTTCGCTCTGTTGCCCATTCCAGGCTGGAATGCAGTGGCACAATTACAGCTCACTGCAGGCTTCAACACCTGGGCTCAAGTCATCCTTTCACCTCAGTCTCCCAAGTAGTTGGGACTACAGGCACACACCACCATGCACAGCTGCTTTTTAAATTCTGGAGATGGGGTCTCCCTGTGTTGCTCAGGCTGATTTTGAATTCCTGGGCTCAAGTGATCCTCATACCTCAAACTCCCAAAGTGCAGGGATTACAGGTGTGAGCCACAGTGCCCAGCCTCAATTCTTTTTAAGGTAAATGAGTTCTGCACATTTTAAGAGATCTGAAAGATAAGAAAACAGTTAGTATTCCATACCTGAACTGCTAGTTGGAAGTTAGGTGTGCTAACATGAACTCTACTAGTTCAAAAGCAAGAAGAGCTGAGCTGTTTGTCAATTAGTCTGTATCTTTTCAGTGCCATCTAAAACTACAAAAAAATCCTTTGAAAAGTGTTTCAAACAATGTAAAACTTGATATTTTACCTGGTTATGTAGTAGATTAGCTCATAAAATAGAAAATAGTATTGAAAATAGTGATATATTATAATTTAATGATGTATCAAGTGAATCATTTCATTAAAATAATAAAGAGAAAGGTAAAAAGGTTTCTGAAAATCAGTTATGGACATACATAGGTAGAATGCTTTAAGGTACTGTGCTGAACAAATAGAAGTAATACGGAAGCGATTCAGCAGGAGTGAAATGGCTTGGTAAATACTATTCACTAGCTGGTTCAAATGACAGTTATCTTTCATTGTTTGTCATTGTAAACTGAACGAAAGCAGGAACAAGATGGAATAGCTGCCCTCAGTTTATTTTAAAGAACATTTTTGTACGGTTCATTTTTGTCCAAGACATACATGTGCATTTTCAGTGCACAAATGCAGCAAGAATTTTAAGATGGTTAACGTGTAGAATCTGTGTTACCAGAGACTTAACTAAACAGACATAAATAAGCTGAAATTTTTCCTACAGTCAAAGAGAGCATTTTAGTGTATGAGTTATGTTGTCTGTAAGCCTAAGTTTGCCTGTTCTTTCTCCCTTGCCACAAACAGGACTTATAGAAGTCTCACCTTCCTCTTTCCTCAGTAGCTCCTATTTTCCTCCAGGGACCCATACTCACATTTTTCCTTCCTCCTTCCTTCTCTCCACCCTGCCCCACTCTCTCTTCCTTTCCTCCATTTTATCAAATCTTGCCTTTCTTTTAGCCTTTGGCTTTTTCTGCCACTGACTTGACATCATTCCTTCTGTGTTTACTTAACACTAATAATTCCATTAAAACTGCTTATCCTATTTCTCCCTTTGCCTTCCTCTCCTCTTTTTCAGAGTTATTGCAGGGTAAAGAGAACAGTCTGATCATAAAATGTGTTAACACAGTTACTTCTGTCACTTATGTTTGTTGCTGTGTCCTCTCTTGTGTGAAGGGTACACACAGGCACACTGGTTCTTTAGACACACAAACAAAGGTGATTGTTTTGTCTATACCAGTCAAGTCAATCACAGGGTAAGCCCTTCTTTTTTCCCTCTGACTTGACTGATTGAGTCAGTCAAAGCATCAAACTAGTTTATGTGACTAGACAACATCACTCTGTGTCTTGTTTGTTATGACATGCCATGGTTCCCTGGCTTTTTTGTAAATTTCAAGTTTAGACATTTTCTTTGAAATTTGCTGCTACTGTTTCTTGAGAAATATATCTGTGAAGTCTCCAGCTTTTCAACCCCCTCGCTGGAAGTCATCACTCTCCTGAATGCTTCCTCTACACTTTGATCATACCCACATTACTTCATGCATTTTACTTAGCTGAACATGCAAATGTTTCCTCTGTTAGATTGTACATTCTTCAAAGAGTAATGTTTTATACCTTCAGTATTTTGTAAATTTTCTTTTATTTAATGGGTGTCCAGGTATATATTCTATAAATTAGTGAATGACTGCACTGTAATTTTTAACAGTAAAATTTTGAGTTAATCCTAAGCAAAGAGATTATAAATCACGATGGCAAAAAAAAAAAAAAAAAAAAAAAAAAATGAAACCTGGTTTCAAAGGAAAATCACTACTATACTGGTAGTTCTTCTATTATATTAATATTATACTTAATAAAAATTGGGAAATAGTTCATCTTTGCCTATTCTCCTCCCTGACTTTATAGATTCATAGGGAAAAAATAGAGGAATTCTTGTGCTAATTTATGGAAAGGGTTTTTTTTAAAACATTAAATTAAAGGCAATATGTGTTTTCCATAGGCAAGCATGCTTTGAAGCTTTTACTTAGATTTAAGTTTATGTAACTTTTAATTGGTAACATGTGCTCTGTGGATGTCTTTGTGGATGAATGTGTACACAGTATACCTATAGAAGTAGGTATAAAAATGATTCGAATCCTCCTTATCTGTTTATAGGTTTCCGCTTCACAGCTTCTAAAATTTACTAAATTCATCTAAGTCCTATGCCGTTTTGACAAATAAAAACCATCTACAAAATAATGTATTTATGCATCTGTCTCTCAATATCACATCTACACATTTACAGGCAGAGGAAAGAAGAGAACAAGAAAAAAGAAGAGAATAAGGGGAGAGAAATATGTATGTGAGTAAATCCATTTCTAGAGTAGCATGTTTGTGTTTGCGCCTCTGGCAGTGGATCCATGAACACTGGAATGTATGAGTAACTGCATCTATATCTTTATAACTCATTCTCTATATATTCATATCATCTGATGATTAAAAAATATTTTTACTTATATATGTTCTAATTTTACAAATTATCATTTTTAAAATGGTATCAAAAATAACACCTATTTAAAATTAGAATGCTGGTAATAATAATACAAATTACATCAATAATACAAATTACATCGATAATACAAGATTTGAATTTTAGCGTTATAAATTCTATAACTTTGTGGATATATTAGCCAAAATGTAAATATGAGGAACTTTTTTCATTGCTAGTGAATTATAAAAATTATTATTCATGGCTATCTGAAACAGAGAATGAGGTATCAAATTGGGATAATTATTTGATTATTTGACCAACCTAGGTTTTTATTCTTAGAACAGATTGGTCAATTTGCTTCCATAACCTAAAGTGAATGAATAGCCAAATATTTAAAAATTTTTTTGCATAAAACATTTATTTAGTGTAATTCTGTTTTTCAGTAACCTGGTTTTATATGTGAAAACAATAGCCCTAAACATGATTGGAAAAGCATAAAGAAACAAACATTTTTCCCAAGCAAGATATCTGAAAGTTCAAAGCAATTTAGATTATTTAGAAAACTGGCTTGTTCAAGGAGTGATCTTCATCTCTCTTTTTAATTTTTAATTTTTATTAAGCCTTTTCCTTTTGTTAGTAGCTCTAAGCTATACTTGCTTATAAAGAACATCACCTAAAACTTTAGTGCCATCTGGCGAAATTTAAAAAGTTGTGATTCCTAAATACGTATAATCAAACAGCAAAATATTTGTTTCTGTGCTTTTGGAAACATAAATGATTTATTGACCATAAAAATATGAACATTTCATTTTCAGCAAATTAACTAGAAGCTGTCAACATTAAGTATAGCATGTGGAAAGCTTTTGTTGTAAAGCACATAGAAGAAAGAATGTTTATTTAAACTGAAATACTTAGCCATTAGTCTGAAACAGATTCATTGCCATAATTTTTATTCTGATGGCATTTAAAAATGTAAAATAGTAGATATCATAAAAGTAAATCATCTTATATTTGTTTTCTGGGATTTTTTTAAGGCCAGAGAAGGTGATCTTAGTCTTAGCTTCATATTGGTGAATAAATTTTTAGTCATTTTTTTAAAAAACGAAAACCATTTCTAAAAACTTCAGGCAAATAAGTAACTCTTTGATAATAATTGGACAATAAATTGGGTAAAATAACAGTTTTTAAAATTGAATTTAATAATCTTCAAGCTTGTCAAAATAAAGATGGATTTAATTATAGGAAAGAAATTGTCCACAGACTGTGTCCTGTAATATTTATGAACTAACCATATATCAGTTTTTCTGAGTCTAATTTTCTCAGTCTAATTGTTGACTGTACACTCATTGTTTCTTTTGCGCCATTTACATATATAAGTACACACACTTATGGGGCAGAAGAGAAAATATTAAATTTTTATTTCAACTTTTTAGTATTACTGGTGTGAAAAGGGCACCGAAGAAAAGAATGAAACCATGCATTCACTAAAAATGAGGATTAGGAATTTAAAAAATTATCTTCCTTAAAAATTAATCAGATAATGCACACTCTTCAGATTTAGCATTAAGGCTGTGATGAACACATAGACATATGCAGTTTTTATTTGCATGAATGCTGTATGTGTAGCATTCTAATGCTTAATCACTCTGCTTCTCAGAAGTGACTTCTCTTACTACCTTGTGGTCTCCATTGAATTTCTCCCCTCTATATTCTCTCTTTCTCTCTTCCTGCATCCCCTTTCTTCTTCTTTCAAGGAGGGGGATTGGATAACAATGTTTTAGATAAAATAAGTGAGGTACATAATATAGAAGGAAAAAGTGAAAAGGCGAATGGACTATAGGAGAGGCAATTGCCTTAGGATGCTGAAGGATAAGGCAAGAGTGCAGTGCATGATATGCTATATATTTCTGTTTCATTTCCTCTGTCATTTTTTCCTTTAAGATCACTTGATTATATGTAGGTATGACGTATAGGAAGACTCAGATTGTTTCAAAGTACACACTTAGTTCAGAAATTTATCCCTGAGTAGAGAATTTAGTATTTGGAAGATTAAAAGAAAGTCCAACTTGAAGAAGAACATGACAGTGCTAATTAATATATGATTCTCTAATCAATTATTATATCCAGCTGATTTGTCCACTTTCCTCCTTTTACATGTCTCAGTTATGAATATAGTGTAATCTGTTTCAATTTTTCTGTTTGATATATTAATGGTGTCGGTATTTAGTTCAAGGCTTTCCATTATATAAACACTCTACAACCTGTAAAGGCATTTTTGTTCTAAAAGTATGCTCGTAATTTAGTTGTTTGGAACTTAATAGTCCTTGTTTCTCCAAGAGTTCACAATGTTAATAATGGTAGCTATGATCTCAGTATAATTTCACAAAGGTGCATTTAGCCTAACCCTGTGGACTCGTTTGTCCATCAGCACATATAAGAGACATTCCCCAAGAAAGAAACATACGCTTAACTTCGCAATCCCCGCCCCCCTCACCCCCAGCATTGGTGAGGCAGTTTTATTCCACTGCGTTCTGTAAGATGTGTCCTTTCTCTCTTTTCCTCTCTGCTTACTTTCAGCTTTATCTCTCCTCTTCCTCCCAAGATCACAGTTATATAACACCGACCAGCACTGGCCAGCACCTGAAAAGAACCTTTTCAATAATACAGAGTGATGTCCTTTTATATCTGCCTGATTTCATTAGGCAGAGAGTATCTGCCTAAAATACCAAGGTGGAAAGGCACTAAGGCTGCTTCATTCTATAAATGACAGATTTTATTTCATGATGGAGATTCTGATTTTTCCTTGGGTTTTCTCAGGCAGCTAGTTGTTGTCTGTGTTACATCAAATAACAAGGTATTTAGATTGTACCTGGCTATACAGAAAGACATTTTATTACATGTTGATAACAAACTTCAACATGATGCTAAAACTCTTGAGGAATTGTATACTGAGTCTATTCATAGGTTTATACATTAATGAAGTATTGGATTAGAAATGACTGTTCTTAGATTTTTTTAAGTCAACATTCTAGAACTAAAAACATTTTCATCCTTTCCTGATGAATTTTATAATACTTGTAAAGGAATGATGCTCTGCTTCACGTCTCTGAGTTTCACTCAATTGTTTCCTGGTCAAGGTTTCCCGTTAAACCTAAAGGAAACAGTTGAAAGGAAAAAGGCAGAATAAAATATCTTAGGAAGACTTAGACTTGGTCTGGCTATGTTTAGATTTCTTCCCAATTTTGGCTCAGTTTTAAGCTTTATTGGCAGTCTCATTCAGAACTGTGGCTTTATCCTCTTTTTTCATTTGACTAATATGATTTGTTAAAACATTCTCTGTTTATTTCTTCTTGCTTAACATTTTTCCACACAGCAGGCATAATGAATTTTTGTTTATGATGGGCCATGCTGCCTGAATTATGGTATGGAATCTGGGTTTGGTTTCTTTGGAAAGATATTTTATTGCAATTTCAGGGGATTTATGTAGCTTCTGGTGTTCAATCTTAGACATGAGTTTCTCTGAACTTGGTTGCTTTAGGAGGAGTTATTTCTAAGGAAAACTAGGCAGCATCTGGTAATAAAAAAACCACCACAATTTATTATAAATAGATTTACCAGATTTCTTGGTATAAGCATTATCATATTCCCTACCAACTTATCTTTGTATCTGAATTATGCACAATTAAAGAGTGACATACATCTTTTTAACTCAAGATCCTCAAAGCTCATTAAAGTGCCACAAGCACTGGGGTTTGTTGATGCTGATCAGCCACAGACAACACATATTAAAATATACTCTTCCCCAAAAGAGCTAAGGAGATCATGTTTCCTTGTACAAGGAATACTGATATGGGCTACATTTTGAAATGAAAGTACCTGGTTTGTAGGAAATAATTCTACCCCTGAGATGCCTTGTTGTCAATTCAAATTGCATAAAATAAACTTCTAAAGAAACCAAACGGCAATTTCTAGGATAATGTGAAAAGTTACCACCATACCATATAAACTGACTTGACTTAGGGCACTCTCAGAGAAGAATATTCATGAAATTAATCCACATATTCATTTATTTTTGAAATGCATACTGTATTTTAATGAACTCATTTTTAATGTACTTTATGCATCAGTTATTATAGCACTTTTCTTCAGATTAAAAAAAGGAGACAAACCCCCCCAAAGCCTTTGTGTTAAATTATTTTTAGTTCATTTACTTGTAAGATGACCATCCAAATACAAGATTTCTCATAGATTAAAGAGCACAGAATTTGAAGCTAGGCTGATTCTATTTGGAATCCCAGTTCTATCTCTAAGCTGCCTAACCTATGTTAAGTCTGAGACTCCTAGTCTATAAAATAAATGAATGCAAAACTTGAAAGGTTGTTATGCTGTTATGCAGAGTAAGTAATGCAGTAAATGCAAAATGCCTTGTATACCTCTGGCAGATATTATATGTTCAATAAATGATAGCTGGTATTACTTGTATTGTTATGCATTTCAATGGTAATTGGTATTTCCAGAGAGATATTTTGAAGTAAAAAAATTGTCATCTTTAATGTTTTTGAAAATATACTTTATATTTAAAGACTGGCAGTCAACATATGGATCAGCAGCATAGAAATGACATTTTTATTTTTATTTTTATTTTATTATTATTTTTTATTATACTTTAAGTTCTAGGGTACATGTGCATAATGTGCAGGTTTGTTACATATGTATATCTGTGCCATGTTGCTGTGCTGCACCCATCAACTCGTCAGCACCCATCAACTCGTCATTTACATCAGGTATAACTCCCAATGCAATCCCTCCCCCCTCCCCCCTCCCCGTAATAGGCCCCGGTGTGTGATGTTCCCCTTCCCGAGTCCAAGTGATCTCATTGTTCAGTTCCCACCTATGAGTGAGAACATGCGGTGTTTGGTCTTCTGTTCTTGCAATAGTTTGCTGAGAATGATGGTTTCCAGCTGCATCCATGTCCCTACAAAGGACACAAACTCATCCTTTTTTATGGCTGCATAGTATTCCATGGTGTATATGTGCCACATTTTCTTAATCCAGTCTGTCACTGATGGACATTTGGGTTGATTCCAAGTCTTTGCTATTGGGAATAGTGCCGCAATGAACATACGTGTGCATGTGTCTTTATAGCAGCATGATTTATAATCCTTTGGGTATATCCCCAGTAATGGGATGGCTGGGTCATATGGTACTTCTAGTTCTAGATCCTTGAGGAATCGCCATACTGTTTTCCATAATGGTTGAACTAGTTTACAATCCCACCAACAGTGTAAAAGTGTTCCTATTTCTCCACATCCTCTCCAGCACCTGTTGTTTCCTGACTTTTTAATGATTGCCATTCTAACTGGTGTGAGATGGTGTCTCACTGTGGTTTTGATTTGCATTTCTCTGATGGCCAGTGATGATGAGCATTTTTTCATGTGTCTGTTGGCTGTATGAATGTCTTCTTTTGAGAACTGTCTGTTCATATCCTTTGCCCACTTTTTGATGGGGTTGTTTGTTTTTTTCTTGTAAATTTGTTTGAGTTCTTTGTAGGTTCTGGATATTAGCCCTTTGTCAGATGAGTAGATTGCAAAAATTTTCTCCCATTCTGTAGGTTGCCTGTTCACTCTGATGGTAGTTTCTTTTGCTGTGCAGAAGCTCTTTAGTTTAATTAGATCCCATTTGTCAATTTTGGCTTTTGTTGCCATTGCTTTTGGTGTTTTAGACATGAAGTCCTTGCCCATGCCTAGGTCCTGAATGGTATTACCTAGGTTTTCTTCTAGGGTTTTTATGGTATTAGGTCTAACATTTAAGTCTCTAATCCATCTTGAATTAATTTTCATATAAGGAGTAAGGAAAGGATCCAGTTTCAGCTTTCTACTTATGGCTAGCCAATTTTCCCAGCACCATTTATTAAATAGGGAATCCTTTCCCCATTTCTTGTTTTTCTGAGGTTTGTCAAAGATCAGATAGCTGTAGATGTGTGGTATTATTTCTGAGAACTCTGTTCTGTTCCATTGGTCTATATCTCTGTTTTGGTACCAGTATCATGCTGTTTTGGTTACTGTAACCTTGTAGTATAGTTTGAAGTCAGGTAGCATGATGCCTCCAGCATTGTTCTTTTGACTTAGGATTGTCTTGGAGATGCGGGCTCTTTTTTGGTTCCATATGAACTTTAAAGCAGTTTTTTCCAATTCTGTGAAGAAACTCATTGGTAGCTTGATGGGGATGGCATTGAATCTATAAATTACGTTGGGCAGTATGGCCAAGAAATGACATTTTTAAATAGAAGTGGATCCTTTTGTAAATTTTGGAATAAACAACTCAGGATCAAAGAACTTGAGAAGAATGTCAGTGGGGAAATGAGAAGTGACCAAAGCTGTGAAAAATAAGCCCCACAATAAACAGAATGAAAGTAGTGTTACTAGGTGTTTTTTGTTTTCTTAAGTCTAGAGTTGTTGCATGGTTCCCATAATATAGTCATTAAGGGCACAGGTTCTGCGGTCAGCATACCTGGATATGACCCACTTACTATTTCTGTGATCTTAGATATTACTCTCCTCTTTGCTTCCATTCTCTTATCCAATATTATAAAACTAGCTTAATAATAATACTCCACAGAGTAGATTTTTATGCTGTCCTACTACGTTAATACACATAAAGTGTTTAAAATAATACCTACACAGAATAGGTAGTCAAAAAATATAGCTAATACAATTATTTAGACAGAACAAGGATTTATATTCTCATCTTACTTGTAAGTACAGAAATCAAAATAGGGCTGTAAGAAATTTTCTTCACATAAATAACATTTCTGTATCTTATATAAATCTGCTTTGTCTTTGCATTTTACATGCTAATCAGCATAAAAACAAAACTAGAGATTTATATAGTATATCTACAGTATTTTATTTCTTATCATTTACATATTACATTTTAGTAGTAAAAGCAAATAAATATCAGAACATTAATGTTCTTATGATCAAGGACATACCACTCTACCTTTTAAAAAATTAATACCTGCTGTTTCCTGCTACATTGTCTGCTATAAGTTTGATAGGTATTGGCTCAAAGCATCTTTTTCATGATTTCCCAAGCCAGAAACTTAGACATTGAGTTTTTTCTCTGTAATTTACTTGATAGAAAAACCCAATATGATAAAAAACAATTTGATTACAAAACATGCTCCAAAATAACATGATAATTATAGTCTTTTTTGTTAACTTAGTATAATTGCTTACTTGTGTATGTCTGAATGAGCTAGGTTATGCTGTAGTAACAAACAACCCTCAAATCTAGTGGCTTAGAACAAAGTGGCCACTATGGTTTGACATAGTCACTCAAGAAGCTAGGTTGGTAGACCGCCTGTCACAAATGCTGCTGGCTGTCATGTCAGAGGAGTAGAGAAAGCTCTGGATGATTTTTCATTAATAATTGATATTTGAACTTAGAAGTGATACCATGATTCCACTGACAACCAGAACTAGTTGCATGGCTCCTCCCCAACACAAGAAGTATAATCCTGCTGCGTGTCCAGTAGGGAAGAGAAGTGTAAATATTTGGTAAACAGTGCTAATGATTACTAGATTATATTTCACTGCAGAAATATTACTATAGTGATTTTATATTTCAGACCCAGAAAACTGTTGTCATCTTGTATATTACATATCATAAATTCCATATAATTTTTATAAAATCTGAAATAAGTTTTCATTCCAACAAGACAATCTTTTCAGATATGGAATTAAGAATTAATTCTATGTTGAGCTCTAGGGATTCGAGGAAAAATTAGACATGGTCTCTACTTGGTAGAACTCAGAGTCCAATGAGAGAGTAAGGCATATAGCCAAAACTTTCAAAGGAATGCATAATGTATTACATTAGAGGCCTGATGAGAGTGTGATTGCAGTACAGAGGAGGGAGTGAAGAGATAGATAGGCCTGATCTAAATAGAATGACTTCATAGACATTGCATTTAAGCTAGGATTTGATGCATGGTAAGCATGGTAAGCATTAAGGGTATAATAAGCATTTCTAACGGTTTTTAATTAACTTTTTTATTGGCAGGCTCTATGTTTTGTTTATACAATATGTACATATTTTTATTGTATATGCAGTGTTTGGGGCACAGTAAAAATGACAGTGGTTCCATGATTGAGAAAAGATACGTTTGGGAAAGAAATTATGCCCCATCATGAGGGCATGCTGTAGAAAAGGAATTTTAGGCCAGGCACGGTGGTTCACACCTGTAATCCCAGCACGTTGGGAGGCCGAGGCGGGCGGATCACCTGAGGTCGGGAGCTCGAGACCAGCCTGATCAACATGAAGAAACCTTGTCTCTACTAAAAATTCAAAATTAGCTGGGCGTGGTGGTGCTTGCCTGTAATCCCAGCTACTCGGGAGGCTGAGGCAGGAGAATCGCTTGAACCAGGGAGGTGGAGGTTGCGGTGAGCCGAGATCGCGCCATTGCACTCCAGCCTGGGAAACAAGAGCAAAACTCCGTCTACAAAACAAACAAACAAACAAAAATCTAATGTTATTCTGAGGGCGGTAAAGATAATCAACTAAGTTTTTAAAGAAGGAACATGAAATATTCTGTGTTTTCTGAAGGTTCTCTTGTGCCAGAGGATCAATGTAGGAATGTCAAACTCATTAGAAAAGGTGATTTGTGGAAAGAGAAGTAAATTATACTGTTTTTGTATTTCAGTTCTTTTAGTAATGTCTTTTCAATATAGTGTGTATATTCAATATTAAACCTAGCCGAGAACTCAAACCTTAAACATCGATGTACTTGTCCGAACAGAAGGTTATACAGAGGAATTCCTCATGTTTATGTTTAGGTTGGTTGATTACAATGTTTCCTTATGCATGTTGCATTCCTGGAGTCCTATTGGGTATCAAATGCATTTTGCCATTGTCAATCTTCTATATTTTAATCCTTGAAATATGTGAATAGCATATGACGGATACATTTTGTACAATGAGTCCTGTATACACCTCCTTAAAGACCACAGCTGCACTTGCATCAATACTTGAAGTGAAATTGCAGGAAAATCTCTGAAATGAGGAAAACATAAAAAATTGAACAGTTTACATTTATAGAAAAAACACTTCATTTAGAAAAATATATGAATTACTTAAGACATATTGAAGTCAGAATTTGTATTATATTTTGCACATTTTATATAGTTATAGCATTTGCAAAATGTGTGATTCAATAAGATGATATGTTACCAACATATTGAGATTATTTTAAGGTATATACCAGCCTATATATTTTTAAATAATACGTAATGTATAAAACACTTTTCTATACATTCAGGTCAGTTGCTATGCATAAAATCATTGAAGTGGTAAAAGTGAAAATTATATTGCATCTTTATCACACAAACAACAGTTGAACAGTTATTTTATTGTAGTTAACCAATGAAATAAAACTAATCAGTATAAAAAATACTATGATATGACTTTTTATTCTAGAAAACATTATAGAGGAGCTTATTTTAATGGAAAAAAAGTGACTTTTTGGGGAAAGTGGTAGTTTACTATCTATGAAATAGAATTTCCTTCCTACTTGTTTCATTCTATAGGCCAACATGAAACGGAATAGTGAGATGAATTAGAATTTGTATGGTTTTGCTACTTATTAGCTATAGCCTTGAGCAAGTTGGTTAAACTCCCAAGTCTCTGTTTATGCATGTATAAGTTGAGAATCATGACAGCTAGTGTCAGGAGTTGTGTATATGTGTATATGAAGGAAATGATGCAAAGTCAATGCAATGAATAGGAGCCAATGATAGATGAAGAGAACTGTAATAGCATTGTGATTCCACTGTTAACAGCCTGCCACCCTCTCTCACAGAGATCCCATCTTGATATTTATCATCCTTTAGGTAGAACAAAATCTCACTTTCACAAAAACTTAGAACAAAAACATTTCAACGAAGGGCATCACATTGCATTTATTTTAATAAAAATCAACTTGGCCGGGCGCGGTGGCTCAAGCCTGTAATCCCAGCACTTTGGGGCCGAGGCGGGCGAATCACAGATCCCGGGGAGATCCAGAGACCATCTGGCTAACACAGTGAAACCCGTCTCTGCCTAAAAATACAAAAAAACTAGCCGGGCGATGTGGTGGAAACCTGTAGTCCCAGCTACTCGGGGAGGGAAGCTGAGGCAGGAAAGAATAAATGCCCGGGAGGCAGAGCTTGCAGAGTGAGAGCTGAGATCAAGCCACTGCACTCAGCCTGAGTGAAGCGAGACTCCGTCTCAAAAAAAAAAAAAAAATCAACTGATATATCAATGGAACAAGTTGTACTACAAAGACAAATCTGGGATATCAATTGGAAACAAAATTCCATGGAGATGGTGTAGTACAAAAAAATAGCAGTCTGAACTTGTTATCAAAGCTTCACATCAGATTGGCCTCATAACTTCACTGGTGCTTCATAATATTTATGCTCAAAGGTGATATTCTCTTTCGCCTCCAATATCTCCTCCAGCCTCACATCTTTCACTGTCCCATCCAAGAAGTTTACATCCATTAAATTATAAAGATCATTGTCCTGTATTTGAACTTGCTGATCACTTCTTTTTTTCTGCTTCTGTTTATAACCTTGGGTTCTATGATGCCAGGTTCTACTGACACTGCTCTGATCATCTATTCTTGATTCCTATCCTAAGCATTGTTTATCTGGTTATCCTTTAAATTTTTGTAATTCCCAGGATGTTATACCTTATATTTTCCTTATAATTTCTGGGTTACTGTATAAGTTTTATGATTTTAACCATCATCTACATGTTCATTACTGGAAATATATGCAACTTTATTAGTTTCCTATTGCTGTTGTATCAGCTACAAATGTAGTAGCTTAAATAACACAAATGTATTATCTTACAGTTCTTCATCCTTAATGATATAGCATAGATGCTATGTTCTCCAGAAACTTCCTTGACACCCACATTTTTGGATGGAAGTTTTTGTCATTTCCATAGAAAGTAAGCTTAGTCTTTTCAATGTGGTTCAACATTAAATTGAAATTATGTTCACCTATCTTGTTTCAAACCTTCCCAACTAAAAGTTAAATTTAATAAAGGACTGAAAGCAATCATTTTGTATCTCCAGCCAGGAACACAATGCCAAGCTTGGCTCCTCCAAGCTTGGCATTGTGTTCCTGGCTGGAGATACAAAATGATTGCAATAAGATTGCAATAAATACTTATTGGACTGACCTCAACACAATTTCCTTACCTATAAAAATAACATAATAATTCAGACCCCATATGGTTACCATGATGATTAAGTGAGGCAATATATGCAAAGCACCTGGCACATAGCGGGTACTTAATAAATGTTCATGTTCATCCTTTCACAGGGCCTTCCTTCACTGCATTGGTTCAGGCTTTCATCTTTTATCTTAATTGTCTCCAGTCAGGATTGCATTTTGGTTCTCAGTTCTTTGATAATTTTATGTATGTATTAACTTTCCATCCCTATCCAAACTGTAAACTCCTTCTGGACACAACTGCTTCTTATCCTTATTTCTAGCCTTATTACACCTTGGACAGAGGAGGTGTTCAATATACACTTTTTTAAGTTGACTGAGTACTCTCTGTATGTGTTCTATTATGTTACATTAAAAACAGCTCTAAAGCCAGGTCTCTATGACAGCAAACAAATCTCTGGCCAAGAAGTAAGCCAGTGCATAAAACATGCTGTCAACTTGGCTTTCATACTAACCTATGCAGGTGTGTCTCTGTTTAGGGAGTAGAATATTATGAAATATCAGTGCCAATTTAGTGTGGGGAGTGAAGAGAGTGTTGTGTATGTACATAACAGATAATCTGTAAAAACGCTAGCTTCACTGGCTGTACTTAAGCAGCATATGTACATGTGCACTGACTCTAGAACCATATGTTTTGCCATGACTTCACATAGTGTCACTCTATTTGATATATCCTAAACTCCACCAGGAATATGTCCTCTTTTAAGCTGATTCTTGTGTGACAATAATATTCTTCATTCATTAGTTGGATGCCAGAGTTGCAATATCAAAGATATTCTGGGAAGTGGTTCAGTTTACTGAGTGTGTTGGGAAAAAAATGGGTATTCAGGGTTTAGATGGGGATGAGCTAAAGGCTATCCCAATAATATATTATAAAGAATAAGAGCACAGACTCTTGAACCAGACTACCTGAGCTTTATTTCTGATATTGTCTCTTGCTGTGGGATGCAAATTTGTTCAGGTTATTCGAGCATTGGAGAAGTATTTATTCAGTGCCTAATATTTTCCAGACCAAGAAAGAGTAGTAAACAACACAAAGTTTCCTTCGGTCATGGAGCTTACATTCTAATGGAAGGCAAACAATAGACAACAACAACAAAAGTATGTAGAGTACTATATGATGAAATATTTTGGGAAAAATGGAAGAGAAACAAGGAAGATGGATAAAGAGTGCAAGGTAAATAAGTTTGAATTTAACAGGGGTGCCAGGGAAGGCCTTATTGAAAAGATGGAATGTGAAAAAATGACCTTAAGGGAGAGAGGGAGAACCTTCTGCAGGCATTGCATAGAGTGGTTGCTAAGAAAGGAATAGTAATTAGAAAACTGAGCAACCTAAAAGAAGAAGAAGATGGAACATTTATAGGCGCTTTAGGCAATTTCCAGGACTTTGGTTTTATTCTGAGTGATTTGGAAAGCTATGCAAATGTTTTGACAGAGGAGTGGCTTATGTGCTAACAGTAGAATGAAGTGGCAAGAGGGCAGAGAAGCAGACCAGTTAGAAGCCTATTGCAAAAATTTAACCAAGAGTTTAAAATGGGACTTTGACTAGAAGGTAGCAATGGTGATATAAGAGGTTAGATTTGAGGATATATGTTTGAAAACAGAGCTAATAGGCTTTGTGGATGAATAGCTTGTAGGGAATGAGAGAACACAGTCAAGGATACTCAAAGATTTGGGGCATGATTAAATAGGAAGATAGAATCACCATTAAGTGAGAGAAGGCTATGGAGCACAGAAGCTAGCTCAGTTTTTGGTGTTTGGAAAGCCTGTGAAACATATGAATCCAAGACACTGAGATATATGAATCTTAAGATCAGAGCAAAAAGTCCAAATCAGTCATATGCATAATTAAATCTGTTAAGCAAAAAGTTAGTACTATATTTAAAGCCTTAATATTAGATGAGATTAGCAAGTGGGTAGGTGTATGTACAAAAGTTAAGAGTCCGTAAGGTGTACTGTGATAAGAGCTAAGTCAATGGTTCATTGTGATGATTTAATAAGTTATATATGTAAAATTCTTAGGGCATTATCTGATACATAGCAATTCTTCAATAACTATCAGATGTGCTAGTTTTCTTTGAAACACAATAGAATGAGACAGGCTTGTTCAGATATTATGTATCATAAATTATATTATTAAATAAAGACTCAATATTATCTGACACAAACTCACTTCTCACATATCTTCTTCTCTAAAGCCAATTTTTCTATAGTAGTCTCCTATAATAAATTAAAATAATTGAGTAGTATTGGAATTAGAGTTGAGCACTGATTTCATCTGTTCCAACCTTTCTTCCAGTATGAACTATAATAGCATTTGTTTAGTGTTTTATTCTTCTATGTTGCATGTCTCTCGCATTTCACTTATCTCCAAATGTTATAATTTGTTTGGGTGTTTTACCCACTATACTATGAAAACCTTGAGGAAAGGGATGTCTTATTTATTTTTATAATACCAGCCTGAAACCCCGACACTACTCAATAAATATTTGGTGAATGTAGAATGAATAGGTAGATAGTATATGCTAGACATTGCATTAGGGTTCTTTGATAGTTTTTTTTTTTAATTTATGCAATCCCTACAAGAGTCTACCAAGACTAATATTAATAATCCCATTTAAAAGATTTAACAATGTCTTCACAGACACTAATGGATATGCTTACTGTAACAACCTAGTTAGCTGCAGTGCTTCTATTATACCACAGGGATACACTATGGCCCAAGTGTTCCCTGCCCTTTCCAAAAGTTGTTTCCAATGCAAAAGTTACTTTTGTAATATTTATGAAAGATAATCATAGATCATTCACCGGAAAATATTAAAAAATGGAAAGATCATTAATTATAAAAAAAACCTATGCTATTATTATTACAACCTTGATTGCTAGCATCCCTTAAATATATTGAGCCAAAAGAAGACAATTGTAATAATATAGAAATGTATGCTTCATATATATGAATATATATTATATGTAACAGTATATATGATTTTTGAACAATCATAAACCTACCGGGAAGTTAAAAGCACACAGCACACAGAATATTTTCCCTGAACTCTCAAACACTTTAATATGCATTTCTTACGTTCTCCTAAATAAACAAAGTATTAGCATTGCAATCAGGAAATTAACATAGGCATATTGTTCCAGTTTCATTCTCAGTCCCTATTCAAATTTCACCAGTTGTCTCAACAATGTCCATAACAACCAAATAATCCAGTTCAGAATCATGTGCTACATTTGCTTTTCATATCACTTTAGTCTTTTTCAACATGGAACAATTCCTCAGTTGCTCCTTGACTTTCATGATTATGGGACTTGAAGATTTAAAGCCATTTTCTGTGTTGAATATCTCTCAAAATTGGTTTGTTTAATCTTTCCCAATGATTAGACTCAAGTTGTGCTTCATTGAAATGCCACTGCATTCTTCTCATTGCATTCTACTAGGTGACATGTAATTTCAGTCTCATGCTAATGATTTTAATTACTTGATTAAGGTAGGCTTCTCCACTGCAAAGTTAATATGTATGTTAATAATACATATTTATAGCAATAATAGGTATTTTGTGCCTATTAGGTGTATTAGTCCATTCTCACACTGCTATAAAGATATACTGCCTGGGACTGGGCAACTTATAAACAAAAAAGGTTTAATTGACTTACAGTTCTGCATGGCTAGGGAGGTCTCAGGAAACTTATAATCATGGCAGAAGGTGAAAGGGAAGCAAGGTACATCTTACATGGCATCAGGAGAGAGAGAGCAAAGGAGAAGTGCCACACTTTAAAACCATGAGATACCATGAGAACTGATTCACTGTCAGGAGAACAGCATGGGAGAAACTGACCCCGTAATCAGATCCCCTCCCACCAGGTCTCCCCAGCAAAACACGGAGATGACAATTCAAGATGATATTTGGGTGGGGACACAGAACCAAATTATGTCATACGTCAATACCCCATTCCTCAACAAACTTTCAATTAATTTATCTCATTATAACGATTTGGTCTTAGGGTTTTTTTTATTATTATTTCCAATTGGCTATAATCTTTCATTCATTATTTTTAATGCCCAAATTGTTACAGATTTGACACTGGAAGCCCCTTTCAAACAGACTTCTGTGTCTTTTTGACATGTACTCATCATTGAGGAGCACCTCCTGCTTTCTGCTAGATGAAAATGTTTTAGGCTTATTTTGTATTTTTCCTACCGTGACCTGGAAAAACAAAGAGAAGTGAACCAGCAAGTAACATTTTTAAAGGTCAAAATGTACATGCTTTTTTTCAATTTTATTTTCAAAACACCCTTTATAAAATGTTTTTCTTTATTCTTGTTGTGTACTTGAAATTTAATTGCAAAAATGTATAAGTCACTGCCTTTGATAAATTCAAACTTCCGGCAGATGACAGGCACAGAACCAGTCCACAGAGATTTTTTTTTTTTTTGTTCATCACAATTGCTACTTTGTGTATATAATTGCACTGTTTATCTAAACAAAAAGCAAAGAATTTTAGGTCTCAAAAGGTCCTATATGATTCAAGCCCTCTCCCATTATAGACACTGTTCTGTGAATTCTTGGCTAAATGTGACTCAAAGTTTCCTTGAACCATCACAGAGACAACTTCACTATTTTTTGAGATCCCCTTCTCCATGTTAGATAATTCAGACTTTCTAGAATTGAATCAAATGCATATTTGCCAGGCTTCTACCCATTAGTAGTAGTTCTACATGTTGATGCAAGACCAAAAAAAAAAAAAAAAAATCACATTTTCTACATGATAGCCATTCAAATCTTAGAGAAAGCTTTGATTCCTGCCTCACTAGTCTTCAAGTTATACTTGCAACTGGCGAAGCATATCAAATTTCCTCATTCTTCACAGTACATGTTTCCTTGGTCCTTTATTTCATTATATCATAAAAGTATATTAATCTGCTAAAAGGATAGAACATACTTTTAAGACTTTAAACTATTTGAATTTAATAATATAAAATCATTCTCTTATATGTAGGATAACTAAGAAACAGTCTGCTTTATTTCAATGAAAATTAATCTCAAGGAAAATTGGGACCCATCTTGCTACAAATTCAGAAATTTCTTGGGCTGCTCCTGACATGCACTGGAAAGTCTACAGTCTAGTATCACTATATGGATACACTGCAACAATAACTTTTTTAGTATTTTAATAATGCATTGCATTTCCAATAGTTTATTTGTTTTATATATGAGCCTATTATTTTTCAAATATTATGTTGAATGTTAAAAGTTCATCTTGAAAGAAATTTTTAATTTTAAGTCAATTCCCAGACATAGGTGAAGAAGGAAAACTGAAAACATTTCTGAGCACTAGAAGAACTTTAATTAAAGTCCAGACCCAAGAGCCCGCCGTTGAGAAGAGCTTACTCCTGATCCCTAATTTGAAGCCTTGGGATTTTAGAAAAAAAACGTTATTCAATTCCACTGTCATGGAGGTCCAGAGGGTGCCTGCAAATTATGGTGAGAAAAACATTGGGAGAACATATCAAAATGTCACAAAACAATTCTCAGTGTGAGCAAGTACCTACCAGATATCTAAATGGTTTTTAGAAGAAAATACCTCTAGGAAAACTCAGTGACATCAGTTTATGACTTTCTCTAAACCAGAGAGCCTCAAGTAATTATGAGAAAACAGTAGATTGTACTCTAAGCTCTGATTTGAGTAATGACTTTTGAAACGGCGATTGAGAAATAATTGCACCCTTCTGAGTTTCTCTGACTAAAATGTAATGAATATTGGTGAGACTATGCCACAGTTTTTACTAACGTAACATAGTAAATTGTATTCATGATGTGTAGTTTTATGTTTATGAGTTTTTAAATTGGCTCCTGACCTCTAGGTTAGAAAATATAGAGAGAAATAGAAGGAGAAAAAAATAGTTGCATTTCTATGAGAAGAATACAAAACAATGATAAAAAATTAAAACCTATCAGTGGCATTGCTGCTCTAAACAATTCGTGTTGGTTATTCTGTCTCAAAAACGGAGACGGAAAAAGATGCATCATTCTAGTGTCCTATAAAGATAACTTCTAAAGACAGATGTGGAGTATATAACTCAGTTATTTTTTCAAGAAAAAATGAAGACCCTAGTCTTTTCAGGTGAGCAAGCAAAACACTAGCATTTATGTATATACCTTCTTCAGATTTTTCAACACATTTTAATATATTTTGTATTTCTTTTCCTTTTTAAATGATGCTTTTACTTAAAGAAGATTGCCTCCTAAATTAAAGAATGTCTTCTCAAAATGATAGCATGTTTGTCAATGCAGAGAGTATGGTAGTCAGACACTGGTTATTTCATTTTACCATTATTAACTATGTAATTTAATTTTATACTTTTGATAGCTGTGATTAAAAGTTTTTTTATTTTAAATAATTAATTCTTAGGTAGGAATAAAGCTTCTCTTAGTTTACTCCATATAAAATAATTTAATAGACTAATATATCTCCCTACTTTCTGTTTAGGTTATTTAAATTTGGCAAAGGAAATAAAAATATATATTTTAGCATATTTTATAATGAACATTAATATCTTTCTGACTAAAGAATAATATTCCAAAATTGTCCTTATAAAGCTAAAACACAATAACAGAAATGTCAGTATCATGACCGACAATAAAAACAGAATAGATATGTAGTAGCTTGCTTCAAGAGCTACTCTTAAATAGTCTATTGCAAAATAATGGGACAATTTTTATCTAATTATTGAGCCAACTAAATCCTCTTATAGTGAAAGATCCCATAGATAAATATTTGAAATTTACATTTTTACAAATTTTACAATTTCTGTATTTGCGAATTTCCACCTCCATTGAAAGTACATGACTTTTCAATATAAAGAATTTCAAAGATTTGAAATAAATGTATTATACTAATGATCAGAGAAAAGTAAAAATTCTAAACATCCTCTAAAATCCTTTTGTGAAAAAGGAGCAGCTTCTTTGGAATAACTATTTTTCTTATTAGTAATTTATCTATAATTTTAGTAGCTTGAATTTAATTCCAAAATGTATCATATAGTTTTAAAAAATCCAATGTAATTATAGAAACTTGATATAGTGACTTTTGTTCTGAGTGATTAGAACTATACTGAAAGCAACTTTTAAAATTTCATGGATTTACAGTTTAGTGCGATTTGTTTTAAGTGCCCAGTTCTGCTGTATGTCTCCTGCCATTTGTGTGCCGGAGACATTCTGCTTTTCTCCCCTAATGAAGTGCATTAGTCAAGAGCTCAGTGACCTCTGACAAGGCTCAGTATGGGATTATAGCCTGACAGGAGGCAGCTGGAAGAAATAGTTGACAATTCACACTTAAAGTAATCCCTGAAAATTGCATGTCAGTTATGAGGAGGTGACAGTGTGGCTCCCTTGTGGAGAGAAAAAAAAAAAAAAAAAAAAAAAAAAAAGGGTAATAAAAGATATTTCAAGTAGAGTTTTTGGACCCTAACTATAGTTTCTGAATTAAGGCTAAATTATCAAGTTCTCTAAGCACCAGTCAATAGGAAGAACATTTTCATGAATAGATTCAATCTGCAATACTATTTCAAGCAGCTACCACTTTTAGTCCGTTGATAGAAAACTCATTTAGTCAATGGATTATCTATAACTGACTAACTTCTTTAATAGAGTTTTAACACATCTTACATGTAAAAACATTATCGGAGAGGCTCACAGAGAATGACAGTTGTAAGCAGAAATATAAAATGATCATTTTCTGTAAAAATTATAGCAAGAAATCAATAATACAGATTTTTATATGTTGACTTGTATTTTTCTAACACGCTATTTTATTTAAAATGTGTTTTTTTCAAACAATAACTGCTCCACTATAATTTTGTTTAAAATCCCATTAATTTGTCCACTTAATGGCAAAAATATTTTGCAAAATAACTTTCAAAGATTACATATTTATCATAGTAAATACGTTGTTATATGGAATTATTATATATTACATTATAACTTATTACACAATAATTGAATAGCACGCCTATATTTTAAAAATACAGATACTTTTTTAGTAACTTTTTTTTCTGTCTACTTCCCAGAATATCAGATGTTTCCTTTTGATCTCTGTTATTATTTTCTTGCAGTTGTGATTAAAATACTTCCCATAGAGAAATGAAAACATCAGAATGGACTTTCTTTGGAAAACACACTGTTTGTTCTGTAACTTCGGATTTTCACTATGCACAATATGTGATGATTGACTTACACCCAGCAGGCACTCAATAAATGTGTGATGGGTTAAATTGAAAAAACATAGTATTACTCTCACAATTGTTCAACATTTCTATAAAATACAGTTTTCCTAGACCATTCAACAAATATTGTCTGATATCCATTATGTGATAACCCCTCTGCTGAATGTAAAATTCATTTTTTTTTGGTCCATAAAACTGTTTTCACTTTCTGCTCAACTCATAGTTTAACCTATTCATTCGTTTATACATGTACAGTGCATTTTAAGAACAGTTAAGTTAGTAAGTCTATACTTAATTTAATCCCTGGCTCTTTGTACCATTTATTGTTTAGAGATAGATAGATTGACCCACCTTCCAAACAAGCAAACGCGTCATGTTTCTAATTCTTCCCTTTTTTTCCTACCTGTAAAACTAATGTCGAATTTACGCATCTTCTTTGAACATTTACACTTTCAGAGTTTATTAGAGAACATTTTTTATTATGACCCTTATGAATGCCTACCATAATTTAGGCTAAACATCCACAAGCTGGTTTGCATATTTTTACGTTGTGAAGGTGACAAAAAGGTAAGCGGTAGAGTATCTGCTCAAACATCAAAAAGGAACTCCTAAATTCTTTCTCAGCTGCTTAACTTTGGGATGTGATAACTGCTTGAGTGTAGAGAGAATTTAGATTCCAGCAATAATAGAATGGCAGGACTGACTGTGCAGCAGCTGTGGAATAACACAGCAGGTTGAATGGTCTCATGGGTCTCCTAGGGCATGTGTATTAAGAGTTTCTGATTTAGACCATGTGTCTCTTAGGTAAGAGAACTACTTGTTAGATGATCAAATTCAGAGTAGTTATCTTTGGTTCAATATTACTCAAGGGGATGGCAAAAATCTTGCTAAATTTAGCTTTTTCACTTCCTCGTTCTTAATTGATATTCTATTGAACAACATTAGCTAGAGGAATATCTGTTCTTTATTTATTGAGAACAACATTATACCTATACTTGAGAAATTAATCCTTGAAGTTTTATAGCTGCACACACACCGACTCACACCCATTCACAGTATTTCTTCTGCAGTTGTAGGTGTCGTTCCAAACTGGTTGTTGGTTGTGACATTTAGGCAATAAAAAAATACAAAAAGAGACTTTCAGATATACGGAGTTGTATTAAATAAAAATTAAATTGACATCTAAAAGCTGCTCAGAATACCACATAGGCTTTTTAGCTACTGTTTTATAGTCTTTTTATTCCTTTTCTATCTTTACTTTAAAAATGTGTATGTACCTTTGATTGCTTTGCTCTATCATGCAAAGTATCAATAAACTTATAAAATCTAGCTTTAAAATTTTAAGTTTCAAATTTTATTTTCAGTGGACACATTTTTCCTCTTAGCTATGGTACAATGTCCAGTAGTTTAATCACTCAGAGGTGAGTACATGTCTTCCAAAATGTACTCAGCACCTAAAGGCTTAGAATATGTTCTTCAAACTGCTGCCATAGAACATCTCAGAAAACAGGACTGCCTGGGCATCTCAGAATGACACACTTGCTTTCACCTGAAACCAGCTATTATTTCATTTTGCTTGCTCAATTATTCTGATTTTATAGAATCCATGACACTCAGTGCAGCAAAATCATAATTAGAAGTTCTTATATATAACATTGATTATTTCATGCCATGTCTTTATTGAAATAAAAAATATATATATATTTGTTGTTTGTTATCAGATGTCAGTAGTTCCTAGGTAGAATTTCTTTGGTGTCCTTTCTGCATTTCAAACTCGTAAAGGTAATCAGAGTTGATATTGATATTTAACCTCACAGTATATACAGCACCAGTTTGTGTTTTTAAACTCATGTTCAGCATGTGATAAATAAGTCAATTACCATGTATCTCATGGGGAACTAGAAATAAAGAATGCTGCATTCTTCCAGATAATGAAGCCTCAAGATGAAAGACTTTTTAAATTCTGTGCAGTCTAGTGTCTAGTACAATGCAAACATAGAGTAATGCTTAATAAATGTTTATAGAATGGTTAATTGTTGAAGAAGAGCCTAGATAGTTGTTGAGAAATTATGACTTATAAGAAATATGTCATCTTAAATCCACCAGCTTTCCATAATCTCAGATGTTGCTGCTATTCTCAGGTATTTACCTTCTGAAACTTATACTATTCCTACTCCCTACTGTGCTCTACAATATGACTTTAGGGAATGTTTCCATTATTTAATTAATGGAAAGCCCCATTGTTCTATATGTTTCAGATTGAGTATAGACTATATTATCCGATTTGAAGCCTGACCAACCTGATAAAATTGCCAATTTATTCAAAATTATCCATAAGCCATTTTGCTTGAGCTAATATAGGCAATAGATAGTATATGAAGATTTTTCTTTCTCAGATGGAAGAAAAATGAGTGTCTTAGATGGAAGAAAAAATACATAGTATTTTGACGTTCAACTCTGAAAAAATGAATAAAGCAGAGAAAATTCCATGAAATTGTATTGAAGAATTGTTTTGCAGGCATGACTTTATCTGATAAAAGATTCAATACCTTTTGATCAGACTCTCAAATGGTTTTCTGATACTTCCCTTTTCACCATACAAATCTTTGATGTTGTAACCTTCTGAAGAAGCAGAGAAGCATAAGCACTTTTAGCATAAGGTGCAAAGTGAGGACAGCTCCCATATTTAAGTGAGGGTAGGATGTGTTTTAAAAATGTGACATGATTTGCGATGGCTGGAGCACAGGGTGCAACAGAGAATATCTGGATATGAGGCTTTAGAGGAAGTGGGGGAGATATTGTGAAAGGCCATGTGGTTTAGGCTAATGAATTTAAACTGTATCCTGTGACCAGTAAGGGGACATTACAAATTTTAAAGCAAAGAGTAACAGTGGGTTTATTTTTAAATGAAGATAAGAGTGGGAGGTGCCTTGTCATGGGCATGGCTGGAAGCAGGTAACAATCTGTAAGAAGGAGCTGTAATAGTTTAAGATATGATGAGCAGGATGATGAGCAGTTTAACTAAAGGAGTCTCATCGTGTGTAAGAATAGCCCCTAAAGTAAAAGGGAGAGTCCAGGACTGGTAATAATCCTTGGTAAGAACAAGAAAGCAAGTTGGCTCAGGAAAGACAGGAAGAAAACTTAGAGAGGTAGGGGAACGGGGTGAAAGAAATGTGATGAAATCTAAAGGAAGCATTTTCACATTTTCTGACACACAGAAAACAATAAATGTTAAACAAATTACTGAATGTTCGCCTTAGGAGTATCAAATGTCTTAGAGAGGTCAGCTTGGTTAAGGACTTACAATAACTAAAGTCAATTACAAGGTCACCGGTGACTTATCTGAAAGCAAATACAACAGATTTGTGAGGGCAGAAGTCATATTTTAGAATAATGAAGAGTGAATTTGAGCTGAGGAAGCTTTTATGATGATTATGAACATCTCTTTTAAGAAGTTTGGCTAGGAAGAAAATAGTTTGATTCAGTAAATATTTATCGATCATTCATTTTGTGGCAGGTTCTGTGCAAAGCAGTATGTTCCCCAGTGGAGCTTAAAGTCTGGTGCAGAAAGCAGACATTTAACAGGTAAGCTGAGTGTTCAGAAAGGCTAAGCACAAGATGATATAGGCAATAAAGCTGAGCTACTGTAGATTAAGGCAGACCTTTCTAAAGCAGAGACAACTAAGGAATGTGGGAATTTGCCAGGCAAAGTTGGTTGGGGGGCGGGGGGTTAGTCGGAAAAAAGAAAGAATATTACCGGCTACATAACTGAAACTTTGCAACAGTCGAATTGTTCATAGAGTTGATAACACTGTATTGTGCACTTAAAATTTTGTTAAGACAGCAGATCTCACATTGTCTTCTTACCAAGGTGATAATAATAATAAAATAATAAAAATATTACTGGTTGAAGAATATGTAAAGAGATGGAAACATAAAACATCACAGAGTTTTACAACTGTAAAATAGATTATAGATATAACTAGATATGTCTAAATCTAAAATAGATTTAGATATAACTTTCATGAACTTACGTTATTTAAGAAATAGAACATTATCAATAATTTTGAAGCTTTCTGTGTATCTCTTCCTATGTATCCCTTGCTTTTTCATCAATATACACATTGAAAAAATATAGTCTATATATAAACTATATACACATACTATATATTAAATACGTATTAAACATATAGCTAGTGTTATAAATTTTGTGTATATTATTTACTTGTACTTGATATCATATGTGCATATGTATTTAATTTACATATTGTTAAATTTTGTTAGTTTAAAATTGTACGTAAATGTAATGATATTACATATATTATCTCATGACATTCTTCACTCAATATGACGTTTTGAGAGTTCACCCATGTTGACTGTTAAGGCTGAGATAAATTTTTATTATTGTGCAGTTGTCCAACTTAAGAGATATCACAATTCATTTATCCATCTCCTAGAGATTTAAATTGTTCTCATAATTTTGCTTTGCCAACAACATATCTGTAAACATTCTTGTATGTCACCTGTTTCACAAGTTTGAATGTTTTTCTGGGGCATTTCTCTAAAAATTCTGAGTCATTGGTTATGGAGATGTTTGGCATTGTTGCATAATGTCAAATTGTGTCTGAAGATCTTAGAGTTTCTGAAGATCTTGAAGCAGTCAGGATTGTTGAAACAGAGAGAGAAACAGGATGATGGGTTATAAGAAGATATCAAAGAAAAAATTGTTAGTTTGCATGTGTGTTTGTTAATTTGTGTGTTTTCAGCATAGGGAGCATATGAGCACATTTATGAAAGCACATGGAAGGAAATCAGTGGATGGAGAGATTTTGAAGATAAAAGTGAGAGACAGCATAATTAATGGCACAAGTTTCCAAGGAGTGGGGAAAATGAGTTCAAGATCATAAGGGAGAGGGGAAAGAACTGAGAATAAAAACAGGGTCTTCTAATTACACTGCCCAGTGTTTCTTCACACTTGCTAAAGCTGGTTAAGAAACAATAGCAGCGCAATGTAAAAGTAAATGCATTATTCTTTTATTGTTTGAAACAAATTATGTTTCTAATATAGTAGGATGTGTGTTTTATTTTATTTTTTCATGTACCAATTCAAGTTAATGGAGAAAAGAGTCTGAAGACCATGAGCACAATGTAAACTCTCCTCTTGGAGCTATCCATTGAAAAATTCCTCTCAAAAATCATTCTAGTCACCATTTTCCACAAGCATTAAGACGACTCAACTGACTTTTGTTAGTAAAAAAGCTATATTCTTCAAAAGACTATGTGTCTGGTTTAATATTTTTTCGTATGTTATTGCTTTTATTACAAAAATGGTTAAGGTGTCTTGATCATTACATTGAGTGTTGCCAATACACAAGGACCAAATTGGTAAATGTTAAATGTTTAACATCTGAGATTTGTCTATGAACAGCTATTCAACTCCGCTAGAACGACTGTGTCAATTAATCGACCACTCATGAGGAAGTGTGCGTGGTGGATTTTCAAATTTTTTTTTTGGCAAAAATATGTCTTTTTTTGTATGTATTTATACATGCAAATATTTGTATTTGAAAGATGATATTTGTATTATCTTTCAAAAGTATTTTTAAATTGTTTAAATGCTTAGATCTTTTGGGAAAGCTATTGTTACTGAAGCTAGAATATGAGTTTCAGGATTCTACCTTTTGCTCCAAGAGATAGCTTTCGAAGAGTCATTTAAAAAATGTGCTGATAGGTAAAAATCAGTCAAAGGAAGGATAAACGTTTCCAGGCTTTCTCAACTGTTCGTATCTAGGCTAGACAAGTCTATCTCGGCTTATTGTTATTCCAGTCTGACTAATTTTCCTTGTATTTAATGACTCTGTTACATGTGTCTGCTTTATGTTTCACAAACACTTTATCATCTGCTTATTTCATCATAAAGGAACTTTTGTTTACAGATTAAGTTTAATATGTATGGGTTGCGTCTTTACTATTTAATATCCCTGGAGGATAATCTCACTGGAAAATACTTCCTGTTTTCCTTCCCCCACAGTCAATATTCATGTCTCATTTTTGTTGCTATCTGAGGTCAAAGCAGCCAAAATCCTGCCTTCATGTTGGCTTTAACTTTAGTTAAAAGCAGGCAGCTATATGTTTGGGAAGCCCTGTATAATTTATACGGTGTGGGTAATATCTTGAACACTCTGCAGGAAAAAGGAAGGTCTCACTATAATATAACACCTTTATATCTCTATGAGGTCATCAGAATCATATGTGCATTTATTCCTTTGGAAAAACATGACCATGTGAGTAGCATATAAAACTGGACATGATTTTTCCATTGCTGCCAGCTCTAAGGTCACAAACAACTCTAACCTCAGCTGGAAAGATACTACTTTGTTTCTTACGGTCTTTTAAGAGTAAGAGTTTCCATTTTCTTTATAACTCAGTCCACATCAAAAAAGATTTGTGACTGCTATTTGTAAGAGAGTATTTTAGCTTCTGGCCAAAACTCCTGGTTTTTATACAGGTTAGGTTTCAACATCTATTCTGCCATTTGCTCCCAGTGGGGTACAAATAACCACAATACCTATGAAATGGCATTTCTAAAGCTCACTTCTCCACTCCATATATATTCTTGAAAATAGTTATAAGAGAAAAATTGAAGTTATACAAAATACATCTGTCTGGATTTATAGTGGAATTTTGCAAAAAATCATCTTGTAAACTGAAACGTTATAATCTGGCCTCCCCACACTAGCTACTAATAACCTGCTTCATCTGTCTTATGTCTGAGAGCTAAGCTTAACTCAGAGGTGGGGCAACCTTTCCAACTCAGAAGTCAACATGAGAAGAAACAGTGACAGTTGTAAGTAAGAGATGATTTATATACCTTTTGACTCCCTTTACCTTCCTCAGACACCACTGAAGATATTTCAATGACCTTTGTGCCTTATTTATGCACAGAATAGTTTGACTACTTTTGCTTGCAGTACATTAGTAACTATAGTGATTCTAGGAGCTCATTTAACAACTTGTTAATAGTAATGTGTATAAATAATTTCCAAAGTGTGTTCTCAGTCATTATCTCATTTAGCTACATCAGATAACTGTAAATTAAACAGATTAAATATGATTAACCCATTCTCTGATTGAATAAACTGAGGCTGGAACTATTTAAAATAACCTTCTCAAAGATGATTAAGTGTAGAGTGAAATTCTAGATTTCTAAATTTTTACTAAGTGCTCGTCTTACTGTGTATCCTATATTTTGTTGAGAATGAAGCAACTGTTTCAATTCACGTTAGAAATTTTACTCTGACATTTAGTGTTTAATGTCTTTCCTTGCTAGAATCATACTTAGACAAATTCATTTTAATTTGTTCTCAACTACACAAAACTTTCTTTATCTGTGTTAGTATAAATCAATTAACAATCTTTACTTTCTGCCAAAAGTTTAAAACTTCAAATGAATTATCCATTAACTTTGTCTGTGTAGCCAGTGTACTAACAACAATAAAAATAAGCATCTGAATGGAATATTGTTTTCAATCCAATTTTCTTATGTATGCCTTGAAAAAGGATCATCAGGAGCTGGCCCTGATGTTTTATATACTGGCAACGTTTTGGTGATAGAAAAACTGTTACTGGTAACTCTTTTGCAAGAACTGTCAGCATTGCAGATAGTTTTTAACTAGTTTCCTTCCAACAGTAAGGGGCAGGAATTTCAGCATTCTGTGTGCCAAGCAAGTGCATATTCAGGCTGAAGTTCTCACAAGTATACAATGGGTAAATGAGCCAAAGATGTAATATATATATATATTTTTTGAAACGGAGTCTCACTCTGTCACCCAGGCTGGAGTGCAGTGGGGCGATCTCGGCTCACTGCAAGCTCCGCCCCCTGGGTTCAGGCCATTCTCCTGCTTCAGCCTCCCGAGTAGCTGGGACTAGAGGTGCCCGCCACCTCGCCCAGCTATTTTTTTGTTTTTGTTTTTTGTATTTTTAGTAGAGACGGGGTTTCACCATGTTAGCCAGGATGGTCTCGATCTCCTGACCTCGTGATCCGCCCGTCTCGGCCTCCCAAAGTGCTGGGATTATAGGCATGAGCCACCACGCCCGGCCCAAAGATGTAATTTGTATAGGACTTAGCAAATGGTTTTTCAGGCTCCGCTGATTGTATGTGTGTATGTGGGGGGGGGGGGGGGGGGGGGGGGTAAACTCACACACTAATTTATTTCATTGAACAAAATAGGCCACATAAGGCTGTTTGAAGTACAACTAAAATCAAAGAATAAGGAAATCAGGCACACTGCAAATAAGTTTGCTGGGGTTCTGAAGTTTTCTTCCTTCCTTTCCTTTCCCCTCCCTCTTTCCCTCCCTTTCCTCCCTTTGTCTTTCTCCCTTCCTTCCTTCCTTCCTTCCTTCCTTCCTTCCTTCCTTCCTTCCTTCCTTCCTTCCTTCTCCCCTGCCTCCCTCTCCCTTCTTCTTTCTTTCTTTCTTTCTTTCTTTCTTTCTTTCTTTCTTTCTTTCTTTCTTTCCCTCTTTCTTTCTTTCTTTTTCTTTCTTCTTCCTTCTCTTTTTTCTTTTCTCCCTCTCCCTCACTTCCTTTTCCCCTTTCCTTTCCTTTCTTCTCTTCTTCTTTCTTTTCCCTCCCTTCCCCTTCCCTTTCCTCCCTCCCTCCCTCCCTCCCTTCCTTCCGTCCTTCATTCTTTCCTTCCATCCTTCTTTCCAAGCATGTTATATAAATAAGCAATTGCGAATATGCTTGAATGGCACCACAATAAGAAATCCTTTTTGGAAGTGTCTAAATGCTTACCCTTAACTTCTGACCTTTTCTCTTCAAGGATTTGTAACATGCAGATCATTGATCAGCACTGACAAAGCCCCACTGTCAGTTCTTGCCTGGACGTTACCAGTAGGTAACTTTTTTTTTTTTTTTTTCAGTCAGGCTTGCTCTCTGTTATGTCTCTCCTTTAGTAAAGTTTCCCAATAGCATACAAATGATATTTTTAAAAAGATAATAGCCAAAAAATCCCTGGCTTCATGGGCTTCCCATCGCACTTAATGGTAGTTCCACTTGGCTGACATGGGGACCCTGTATGAACAGGCCCTGATAACCTCTCCTACTAAATTTCTTTGTTTCCCACATAATCACTGTCATACTGTCTTTGGCTTTGCTTTATTTTAGAACTTCTTGTGCGCTCTTTCTTCTGCCTAGAATGTATTTCTCGTGGCTCTCTACCTGAGGCTCAATTCTGTTCATCTTTAGACCAACGATGGGCAAAGTTCATAAAAAAGCATGATAGTAAATATTTTTACGCTTTTGGGTCATGCAGTCTTTGTCACAACTAGCCACCCAGCCATTGTAAATGAAAGCAGTCATAGACAATACATAATCAATGAGCATGACTATTTTTCCACCAATCTTTATGTATGGACATTGAAGTTTGAATTGATGTAATTTTCGTGTATAAAAATATTCTTCTTCTTTTTAGACAATTAAATGTAAAAAGACATTTTAGCTCAAGGGTGCACTTTGGAGATCTATTTGTCTAAATTTAGCTTAAAAGTCATTTCATGAGGGATTTTTTCTGACTTTATTATCTAATAAGTATATTTTGCATCTCAGCACTGTTATTTTACGTTACATTACCTTTTTTGTTCTTTTGAGAATTGTTTGTTTCAAATTGTTGTTTGTTCATTTCATATTTTCATTCAATTACAACTTTCCTGATCTTAACTATTCCACTTACCTCTGTATATTCACCCTTAGGACAATGACTGGTACATAGTGGGTGTTCAGGATGTATTTGTTGACTAAATGAATTAATTTGGTGAACTTATTTTCCTACAACTCAAAGTGCTTTAAAAATGAGCTATGTCACCTAGAAAAACAACTTCAGTAAAGTTTCAGGATACAACATAAAAAAAATCAGCAGCATTTATATACACTAATAACATTCACACACACACACACACACACACACACACACACCCCTAGGGATATACCTAACCAAGAAGGTGAATGATTATCTACAAGGAGAACTACAAAAGATTAAAGAAATAAATTATAGATGACACAAACAAATGGAAAGATATTCCATGTTCAGGGACTGGAAGAATCAATATCATTAAAATGACCATACTGCCCAATGCAGTCTACAGATTCAACACTATTTCTATCAAACTACCAATGTCATTTTTTACACAATTAGAAATTCTATTCTCAAATTCATATGGAAACAAAATAGAGCCCAAATAGACAAAGCAATCCAAACAAAAAGAACAAAGCTGGAGGCATCACATTACACGACTTCAAACTATACTATAAAGCTACAGTACTATCAGGGTACTGGTACAAAAACAGACACATAGACCATTGGAACAGAATAGAGAAGCTAGAAGAAAAGCCACACACCTATGACTGTGTGATCTTTGACAAAAGCTTTAAAAAAAAGAAATAGCAAAATGACTCCCTATTCAATAAATGGTGCTGCTTAAGCTGGCTAGCCATATGCAGAAAATGAAATCTCTCACCATATTAAAAAATTAACTCAAGGTAGATGAAAGACTTAAATGTAAGACCTCAAACTGTAAACATTCTAGAAGAAAACCTAGAAAATATCCTTCTTGACTTCACTGTTGGTAAAAAATTTGTGACTAAGCCCTCAAAAGCGATTGCAACAAAAGTAAAAATTAACAATGGTACCTAGTTAAATTAAAGAGCTTCTGCACAGTAAAAGAAACGATCAACAGAGCAAACAGACAACATAAAGGGAGAAAATATTCACAAACTATGCAGCTGACAAAGGTCTAAAATTCAGACTCTATGAAGAACTTAAACAAATCAACAAGCAAAAAAACAACCCCATTAGGAAGTGGGCAAAGAACATGAAAAGACACTTCTCAAAATAAGACATATAAGTGGCCAAAAAAAAAAAAAAAAAATGAAAACATGCTCATATCATTAATCAGAAAGAAATGCAAATCAGAATTGTGATATAGCATCTCACACTAGTCAGAATGGGTTTGTTAAAAAGTGAAAATTTAACAGGTGTTGGAGAGGCTGCAGAGACAAAGGAACACTTACACACTATTGGTGGGAATGTAAATTAGTTCAGCCAATGTGGAAAGCAGTTTGGAGATTTCTCAAAGAACTAAAAATAGAACTACTCATTTAGCCAGCAATCTAATTGCTCGGTCTGTACCTAAAGAAAAAAAAATATTTTACCAAAAAGATATATGTACCTGTATATTTGTTGTAGCACTATTCATAATAGCAAAGACATGGAATCAACCTAGGTGTCCATCAATAGTGGCTTGTATAAAGAAAATGTGGTACATATACACCGCAGGATACTATGCAGTCATAAAAAAGAATAAAATCATGTCCTCTGCAGCAACACGGATGCAGTTGGAGGTAATTATCCTAATGGAATTAACACAGAAACAGAAAACCAAATATTGCATGTTTTCACTTATAAATGGGAGCTAAACACTGGGCACATATGGACATAAGGATGAAAACGATAGACACTGGGGACTACAAGAGAGAGGAGGAGAGAGGGGAACAAGGGTTGAACTACCTAATGGGTACTATGCTCGTTACCTGGGTGATTGGTTCAATTGTACCCTAAATCTCATCATCATGCAATACAATCATGTAACAAACCTGGACATGTTACACCTTGAATCTAAAATAATTTTAAAAAGACAAGAAAAATATTTGGAGAAATGCATGCCCAACTGCTTTACATAGTGGGCAGAATGAAAGACATTTCACTTTCATGTAGAAATTTCAGAAATGGTTAAACTATTATAAACAGAACATGTTAATTTGTAATTTGGAAATTTTTCATGGCAAACACTGTATTTTTCTCTTAGAAAAAAGCTATGTCAAACAACTTGTTTTAGGAAGTTTAATACATTGTGAGAATAGAACTTAACACAAGCATCCTATTATTTTTCTTATTGTGGTATGTATTCAAACAAAATTTGAGAGAATATTTGCTCCTCCTCATTCAATCTTCAACAGCCATAAACAGTGCAAAAAAAAAAAAAAAATTCTACACATTCACACTGTGTATCACACTGTGTTTATAAAAAGATCATAGAAAGGCACAATGTGGCTGGGTGCCATGGCTCACACCCATAATCCCAAATCTTTGGGAAGCCCAGGCAGGCAGATTCCTTGAGGTCAGGAGTTCGAGAGCAGCCTGGACAACGTGGTGAAACCACATCGCTACTAAAATTACAAAAATGAGTCAGGCATGGTGGCACATGCTTGTAATCCCGGCTACTTGGGAGGCTGAGGCAGGAGAATCACCTGAACCTGGGAGGCAGAGGTTTCAGTGAGCTGACATCATACTACTGCACTCCAGCCTGGGCAACAGAGTGAGACTCAGCCAAAAAAAGAGAGAGAGAGAGAGAGAGAGAGAGAGAGAGAAAGAGACAATGTAGTATTATTATAGTCTTAAGACAAAAATGAATTCCTCTGGTATAATTTGTGAGTCTCATGAAACATCTTTGTTGCATAAAGAACTGGAAGTAGCCACAAAGCTGTGGCAGTCATTGTTGGTGTCCAAGCAGTTCCCTCATTCTCGCCATGCCTGTCTCAGTGGCAGAGCCCTGGTGTGATTACGTGCCTATGAAAGCTGACCTCACCTTGGCCCAGAGTGAATGTTGATTTGTTTTAGCCAATTGTGACAATTCCATCCCCCCACCTAAAGGAATCACCAGTTAGGAACCAATACCACCAAAAGTGGGTTGTTAGGGACTTTGGTGAAGGATCTTCTCCTCTGTCAAAACAGATACAATAAGAGGTATGGCTCTTCCTCTTTTCGTCTCTTTGAACAAAGCCATGTGAAAACATAATGTAATATATCAGAGCAAAGATAAAAGAATAAAGATAGTGAATAATAAAACATGTATCTCTAAAAACTAAGAATTTAAAACCCAGCTTTCTGATTTAGGCCTTTCATTTCGATATAATACAGGCATTGCCTGTCTGAAACAATGCAAAGGTTATAGGGGCATTTGTGAAAGAAGCATAGACAGCAAACAAAGTTGCATCAGTACAAAAATTTAGCTGAAAAAAAATATAAATGATGTCATGAGAATGACAACTGAGTCTCATGATAAACACAAGGTGGCTTCTTCTGTGATTGCTTATACTTCCAGGAAATGGTTATTCTTTGTATATCCTCTGATTATTTCTGCCAGCCCAATAGCATGTAACTAATGTACTAAAACTACTTTTTGAATAATGAAAGAAACTCTTGCAAATAATCTATTGTATCACACTTTTTTTTTGTATTGTCCCAATCAAAATAAAAGCTAATGCTAAAAATCAAAAGTTCATTCCTTTCTGAGAATGAGTAACTAGCTAGATTAGCAGCCAACCCAGATGCAAGGCCAATTGATGGGTCAGGAAGCAAGTTCAACAATCCAGGAACACGATGTTGATTTTGGCCATTCTCTAAAGAATGTTTGTCTGAATATTCAGGGTGGGGCTGACTTCAGTTTTTCTTTCTGCTAGCATGATGCTTAAAATGAAATATTCTACAAATGTCCTTCCTACAAGTGTTTATTCTCTGATTAAATTATAAAAGGAAGTTTTTTTTTTTTTTTTTTTTTTTTAAAGTCACGAATTTTCTTAGATACTTAATCTGATCCATTTCTATGAAAACCCATGGTCTGTTCTCAAAGAGATAAGGAAACAGGATGGTTGTCTAGGCCCAACTTTTTAGGCAAATTATTACTAAGGACAGATTTTTTGTTTCCCTGGTCCTATAGAATCAATGTCAGTTTGCTCTTCTCTGAATTTTAGATCTGCCTCAAATCTCTAACTATATGCTGATGTTGAGTGCCATAGTTTTATAAACAGTGATATTTCTTACTGTTTGATGTCAGGTGATTTCTATGCTTTTCTTTTTTTAATTTCTGTGCTATTTACTTTTGTGTTCTACAATTTGTTTTTGTAGTTTATAGGTAGTTTATGCTGTATACTTTAAATATTCAATTAGAGATATACATTGAATCATTATAGATTAAAACCATATATCAACATAGAAATGTCACTTAATTATTTAATAATTTTGATTGTGCACATAAAATAATGTTTAATTACATGAAACTAGTGTGCTGATTGAGACTCAGCCACAAGTGCAGGCAAACGGTTCAAACCAAGCTATACATGTTGGACCACAATGAATAATCTCATGCTAGGCTACTTTAATTTCTTCCTCATAGAAGTTAAAGAAAAAAAAATGAGTGTGGCTCATAATGAAATAAGATTAGAGCTATGGAAATGCTAGAATCCAATATACTAATAACCCAATTAAATATAAAGATACCATTTAATTTCACAGCTTTTAAAAAATCTCATATACTTATAACTTTAGGTTTTATTTCTCTGAAGAATATTTAATTTCTATAATAAACATGAATTATTTTTCAATATAGCTAAATGATAAAGGTATAGCAACATAACATTGCATATTTAGAAAATATAGATGGTTAGGTATATGTTTAGCAAAAATTCTTCTTTTCAGTAACTTCAGATGAATTTTTACTTGTAGTTAGAGTGTTTGTTTTCTTCTTATAGTTAAAGAGAAAGTTAACAAATCAATAGATCTTTAAATTTAAAACCATGTCATGAATCATTGTTAAACCCTAGGTTACTATGGCTATTGCAGAAAGGTAAAATTATATGATGCTGTTTTCTTTAAAAAGAATCAATATAAAGCAACTTTACTTGAGCTGTGATTTCAAAATTATAACCTACTGGTTTAAATTCACTGTATAACTGATTAAGTGGTAAGCAGAATATGATCATTAGGATAGACTTAACAGAAGAAGCTGTTAAAGGAAGGGGAATTTAAGTATCAGACGTAAGTCTCTATATATTTGGTTTTCTATATGCAAAAAGGCACATGTAAAAATATTTTTTAAAACTGTACCACAATCTGTCTTGTGTAATAGTATTTTCTGGGATAACAGACTATAATACTGTGTGTCAAGTGTAGAATTGGTCCTGATAGTAATGGCTATCACATACTGAGTAATCGCTGTGGGCCAGATACAGAGCCCAACTGAAATGGTTTGGCTGTGTGTCTCCACCCAAGACTCACCTTTAATTGTAATAAACCCCACGTGTTAAGGGCAGGGCCAGGTGGAGATAATTGAATCATTGGGTCAGTTTCTCCCATACTGTTCTCATGGTAGTGACTAAGTCTCACGAGATCTGATGGTTTGATAAGGGGAAACCCGTTTCACTTGTCTCTCATTATCTCTTTGCCTGCTGCCTTTGATATAAGATGTGACTTACTCCTTCTTGCCTTCCACCGTGATTCTGAGGCCTCCCCAGTCATGTGGAACTGTGAGTCCAGTTAAACCTCTATCTTTTATAAATCGCCCAGTTATGGTTATGTCTTTATAAGCAGCGTGAAAACAGACTAATACCCCAACACTTAATACAGATCTCTCATTTCATCATGCAACAATCCATTAAAGGTAGGTACTTTTTTCTCCCTATTTTAAACATTTGGAAACTGAGGCTTAAAGTGATTAAGTAGCTTGGTCAGGGCCCAATCGTTCACCAGTATTTATAACCCGACTTGAATTTAAGAAATCCAACCCCAGAGTGTAGTTTTGCGTTTGTTTTATAAAAAGGAAATTTGACTCAATTTTGAAGCCTTGGCTCTAGGCTGGTCAGTTTCCCTTCGGGTTTTTTTTTTTTTTTTTGGAAATGGAGTTTCATTCTTGTCGCCTAGGCTGGAGTGCAATGGCCTATCTCCGTTCACCGCAACCTCCGCCTCCTGTGTTCAAGTGACTCTCCAGCCTCAGCCTCCCGAGTAGCTGGGATTACAGGTGCCCACCACCACGTCCAGCTAATTTTTGTATTTTTAGTAGACATGGGGTTTGGTGGCCAGGCTGCTCTTGAACTCCTGACTTCAGGTGATATGCCTGCCTCGGCCTCCCAACGTGCTGGGGTTAGGGGTGTGAGTCACTGTGCCCAGCCATTTTCCCTTCTTGAATAGCTAGTTAAGTCCATACGCCATCCATTTTCCTTTTTGAGTCTTATACTCTGATCCTCTGTGTACCAGCCTTTATCATCCCAAGACCATGTGCCAGACAACTAGGGATAATCCTTTTTCCTGAAGCACAGAACACTATTCAAATTAGCCAGTCCAGGGGAGTTTAGGAAACCTAGCTATTCCCACCCCACTTGCCATATATTAGTTTCTCCCTACAGCTTCAACTTGCTGTAACCCTTTCCCAGGGTACAACAACTATTGGCCCTGCCTAGCGGTTTGGAGCTGTTAAGTAACAAGATTTCTGCCCTTCATCTATTCCAGTGTCATTTTGTTATATCTCATCATCAAAATAATCTTTAAATCTTGTAAAACACAGAATCCATGCCCTCAATCCCAGCACTTCCTCCCACTTATAGTGAAAGTGGTTTTTTTGTTGAGACAGTCTTGCTTTGTTGCCCAGGCTGGAGTGCAGTGGTGCAATCTTGGCTCACTGCAAACTCCACCTCCCAGGTTCAAGAGATTCTCTTGCCCCAGCCTCCTGAATATCTGTGATTACAGGTGTCCACCACCATGCCCAGCTAATTTTTGTATTTTTAGTAGAGACACATTTCACCATGTTGGTTAGGCTGGTCTCGAACTCCGGACTTTAAGTGATCCAAACACGTCAGCCTCCAAAAGTGCTGGGATTACAGGTGTGAGCCACTGCGCCCAACCTAGGATGATAAATTATAAACCACTTAACTCTCTTTACCATGTACATTTAATTGGTCTGGAGTCATATTAACTGGAATTGGCTATAAGAACTTAAGCATTTCTTTCCACATGTTATGATAAAGGTCATATTTAAGGTAAAATTGAATTGAATAGGACAAAGGAGATTATCCAATTTTTAAAAATAGGCTTTAAAATTATTATGCTTTCTGTTTGGTTTATAGTCAAGAAAATTTATCAGAGAGGAAAATAATTATTGTGTCAGTCAATAAAGTGAAAATATAAAATAACTCAAATGAATAATAACTTTAATTAAGGCCTCTTGTACTTGAGTACTTTAAAGATGAAAGCATTAGTGACAAATTCTACCTACCCCATATCAGAAATGTCACTGCAATGTGTAAACTGCTATGAATTACTTTAATAGTATAATACAGGGTTTGGAAAACTTGTAAAGAGTCAAATAGTAAATATTTTAAGACTGTGGAGGCCACAAGTTCTATCTTAATTACTCAACTCTGCCTTTGTAATGTGAAAACAGCCATGGGAAGTGATTAAGTGAATGAGTGTGTCCGTTTGCAAATAAAGCTTTATTTACATAAACAGGCAGCAGGTTGGATTTGGTCCCATGGGTCATAGTTCGCTGACCCCTGTTCTAATAGTCTAAGTTACAGTTATGGCTTCCTTCTCATCCATGAGTGACATACTTTCATAGAAGGGACTTCCCTTTCTTAGGAAATATGAAGGCCTCATTCCAGGGATAAAGTCACTCTAGAGTGATACAGCCAAAGGCATTTTGTTTGAAACCACATTATAATCATAATTCAACTGATCTTTTTAGGACAGTTGGGATAGGTCACATAAATAAAGACTGCTTTTTTGTGATACTACCAGTTTCAGCTTCACAAAACTCCCGATTTTCATAAGGTTTGTTATCTGCTGCTCTGCATTTTGTATTTGTTAATTTCCAAAAAAATTTGTACATAGTATTCATCTCTCATATGAAATGATTTATCAGTTGAGACTAGAAATGTATAACACCCTTTTATGACATATAAATAATAATCATAGTACAGGTCGAATATCCCTTATCTTAAATGCTTGGGACCAGAAGTGTTTCAGATTTCAGACTTTTTTTTTTTTTTTTTTTTTTGGACTTTTGAATGTTTGTAAGGAAATATCCTAGGGAATAGACCCAGGTATAAACATGAAATTTATTTATGATCCCTATATACCTTATACAAATAGCCTGAAGGTAATTTAATACAATATTTTAAATATTTTAGTGCGTGAAACAAAGTTTTTGTTAAGTACTTACATGTGGAATTTTCTACTTAGGGCATCATGACAGTGCTCAAAAGGGATTTCAGGCCAGGCGCTGTGGCTCACGCCTGTAATGCCGGCACTTTGGGAGGCTGAGGTGGGCGGATCACAAGGTCAGGAGTTTGATACCAGCTTGACCAATATGGTGAAACCCTGTCTCTACTAAAAATATAAAAATTAGCTGGACGTGGTGGTGGGCAACTGTAATCCCAGCTACTCAGGAGGCTGAGGCTGGAGAATCACTTGAACCTGGGAGGCAGAGGTTACAGTAAGCTGAGATTGCACCACTGCACTCCAGCCTACGTGATTGAGACTCCATCTCAAAAAAAAAAAAAAAAGAAAAAGAAAAAAGGATTTCAGATTAGAGATGATCAAGCTGTAATAACAACAACAATAAGAGATGCTAGATATTGAATATTTACTGTGTGAAATCCTCCTTTCTCTTCAAGACCTATTTTGTCTAGCAAGCCTTCTCTGACTCCATGGGCTAGGTGTTGTATCCTTTTATTCCCCACCCCTCATAGCTCTCTGGTTTCTTTGTATCACAGCACTTGTCACACTCCAAGAGTCTTACTATCATTTCCCTCCTAAACTGGTAATAAGTTCTTGGAGGGGTCAGGAACGATGATTTATTTATCTTTGCATCCCTAGGGAATAGCACAGTGCCTGACTCCTAAAAGGCTCTCATGCTATAAATGCTTACAAAAGAAATGAGTGAACGATACCTGGAGCCACAGTGGAGCTGGCTAGCCTCCTGAGGCCTACAGGAACTGAAAGGAAAAGCTGAGTCCTGGCATAATATCCAGGTTCGGATGAAAGGCCCATCACTCTGAATCATTCTAGCACAAATTACAGGCTTTAAAGATGGTCTGTGAATGTTAATGTTTTAAGTTTACTGCACTGTTAAGATATCTTAAATTCCACTCCGTTCCCTGGGCCCCTACTCTTTCTGATTGTATGTTGGTTTGTTCACTCAAGTGAGGAAGAAAGCCAGTTTGAAAACAAACCACAAATACAGATTGTTTTCCTTGTCTGATTCCCCCTTTGTTTTTGTTTATCATAGTACCAGAACTAAGATGCCTTTAGAGATGTGTGCAGATAAGCTACCAGAAATGAAAATTCAATTCAAGTTTGGCACTAAGTAAGCTACTCTCCCAAACGTTTTCTACAATGTGCTGACTGTAATACTTTGACCATAAACCACTGGTAATAACAAGAAATTAGGCCCTGGTTACAAACATATTACTGCATTGCCAAGTTCTTCAGTGGAATTCAAGTACTACATATTTTTAAGTTAAAGAGAGCTAGATCTTCTGTGTTTCAGCCAAATTTGACTTTGGTTTCAAATTACCTCCGAGGAAAACTTTTAGCTGATGATTTATTGTGTATGATTTGTTTCACATAGAGATATATTTATAGCACATTTGGTAAATAAATATATTTTCTATTAAAAAGGCCAAAGCACATCCAGTGATACTGCTTCACTTAAGCACATCCAGTGATACTTCTTAACTAAAGGTTCCCTGCGGAAAATATTGGTTCTTCTGGGGGCTAAAAAGAGAAGTGGATAGAAATTCTGATATCTTAGGTCACTGGAAATAGGGAAGTGGGAGTGAGTAAATGTAGGGATTTGAGAAGAAAGAAAAAAAAATACTATATATCTCTCTCTCTCACAGTGCCTGGCTCCTAACAGGCTCTCATGCTATATATATATATATATTTTTTTTACATATATATTTTACATACACATATTTTACATATATATTTTTTACATATATGTGTGTTAAAAAAAGGGGCGCTGAGGTCTCCAGAGAAATATCTGGAAAAGTCTAAGGCTTCATTCTAAGGAGCATTCCTGCTCGGTCGGCACCAAGTCCTCTAATTCTGACTGGGCTTACTTGGTTATATTTACAGATATCACACATATGTCTTCAACACTTGTCATTTTTCATTTCCCCTTGGTTGATCTTTCCTTATTCCTTTTCTCTTGAAAGATAAAGTAGTGAAAACATGTAGATGAAAAGGGAAATCCCAGAATTTTTCTTCTAAACTCAATTGGATAAGATAACATAAAGTAAATCTACATTTCTCTAGTACCTTGCAATCTACAGCACTGGTTAATAGAGCATACAGGGACTATCAATACTTTAAGAAACACTTTATTAGAATTTCTAAAAGAGGAAACAAAAAATGTTTAGGAAAGAAGTTTGTGTCAAGGAGAGACTTATCTAATTATTTACTTATTCCACAATATTTACTGGTTGCTGGCTATATGAATGAACATAGGTGAGAAGTAATTTTAAGAAGTCCTTGTAATTCATATTTCCTTTGTTAGAGCAGCTTAATCTGTAGTAAACGTTTTCAATTTGACATTTTAAAATTACAGATATTCTGAGAAATTTTAACTCTCAAATTCCAATATAGTTCTTATTTGTGATAAAACTGAGGACTGACTTTTGTAAGTTTTACTTACTTGGCTATTATTGTAATTGATTTTAAGGCATTTTTTTCATATTTTTGAGCTCTCTCTCAAATCATTCCTGACACATAATTCTACCAACTGCTAAATCTAATCTTCCATAGTAATTTGTGTTTACATCTTCTAATCTTACTGTCATTTTAAGAGGTGTTAATGAGTAGTAGTGAATATATTCTCAGAGAAAAAAGGTTGTTTCATTTACCTAAATAAAACACTTATGTTTAATGATAAAACTGTTAGAATGCTTATCCATAGTTCTATGATACATGAAGTTGAAGGTTTTTTCTTTTAATTTAAAAAAGTTATCTTGCATTTAAGGAATGAAAGCCATTGCAACTTGAGTTCATGATTTATTATATTAAGGAGGCTTAAGCTACAGACTTTGGTGTCATACCAATTATAATGGTTACTGCTTATTCCTATTTTTAAAAGAAAGGTTTTAATGGAAACAAAACACGCAAACAAGTGCACTGAACAAAAATATCTGCTTCCTTTGACTAATTAGCATAGTCATATACAGTCATAGACCACATCTATAAATGTAAGGTGAAATCACCTTTTCGAAAACCTAAAAGCTTTAAGTTTTGGATTCATTCATCTGGTTGTCTTTCTTTGGGAGCAAAGCTAGGAAAAAATACCACTTTCCCTAAGTTTAAGTCAATTTTTCTGGAGCATTTAACAGCACATTTGCACTATGCATTATGAAGAAACATAAGCTCTACACATTGACATATTTACATTTAAGGAAAAATAATTCCAGTCTCTCTGAGCATTGTTCTTTCTTAAGTTTTTGTCAGATCTTCATAGAGGATAATCACTGTGGCAAAAAATTCAAGAAACTAAAGGTAATGGGTAATGCTGATTCAATGTTTTACACAGTTCTTGGAAATAGACATGCCATTTGAAGCTAATCTTTTCATTAGCAAGTCATTTTTGCCTACTCTATACAAGGATAATAATGAATGAATTACAACATATTCAGTAATATATTCAGTCATACACAATCAGATATGCCAATTCATTTACAAATCTATACATGAATATTTAATGTCGTTTACTCAGGTATATAGAGTTTTTAGATGCAAGTTTCAATTATTTAGACTACAAAATTTAGAAGGATACAGTGTAGTGTAGTCAAAAGAACACTGCACTTTGAATCAAGATGTGTTCTGTTTTATTTTTCATGGGGGTTTGGTGTAAAGATTATTTGATCACCCAGGTAATAAGCATAATATCCAATAGGTAGTTTTTCAATACTCGTCCTCCTCCTACCCTCCACCCTCAAGTAAGTACTGGTGTCTATTGTTCCTTTCTTTGTGTCCACATATGTACTCAATATTTAGTTCCCACTTATAAGTAAGAACATGTGGTATTTGATTTCCTGCTTCTGTATTAGTTTGCTTAGAATAAGGGCCTCCAGCTCCTTCCATGTTGCTGCAAAGGACATGATCTCATTCTTTTTTATGGCTGTGTAGTATTCCATGGTGTATATGTACACATTTTCTTTATCCAGTCCACTGTCAGTGGGCATGTATGTTGATTCCAAGGAAGACATGTGTTGTGATTTATATTCTAAGACTACTAGCAGCATGATTTTAGGCTATTTTAGCACCAAAGATCTTGGTTTCCTTATCTGTTAAATTTGCACACATTTTAAACATTCAGTGATTCCTTATGGCTGAGAAGCTAAATAGATACAAATAATTTGATTTGAATGAATTCAGTGTTTTTAATGGTTACCTAACTGGCTTGCTTAACCTTATCCTTGTATTTTTTTTTTTTTTTTGAGTTCAACTTTTTGTTTTGTTCTGTTTCGTTTTTCATAGTATCATCTCTTCCAATTATTAGTGGTTTTCTATGATTTGATATAGATTCTTGATTACATAACGGTTTGATTTAGGAGAGGTATAAAGTACTGATAGATGTAGCAAAGATGATCATAAAAGCAAATACTCTATGATCATCTTTGTGTACTTAAGCTAGTGATTAAAAAGGTAGTTTAACTTGCTGCATCTATTTTATAAATAGATTTTATTTTTATAGAGGTATCAGGGCCATAGCAAAACCGAGGGGAAAGTAAAATAAAATTGAGAAGAAGGTACAGAGACTTTTCATATATCTCATTTTTATGTCCACATTAAAATGTAAAATAATTAGCTTGAAATCTATGCCATTTTAAGTATCACTTATTGATTCAGATAATTATGACTACTATTAATCCAGTTAAAATCTGAATTATGTTTTTCTGAAACTGTACTTCTTAAGCTTGTGAAATATTACATTGAGTCATCACATTTTATCCTTATTTTCCTTGACCTTTACTTAATATTTACACTCCCCTAAACACCCCTCCCCATGAACATTTGAAATCTTCTCTCCTCTGGCCATTTGGATACATAATTCTTTGTTGGCTCACTGCCTACATACTCAATATTGGCATACTTCATAGTTCCGTTCTAGGATCTCTTCTGGCTCCACTCCTTCCTGGGTGAGTTTATGACTTCAATAAAATACCCTCCAAATGTATACCTCTAATTTTCAACTCTCTCCCAGGTCCAGATTCCTATTTCTAATAGCAGCCTACTCCATTTAGATCTCCTACAAGACCCTCAAAAATCAACTCTAACAGAGGTAATATTTAGTAATCTCTCTCTTCAGAAATGTTTCTTCTCCTCTAATATTTATTCTTAGTACTAGCAAGTCATCTATGCAGTGATCTAAGAGAGAAATCTGAGACTCATACATTTTGTTATTTCTCATGGCTTCCTAGTTATGGAAACAGGCTTTAGAGTCCATGTTTGAGTTTGAATTTTAGCTCCATGGGTCATGTACTTACTATTGTTGTGATCTTAAAATATGTTGACCGCTCATTGCCTAAGTATCCTTATCTGTAACATGGCGATAATAGTAGAATGGACCCCTTGGGGTTATTCTGAGAATTACATGTATTCACTACATGTGAAGTTTTTAGAATGTTATCTAGCAAAGTGAGCACTCAATAAGTGTTAGCTATTATTGTTATCATCATCATCATTATTATTTTCAAGTGATGCTTGTTGACTCACTGTTACTGCCTTTTTCTGGGACTTTATGATCTCAGTCTTAGACTGTTGAGTTCTAGATTCTTCAAAATTCTCTTGCCTTCAGTCATTCCCCTTCTTAATTTATGCTTTTCTCTGCTGATTGAGTGATCCTACACACTTTTAATAAAATTTGCTGTATAATCTGTTTATATTATTTGCATATTCCTCTACTAGACTAATATTCATAAGAAGGATAATGTCTTATATACCTTTTTATTGCTAACCCTTAGCATAGAGCTAAAACTTAAGTTTTTGTTAAACAACACAATAAATGAAAGCGAGTTTATTTAGAACTAAGTTGTAATTCAAGGCTTAAGATGTTATGGTTATCAAATTATATTTACTAAATAGAGCGCTGAACAGACAAAACATGTAAATGGTACTATTATTTGGTATGCATTTAAAACATAAAATTTTATAATACGTTCATGAGTGGAGGTGAGCTGTAATATCCAAGATAATGTCTGTTAAGTTTGAATTCCATAGTCTGTTTAGAGGAATCTTACACAGATTGTTGCAGGAAGTTTTTAGGTCTAATCAAACACTTTCTGTCTAAATACACCCCCTCTGGTTAATCTTTAACCATTGCACGAAAGCAATTAGAAGCCACTTTTTAATGTTTTCTTAAAGAATTAAGAATCCATGATAGACCCTCTCTAACTAATCCTGCTAGGAAATCTAAGAACTTTAGTGATTGTTGAGCCCAGCATTAGGAGACAAATATTTGACACCTTCCTCTTCTCCAGAGTACCCAGGACAACACAGCAGGCTCTCCTGTTAAATAAGGTGTATGTTAAAACCTCCAATTCATGTTTTATTCTGGTTGGTTGGCATCTAATTGGTAATCTTTTGAGAAAACAAAAATGGTAGAATATTTGTAGCCGTGAAAAGACTGGGATTCAGGCAAAGTAATTTCTTCTGAGTTTCTTCTTTGAATATGTTTTGGCTGTGCCAAAGGATTCATTAATTCAATCAGTATAAGTATCAACTCCAAATCATTCTGGGAAAAATTGTCTGTTTATTCAATCGTAATTTACTTCACTTCAAATTTGGACGTGACCACAAAATTATAGTCAGGACAACAATCCAAGACATTGACTAAATGATGGGTTTCATTGAGTTTGAAAATTAATTAGAACTTTCCAAACATAGAATTATACTTTTCTTCTGTGGTGAATTATTGCCATAGATTGAAACATCAATTATACATGGATTTAGGTGCCAAGAACATTTACTTCCGAATGAATAAGGATTTATGCATAGCGATCATAACTGTGAATATGAATTTGAGATTATCATAATATTCATTCTGTATATTACTTAAATGGGAAATATTATGTTTTCTGAAATCATTTAAATTTTGTTATTCAGTTTCTATATTAGAATTTTAGTTTGATCTTGTTTATACTTCGGTTTTTACTAAATTACACGCTTCTTCTTTGAGAAACTGTCTGTGGTATGTCTTTGTATTATCTTTCCGTGATGCTTTTAACATACTAGATATTTAAAAAATAACCCAAACTTCCATTTAGATATATAAATAGTAAATTTATAAATTTATACTACTATTTATATACCTAAATTTACTTTTTATATACCTTTAATCCTTAAAGCAACCTTATAAGTATTTTAATGTATATTTTATAAATAAAAAGCAGGGGTCAGAAAATTTAAAGAGCTCCTCATTTAATTTCGCCAGGATAGGAAATGAAGAGGTTATATTTACACCCAGGTCTTTTTTCACCATGTCACACTGCATTACATATTGATTATTAGTAAAGGTAGACATTTAAAAACTACTATATAGGTTCTAGGAAAATCTTTAGTTAAAATACACTCAACCAGATAATTGAGGAAAAAAAAATTCCCTGGATGCTATGACTTAAGTTATTTCTACTGTAAGATTACCTGTCACCTCAGTGGGTGAGTATAAGGGATGATTCTGTCCTAAACATGGCTGGGCTCAGAAACTAATATAGGCCAGATAGTCCAATTAATGTTGAAGTGCTCATGAAACCATTAGGTTTGATTGGGTGAATAAAACTATCTAAGAGTTCTAGTCTTGTACATGGTGAAAAAAACAGTAGGAGATGTGTCGGTAGAAGTATTCTTTCAGGTAAGCTGCTGCTCTTAGTTCCTTGTGGGTTAATAAGGATCATACTTAGCATCTGGGATTCAGGGACAGAATCTGTCTCCCAAATCTCCAAAACTCACCTCAATGAGAAGAATGCAGATAAGGCTAGGCAAGGGTAAGGAACTAGCCAACTTGGTTTAGGTTCATGTTAGGACCCCATTCCAGTGGAGACAGTGAACTGCGAATCAGTATATCCCACTTAGGAAATTTCACAGCACACAGGCACATACACTAACATCTGTGCTCAAATAACCAAGCTGCTTATTGTGATTAGTTCAAAGATGTGCCCATATATCAAGCCAGAATACTGAGAATACCTTCTAGAATTCTTTCTTTAAACCATGGAAAGAGAAATTATGCAATTGTTAGCTACAGTAATTTATGCTGAAGTTTCTGTGGGTTACTATGTCAACTATTCTGAGAATATAACTAACGCAGAGAAAGATGATTGATGAGAGAGAACAAGAGACAAAAAAGGAGAAGATAAGGGAAAGAGGAGAAGGACAGAAAGAGAAAAAGAGAGCCTAGGTTTTTTATATTGTTTGAGCACCTAGTTCCAGACATTCCTGATCTATTTCCAGAGTTTTACACTTCAAATACCATTATTATTATTATTATTTACTTAAAATATTTGATTTTACAATGTCAACTCCTCATATTAATGAATAGCAACTTTGGAAAAGTCACTTAGTGGACTTCATCATGAAATGGGGATGTTAAATAAATATAATACTAACAATAATAATAAATGACGTCAGTCTTGCATGACTCTTGTAAATAGTGAATGATATATGTGAAAGGCAGAAATACTTACTAATTATTATTCTTTAGAGAGTTACCTGGGTACTTTGTATTTTGTTGACAAACATAAAAATATATGTCAGGCATTGAAAAGGGCTACAATTGTCATTATTTGTAGATAAAAGGATCTTTTATTTAGAAAGTACCCCAAATACAGAAAAAGATTTAGGGAGTAATGTAAGGTTTTTATCTTTTTTTTAAAGCTGGATATAGAATTAATGAATAAAAATTCTTTGTGCTTTCAGTTTATATACCAGCAAAAATAACCAGAAATTGCAATTAAGTGGAAGATAATTCTGCTTGCAGTATTCTCAGAGAATATCAAGTACATAGATAAATCTAACATACAGTGTGAAGGACCTCTGCAAAGAAAATTTTAAAACTTTATTAATAGATATGAAAGAACACAAATAATGTGAAGATTATGTTCAATTTTCCCCAAATAAATTATTAATTAAAAGCAATTTTAATCAAAATATCAGCAGAGTTTTCCAAGGAATTTGATAAAATTTATGTGTTAGGGTAAATGTTCAAGATCATTTATTAGGCATCTTAGGAGGAATATGAAATGGGAATTGCCATATCCACTGTCAGAACTTAGTATGAACCTACAATAAATTAGACAAGTTGGCACTAGTTCAAAGAAAGAAAAAAAAAATGACCAATGGAATTCTAAAGAGGGAGCCCAGAAGAGTGGCTGTGTGGCTGTGTCACTTTATCTAAGTTGGAATTCTAGATTCCCAGAATTGTCATAATTTTACATTGAATGACATTTCCAAAACCTTCATTCATTTTAGTAGTTCAAGGGCTGATTCACATTGTTTTCAGTAAATTTTTCCTGGTTACCTTAGCCAAAAGTAGACCATACCTGTACCTCTTGCATATGTAAGGAAACAGACCTTCTCTGGAAAGGTTAGCATGGTGCCTTAGTTATAGGAAGTAAAAACAGGTTGCCAAGAGGGAGAATTGAAACACAACGTAGAAAGCAACCTTATTCCTAGTCTAGAGGCTTTAAAAATGATCTGTTGTTATTGTTGGACAGATTGTAAAGTTCTACTGAGGACAAATCGAAGGAATACCACAATATTTTATCTTCAATTTAAGTAAATAACCACAAAATATATCATTTTGAGGTTGCTGCTTGTTGAACATTTTATCAACATGACATTTTAATATAGAGAATAGAAATTCTCAAACTTTGCTCCTTAAGATATTAATAGACACTTTTAGAAAGAAAGAAAAAGAAAGAAAAGAAAAAAGTAAATTTGGATATATTTAGCAAATGCTGTCAGATATTAACTACCCATGGCTATTAACAATGTCAACTAGCATACAAAATTATATGGAAAAGCTGGCAGGAGAAGTGTAGACTGTTTCCTCCCTTTAAATCTGGATCAGACTTTTGACTACTTCAACCAGAAGAGTAAGGAAGAATTGATATTGTGTAACTTCAAATAGTAGGTCATAAAAAAGACGTAGCTTCCACTTGACTCATACTGGTTGGAATGCTAGCTCTGGGTAAGCCAGCCATCATGCTGTAAACTCAAACTGGATTTGGATTGTAATCCGAAAGGCAAAAACCTGAATGCCATAATCCTGAATGTTAAAATCCCCAAAGATTGAAATCCCTTACGTCTCAAATCCCAAAAGATCAAACCTTGAAAATATAATTTTGAAGATGACAATAAATAATGTCAGAGACATTATTTGCATTTTAAAAATGGCATTTATTTGAGAAACATAGAACATGAGAGAATACTTCATCAGCCACTTTACACAGTAAGATGTACAATAACAGGACACATTTTTGCAAGCATAAATACTAATGCATACTAACAAAACTCACATGAGTATAACAATTATAAATAAACCATATTTATAAAGAAATAGGTCAAAAAGCAAAATGTGTAAACACATATCACTATGGTTGGTAATTGTGTGCACCCAAATTTTTAACTGTGGTCATCTAAAATGCTATGATGGACGAACTGAGTCTTTTGACAAGATCTATCAAATACTGCAGTGGGTCACCACAACATATGCAGTTGCCCAAAGAGCTGAGATCTTGAAAAAAATTTTTGTTTCACAAATGGGGATATACAAAATAAGATCTCTCTTCATGTACTGAGGATCAGTGTTTTTATATTCACTCATAATGCTTACACACAAAGTCAACATTGTGATAATGCACTTTTGTGGAGTCAAATTTGAAAAAGGAAAACAAAACATAAAAAATTAAAAATCTGTAAAAGGTTTTAAACAATGATGCAATGATTAAATACATAACACAGCAAATTGGCATTATGGTACAGAAGTACACTACCAAATTATTTGGAGGAGGAGATTTCATGCATTTTTCACCTGTGTTTTCACTTCTATGATCTTCAAAATACTCTCTGCACTTGTATGTGGAAAGTGGTTGTGGTCTACACATTCTATAAGTGTATGCTCTCCATTTGAAAATCTGGTTATTGCTCAGATACCACAAGCAATTTTCTGCTTTCACATGCAGTACCTATAATAGTTAGCTTTTAAACTTTTATCATTAAGTCATTATTACAGTCTTTTTGTGAGGGAATAATTTCACAGTTCTCTTTCATTGTGTTGTATACAGTAAAAGGAGTAATATTTAGCTTCCCTAATTCCATATCTGTATTAGTCAGGGTTCTTCAGAGAGACAGAAGCATTAGGATATGTATATAAATACCTGAGAGGGTATTTATTATGAGAATTTGTTCACACAATTATGGGGCTGAGAGTCCCATGACAAGCTGTCTGCCAGCTGGAGACCTGCGAACGCCAGCAGCATGGCTCGGTCCAAGTCTGAAGGCCTTTTCAATTTCAGTCTTTTACTCTAATCACGCTTTGTACCTTTTAGTTTTGGATCTGCAGTTAAATGTAGTCAGTGCTAGTAGCTCATCTTTTAGCTACTATTTGAATGGAATTAATTATCAGGCAATATCTTCAAGAAGGACTATGTGAATGCTTTCCTCTGAGTACCTTCAAGTTAAAAACCATTTGTTGGGCAAGGGGAGGAGAGCATTAGGGCAAATATCTGATGCACGCGGGGCTTAAAACCTAGATGATGGGTTGATAGGTGCAGCAAACCACCATGGCGCATGTACACCTATGTAACAAACCTGCGTGTTCTCCACATGTATCCCAGAACTTACAGTAAAATAATAAATAATGATAGAGATGCAACTTCATCTAATTATAAAGATGTTTATTGCAGTGTTGTTTATCATAAAAAGTTGAAACTCCCTAAGTACCTAACAACACAAGATTAGTTAAGAAAACAGTGGTAAATCCGTATGTTAAAAAATAGAATTGACATGGAAAGATGTTCAAGATAATGGTGAAATAGAAAAGTAGACTGAAAAACAGTAGACACAGTAGGATCCTATTTTGGTAAACAAGACATATGTCTGTGTTAGCTATGTACACATAAGAAATGACCAGAAAGTATGCAGTGTGGGTCCCTGTGGGTGATGAGATTACAAGTAATTTGGAAATTCTTTTTGGTTATCTATGCGCTCTGGAAATAACTAGAGGAAGTTACCACTGGTACCTGTTAAGTGCTGATTATGTCTTCCCAAATTCACATGCTGGAGTTCAGGATATGACTATTTGGATAGAAGATTTTTAAAGAGGTAATTAAGTTAAAATAAAGTCATATGAGTGGACCCTAATCTATTATGACTGATGTCCTTATAAGAGGAGGAAACTTGGACACAGACATATATAAAGGGAAGACCATGGTAAGACATAGAAAATGGCCATCTACAAGCCAATAAGAGAGGCCTTAGAAGAAAGCAACTCTGCTGACACCTTGATACTAAACTTTTAGCCTCTGAAACTGTGAGAAAATAAAATTTTGTTGTTTAAAAAAATTTAAAAAAATTGTCTTTACCCTACATACTTGAAGGAGAGCTTATAGGAATGTGAAGAAGGTTCATATGGAATGTTGTGTGCAAGTCTGATACTAGCTTCATTGTTTTCTCATATATGTGACACAATATTTTTTGCCTGGATTCTTTAATTTGAAAGTCAAATAAATTTACAAAGAAATGTAACTTTGTCCTGAGTGAATTTTTCTTGGCATACAATATGGTCTTTCAATATACGAAATGATACAGTTCTATTTCAGAATGTTTTCTTTAATTACATATTCAACTTTTTGTCTTGTCTCATTGTTTAGTTTCCTTCAGGAATGGCAATGTTATGTACAGTGGAATCACCTTTTTCTTTTATGTTTATCATTTTGCTTTTAGTAGCTACTGTCCTTTTTCTTTCTGTAATTTAAGCTATTATTTCTCAAGTGTTTTGGGTATTTTCTTTCTATTTACTTCCTGAGAGCTAGAGTTTCCCCTTTCTCTTTCTTCTATGGTATGCTTGCTGCCTATTCCAGCCTATACTGTTCTCAGCATTTTTGGATTTCTGATCTTCTCTTAAATCAGCAATTGCTACATTGTTGTTTTTGTGGTGGTTTTCATGTAGTAATGTTGAATTATAATTACTGAAAACGTTATGAGAGTTTTTTCTCCTTGTGAATTTTTTCTAGTAAGTTTTTCTCACATATATAAAAGATTTGTAACTCTTTAACTTTTATTGTAACATTATATAATGTTTAATAATTTTCTTAAAATATTTGTATGTAAGACAGATAAATTTTCCTGGATGAGCTGATAGCAGATAATTACTATTATATGTATACGGCAAGTGAAATGGAGGGAGGCAAAGAAACTGACAGAGTAGCTTCGAAATGTACAATCCTTGGTCCTTGTCCCTCTAGGTATGTGGGATTCTGTAACTTATTCACATAATCTAGACTTTGTGTAATGTTACTTATTTCTTTTTTTTTTTTTTTTTTTTTTGAGACGGAGTCTTGCTCTGTGCCCCAGGCTGGAGTGCAGTGGCGCGATCTCGGCTCACTGCAAGCTCCGCCCCCCCGGGTTCACGCCATTCTCCTGCCTCAGCCTCCTGAGTAGCTGGGACTACAGGCGCCCGCCACCTCGCCCGGCTAATTTTCTTGTATTTTTAGTAGAGACGGGGTTTCACGGTGTTAGCCAGGATGGTCTCGATCTCCTGACCTCGTGATCCGCCCGTCTCGGCCTCCCAAAGTGCTGGGATTACAGGCTTGAGCCACCGCGCCCGGCCTGTTACTTATTTCATTGGTCTGATGTGAAGAAGTCAAGCACAGTGCTGGTTACATAATGAATATGCAGTGGATGAAAATTCTCATTCTACCTTCTGTCTAACCTGATTTGTCTAAGCTGTAAAAATTATAAAATAGTTGGCTTCTATTGTAGCATACATTAAAACACAAAAACCAAATGAATGTTCAAATATCAAAACTGGTCTCTGTTCTCTGTCCAAGACAATGAGGTTAATGCAAACAAATAAATAAAGTACACAGAATTATTGCAGAATTTCTGTGTACCTTATTTATTTGCATCAACTACGTGGTCTTGGTCAGAAAGCAGGTACCAATTTTGATCTGTTCCATAGGGAAACTTTTTGATACTTGTTAATCATTTGAGTGAACAGAAACTTAGAGGTGCTAAAAGGGGGATGAATGAATATCATTTTAAAAGTAACAATTCTCATCAACAAAAAGAAGACTCTTGGCTTTGAGTAGCAAAAGTTTCTTTGTTCAGGGCACATTTATTTATAATGTGTTGAATTTTTGTAAGGAAGCTCTGGAAAATATTAGTACAGTTATGAGATTAAGAAGTTTTTGACATACATATGAAATCATTAATTATTCAAATGTATCACTTCAATTAAAAATATTTATAGACATTTAATACATCAAATAAGACATTTTTAATATTTCATGTTAGAATGGCTTAATCATACCATCAAAATTAAAGAAAATATAAATTAAAGCTATGTAAATTTTAATAGTATATTAAAAAATAAAGTCAATATGCACACTACAGGATAAAAAATTATTTAGTTTTTATTTGAAAAAGTAGATTTCTGAGTCAAGTATCTAAGTTTATTCTGGATCATGTACATAACTATGAAATTATTTTGTGTACCTATGTACTTCTTCATGAAGAATTAGGTCATCTTGATACATTAAGAGACAGGGCATTTATTGATAAGCTTTAATAATGTACACATACTGAAGCCTATTTTAGAAAATATCTTCCAGTGGATACTTTAGAAAACTTGGGTAATTTATGAAATTGAACTTGGCAGCTTAAGAGAAAGTCATAGTTTATATGCTATGGCTACCGTATTTCAGCAACTTGTTTAAGAACAGCCTTTTCATTTAAATAATTTTTTAGAAGAAAAGAGAAACTTCAAAGAAACCTATTTTTTTTTGTTGTTTGTTAGAAATTCAAATATTCATAAGTGTTTATCCAACATTAATGGAGGTATTTCTCCTCTTTTGGAACTTTAGGTAAAAGCTTAGTGAAAATGAACTTCCTCTTTAAAGATTTACAATTCTTCATATTTCTTTTCATGGGAACAGAAAGGCTGAAATATCATTTTCCCTGTAAGAGTTCAGTATTTTTGTTTCAGAGCCAAATCAAACTAAAGCCATCTGGGAAACTGCCCTTCCTCAATTTTCCATTTATTTACCTAGTGGAGATGATGACCCACACTTCTTACTGTTTTGGTACTTCAGTTCACCTAACAACTTTGAATAAATGCCATCCATTTGCCTATATGATTTTTATCTGTTTTTGTTATTTTTAATTTGTTCTCTATATGTCTATCTCTTTATCAAAAAATAAAGTTCTTAACAATATATAATTATCTCTTTCTCTCTCTCTCTCTTTTCCTCTTTGTCTCTCTTGATTTTTCTCAATTTCCAGTATGATGAAAGTCACAAAATATACATTATTAGTCACTCCCTTAATTTAACAGAAAATGATGACCTATAACTTAGAAGATTTTAGCTTCTAAAACTAATATAGCTTCCAAATCTAGTAAAGAGCATTTAAAAACATTCTATTTTATTTTCAATTCCTATTGTATATCTTTCAAATCACACCATGCATTATTGCAAAGGTCTCCTGTGTTCTCCTTACGATATGTATTTTCTCCTCTTGGTGCTTAGTCTAGTCCTAGATACCCAAGAGTCAATGATCAGTGAGAAAGATGGTGAGTCTTCCTTCATGGAGGTCCAGCCACTTAGAAATGATAGACTAAAAAAGTAGTCAAATATGTAAAAGAGTTAACAATTATGGTAACTACTATTAACAAATGAAGTAGGTACTGAGGTAGAAAGTGATAGGAAGACCTATTTTCGATTGGATAGTCAAGGACTTGTTTTCTAGGGACACCACTTTAAGGTGAGAGATGAAGGATGAGGAGATAACAATGCAAATAGCTTGACTAAGCCTGACATTACTGTCAATATTAAGATTTCCATGTGACATGTTATTATATATCTTTCTTCTGCTTCTCTGTTGTAGTTGTTGTTGTGTGTGTGTTGTGTGTGTGTGGGTGTGGTTTTTGAAGTATCTTTCCTTTACCTTTTGCATCACTGTTAGGTTTTGTTAAAAACCTTATTAACCCCTAACAGACTCTTCTTCCACTTTAACTTCCCTTTCAAACTATTCTCTAAGCAGCTTTTGCATATCTATTAACTTTCTATCCAGCCCCTAAATTCTTAGTTTTTAATAGTCTTAATTGGAATATTGGAGATCAAGCCTCCAATTCTTTTAAATAACAAATGAAACATTTATAAAAATTGATCAAATTCTATGTCACAAATTAATATTAAATACCAAAATTTATCATACAGACAATGTTGTCTGATCATAATGCAGTGAAATGGATAGCTTTAAAAATCTCATATCTGGAAGCTCAAAAGCATTCCATTAAAAAACAAAGAACAAGAGCAACAGTGTAATTTTAGAACTTAGAACTGAACCATGGTAAAAATAAATAAATAAGAAAACAAAATTTGTGAAACACTGCTAAGAAAAGCAATAGTTAAAAATACAAAATCAAAAAACAAGAGTAAGAAATATTTTAAAATAAATTGAGTTTAATTGCAAAAGCTGAAATGAAAGTCACAAACTAAAGAAATAAGAGAAAAGTAAATTATAAAGACAGAGGAAGGAATGAATACTATAGAGAACAATGATACAAAAATAAGAGTATGAAAACCACCAACTGTTTTCTTCAAAAGATTAATAAAATAATCAGTTTTCACTACTTATGAAACAGGTATAAGCAATTAAACAATAAAAAGAACAAATAACTACAGACAGATATTTACAAGTGATGAATGACAAGTTTAAAAATGATAGTTTTGAAAAACGTGCTAGAAACTTGAAAAACATAAAGTAAACAACATTCTGAAGAATATAATTTTGCTATAATGAGCCATTAGCCATGAAAGAAGACCCCAGGAACAAATGGTTTCATAGGTATATTGTATCAAATTCCATGAAACAGGAAATTCTTTTCTTATACCATCTTTTCCAAATAATTGGAACATTCAAAAAATGCTTTCATTTTGTGATGCTAGTGTCATTTTGATGTCAAAACAGATATTGACAACACACACACATAAAGGGAAAATTTTTTAGTACGAGCCTAGTTTAATCATGAATACTGATTTAACAATTGTAAATAAAAGCTCAATTCAACAGTGAATAAAATTATATATGAAAATAAAAAAAAGTTTATTGCAGAAAGGCAAGAGTGGTTTGACATTAGAAACATCCATATGACTGACCTAAGAACTTTGGGTTTTATCTCCCTGGTCTCAGATAAATGTTAAATCCTTTGTAGGTTTAAGCATGGGAGTAAATGTCAAATTTACCTTATGGAAAGACCATTCAACTTTCAATGTACATTTTTAATTGAAGTGAAAAAGGATTGGAGGATTCGAGATCATTTAAGATATTATCATACAAATCTATGAAGAGGTGACTAGGATTTTAACTTTAGTAGTGTCATTGGCTGTTGAAAGGATAAAAAGGAAAATGAGTAGGACATATTTTGTCATCAAGCGGCAACTTCTTTGAGCATGAAAGAGTGTAACCCATACTTAAACTAGAACAACAGGTAAAGTCTAGAACTTCCCAGGGCTAGCAAGTATCTATTGTCACCATTCATACAAGGGACTATCAGAAAACAAAATATGCAGAATTAGCCAGTAATTAAATGTGTGAAGTGAGGGAAAGAATGGAGTAAATAATGACTCCCAGATTTCTGGCTTGGATCACTAGTAAATAATGAAAGAGAAGATTAGGGGGCGTGGGAGTGGGGTGGAAATATGATGAAATTATTCTCAGAGATGTGGAGTTAAAGTTGCTTGTAAAATATTACAAGGGAGAAGGCACTTGAGTGAATTTTTCTGACAGTGATCAGAAGAGAAGTCGGGATGGAAGGTATGGACCTGTATGGCTCAACACAGAGATGGAAGTTCAGTCCCTGAGAGTGAATTCACCTTTCCAAAAAGCAAATATTGTTTTGTGTGGAAAACATATAGCCTTCCTTCAGTAGAAAGCAACTCATTTGGAAAGATCCCAAATCCCCAATTCCTGGGTATATATTTAACCAAAATTACTTACTTCTTTTTAACTACTGTTTTTTCCTTTATCCTAAAGATTTTTGTCAAATTCAAAATAATGTAAGTATAAACTATTTCTTGATAGTTCGAGTTTAAAATAGCACATGCTTACATGGGCAGAGTAGAGATAAATTATAAGTTACAAATATTTGAAAGAAGGTATAGTTTGAATAGTCTATTTGCATTACTACTAATAAAATAATATTAATTTCTAACATTTATTCACCACTTACTTTGTGCCAAGCAGTGTTGTAAGTGCATTATTTGAACTGCCTCACTTAAAATTCACAACCTGTTGGGGATATTAGGGGGATATTACCATAATCTTTAATTGTAAGTTAAGAAAATTATGGCCCAGAAAAGTTAAGTAACTTGTTCAAATGATCACAGCTAATAAGTGATAGATTCGTGACTCAGATTCTTCACTCTTCGTCACTCTTCTATTCCAATGGAATGAACCTCATGTAAAATTGCAACTCAATTTTAATATTGTAATTAATATGGACATATACATATATTTTTGTACCTTACTCATCATCATAGTTCAAGCAAGAAAAATATGTGTTTTAATTTTCATTCATATGTTAGAATGTTTTCATATAAAATAATTTTAACTAAAAAGTGAAACATTTCATTATTATTTATGATAACAGGCAGTTTCCTTGAATATTTAATCTTTGGGTCTCCACTGTGCACACTGATCCATATAAATACCACACTTTGTGATGGGGCATCAATAATCAAAACTTTTTGATCATCAAATATTCCAGAAAATAGTGTATTTTCTTTCCTGTATATCAAATTATTTTTACTTTTAAAAATATAATGATAGTGATCTTAATAAAGTGTTTGAAAACATTTTAAATCCTATTTTTGTCAGTGAAATCAACATACTTACCATCACATATGAATTTTAAAAAATCCTTAGAATTAAAATCATTAACTCTACCAATTGCACATTCTCCAGATCCAATCAATAGCCAAGATGTATTGGTTATACTTCCCTGTGGTCTCATACATCTTAGTCTCTTCCTTTCTATTCTTGCTGTCACTACTGTAGTTTCATTTCTTGTCATATCTGCTTAAGACACTGTAAGAACTTCATAACCTGTGTTCTGTTCAATTTCCCTGCAGGTTAGTTTATCCTTCACATTGCTTTTAGATAAATCTTCATTAAAGCACAATCATAATCATGTAACTTGCATTTTCGAAATGATTCTAGAACTCTATTTGGCCTAGTGAATTACATCACTGTCTCTTGAGTTTGACATTAGTGTGCTGGAGAAAGCTCATATCACTTTCCAAGACCGAATGTTAAATTTTGAGAAATTTTGTGACCCAATTGTTAAATACAAGCATAAGGGAATATTAAATTATGTAAACAGAATTAAACATTTTTATTAAAGCAAAGGTAATAAAACTTCAAAATTCATTACTTTAAAATTATTTTGCCATTTTACCATTATGATCTTGAGGTTATTAACATATGTTGCATCTGTATGGTGGAAATACTCTTTATCGTGTGTTACTATGCAACTTTTCCTAACTGCATACAGTAACGTGTTGTTAGTAAATTGAAATCTCTATTATGGGAAAATTTATACCACAGAAATGGGAAAATACTGCATATTGGGAATTAAAATGAATTGTTTTCTTGATTGTGTACAAAGTTGGCAAATGATAGCCAGTGGACTAGCTGCTGGTTTTTGTATTAAAATTCAACCATGTTCATTTTTTAGGCATTGCCTACAACTGTTTTTACACTGCAGTGGCAGACTAGAGTAGTTTTGGCAGAGATAGTTGGCTCCCAACCCTGAAATATTTATTGTCTGGCCCTTTAAGAAACAGTTTGCTGATGATTACACAGGGAAAGCAGCCAAAACTAACAGGGAAACAAATGGTAGTTCCTGTGTTTTAATAAAACATTATTTGCAAAAACAGATGGTGGGCCAAACATGGCCCACAGACTGTATAATTTGCTAACCTGTGGTCTTGACTTACAAAAGTAATAGAAAAATATGTTAATAATGCAGATCAAACTTAAAAATGTGTTGTGCATAGCCCTCAAATTATGACTATTTTAACAAATTGAGGAAATATTCTTTCAGTTTTCAAAAACTATTTTGTATTTGATTTGATTAAAGAGTTGTGCATGTTATTGAAAAAAATGAATAAATGTACAACATTCATCTTTGTTTTACTCTCATCTTACTCATTAATGTAAGCAAAACTATCAACCAGTATTCATGTTGGAACTATAATGAGTTGTTAATTGCAACTATAGTTTGGCTTTGGATACAAGAGTGCACCAAAAATCAATGAAAGTACTCTGTGAGAACTATTTGACTATGTGGAAATTATAATAAAAAGTACTGTATTTTATCATCATTTGTAAAATTGTGAGTTACATATCCTTTATACCAATAACATTTATTATAAATTAATGTACATGAATCTGTGCATACATATATGTTTTCTGAGAGCTGGTGTTAAGTACGTATCAGCAGACCATAGGATATAGCTTTATTTTCAGCTTCTTTCCTTCATTTACAGGCATTCAAATGAAAGTGAGTATGTGCTCTTCCATGAGCACACCTTTCATTTACCCAACTCTCTGTGCCTGGGTTGTTTCTTCCATGTGGAATGACTTCACAAACTAATTCTGTTATTATTCCTTTATATACTTTTCAAGACTTAGTTCATATGGCACCTTCATCAAGAGTACCATTACCTCTCAGGTTACATATGACTTATTGCTGCACTAAATACCAATAGTGCTCTTTTCATATTTCTTTGCAACACATCAGAGATCTTTATATACTTTTTAGGTATTGCCTATGACTGCCTTTGCACTGCAGTGGTAGAGTACAGTAGTTTTGGCAGAGATAGTTGAAAAAAAAGTTCCTTCTTGATTAAAACTTCCTTGAGAACACATGATTTATCTCTTCCATTTTCACTCTTTATGGAATCTAGTTGTGTCTTACTCATAGTGTTTAGTACGCTTTATTGAATTGAACTGAATAATAAAACTGCTGAAATATTTTTTGTTAGCATTATTTCTTCCACATAATCTCCCTTTAGTACGACTCACTTTCTCCTAAAACACATCTTTTACATGAATGTCCTTTCTTAGATTTATTCTTTAAGAAATAACTTCATCTATTTATCTTTGTATCTGAATCCTATCTACTCTTTAAGACCCCTGCTGTTTCCCTTCTCAAGCAAGTAATATTCCCTGAAATTAAGAGCCAAAGGATAGATTCTTCAGTGTGCTTCACTTACTTAGTACTTTTCTAAAATGTTATATTTTTTAAAAACTGCCTTCTGTCTTAATTCAGGCTGCTATAACAAAGCACCACAGACTGGGTGGCTTATAAATAACAGAAACTTATTTATCATAGCTCTAGAAGTCCAAAATCAGGGTGCCAGCATGGTCAGGTTCTGATGAGGACCCTTCTGTAGGTTGCAGATTGCAGTCTTCTTGTTGTATCCTACCATGGCTAGAGAACTCCCTGGGATATGAGGACACTAATTTCATTCCTGAGGGCTCCATTCTCATGACCTATTTGCTCCCCAGATGTCCCACCTCCTAATACCATCACACTGGGGGTTAGGATTTCAGCATATGAATTTGGGGAGGGACAAAACGTTAAATCTATAACATCTCCATAGCTGACTATAAGATTCTTGAAGAAAGGAATATCTTTCTCTTCTTTAAAAGGCACAGAGTACTTCTAAAGTACTCAGCACAGAGCGTCACACTCAAATGCTCAATATAAAGTTTCTTGAATAAATTTTTCATGTCTCTGTATTGTCAATGGTGGTAAATGGTGCTGAACACATTGTAGTCATTCAATAAATAGGTGCTGATTGATAGATATGTTAGTGAAACATAAAAACTGAAAGTAGTTGAAAATTAGACTCATATTTTATTGAAACGCAATAAAACTATCTTCGGTTTCTAAGTATTTTAATGCTTTCAACTTTTGTTTCATCTTTCCATCACAGCTAAATTTTTATGCAATGTCATGAGGCTGTTGTCTGCTCAAATTTATAAGACTCTTAAAAATGCTCAAGCCCCATAGCAGTGCCAAGATCTAGGAAATCTGCAGTCATTTATGATTAATGATTCTCTGTGTTTTGTGAGGCATTATTAAAAACAGAAGCCTATGACTTCACTGTTTCTGACAATAACTTTGAACACAAGGTCAGTCCTTCAATTTTAACATTTCTTTGTAAGATTAAAAGAAAGTAAAAACAATCACATTGGGAGCTTCACCCAGATGTCACAAAATAAGAGACACAAGTTTTCAATCTGTTTCTTCCAATGAAACGTCATCTCATTCGTGGGATATTGATGATGAGCAAATGTTACTGAAGGGCAAATCTAGTCATCAGAAAAACATAGAGTTCAGGACTCTATCAGGCATCACATAGTCAATTCATAGAAGATGTTAACCAAAAGACGTAAGAGCTGCTTAGCAAATGTAGTTTAATATTTGCATTTCTCTCCAGATGAATAATTGGAAAAAGAGTTATCAATTTTGATTACAAAATCAAAGTATTCAAGGTTCTGTTAAAAATGTAAGCAAGTCCTAGATGTTTCCTGAAAACAAAAAGTTGTATTAGAGCCATTTTTATTCAATTAGTTAAAAATCATAATGTGCTACAGCAAATTAAAAAGGAAAAATAACATGATACTTTGTTTTTAAATAGAAATTTCAGATTCAAGAACACACATAGTTCTCCCTTTATATAAGAAGATAAATATGTATAAATAAATGTTTTATCTATAATAGATTATTTGAAATTACTAGCATTTCTAAAGGGAATGCATGCTTTTACAAAAAAGATTAATTCGAACATATTAACTCTGCTTACTGACAAAACTTTACAATCCATAGGAAATAAAAACTAACGTCTTATAAGAATTAGTACAGCCTTCAAAATATACTATTGCACTGAATTCCATTTCTGCTACCAACCTAAAAGCATGCTTTTAATTGTCAGGTAATACAGTGATCATATTCAAAATAAACACATAATTGCGTGACTTTTTCCATGTTACAAGTTCCTCACTGGTTACTAGGCCACAGGCTGACCTTACATTTGTATGAAAAATTAAGTGGAAGGCCAACAGTTGAGTTGTGGTTTCTCTCAGTTTCATATGATTGCCCTGGAGTCTGGCAAGGAAAGAAAAAAACAGCTGCCTGATGGAAATTGTCACTTTCTAATCCTTCAGTGAAACAGCCCTAGAGAGGATTTAGTTGGAGCCAGCTTCCAGCCAATCCTTCTTTCTGAAAATGTGATGATGTGAGGATAGACAAGCCAAAAGGAAGATATAATCCAAAAAATTTCTTCCTCACTTTATTACTGAAAGTTAACTTCTTTAAAAAATTTTTTTTTAAAGTCCACTTGACTTTTTTGCTTCAAAGCAGTAAAACGATGTGTCAAAGCTATGCAGTTAAATTAACAGTCTTGGGCTGTAAGAACAAAGATCCTATCATGTCATGTGTTCAGTTGTTAGAGTAACCCCAATTTATTGTAACCAAACAAGAGATATCTGAGAAAGAGAACTCATTCATAACTTTGCAGTTTAAAACCTTCTTTTCAATCTAACTGAACAGGATTTGTGAATTAGGGGGTGTTTGTACACGTGTGCTGAAATAAGCTCTTTGCAGTGAATGTCACAAAGGAAGTGAATTATAGGCTTTGTAATAAGACACCTTTTTCTTTAAGTAATAAGAGTATGGTGTTGCTTTCTACCAATGAAAACATCATCCTCAGTGTATGGAAATTTTGCTGGTTGTTTAATTATTTGATTTACCTTTATTTCCATATATTCAGTATTTGCTCAATTGCTTTCAAAGTACTATACTTTGTAAATAGATCCAAACGTTCTGAATGTGGATTTCTAAAAGTGTTGGTTAAATTCCAAGAAATGGAAAATACAAATAACTGGCTCAAAAAGATTGTTGTTAGTATTTCTCCTTTACATTTTGTGGGTCAAGCAAACTAAAAGCAAATGAGTAGAAATATAAAATACTTTGATGAGGTTTTAAAATCCTGCTAGACACACAAAGTGAATCAGCAGCATAGGAATCTCTTCCTTGTGAAGGAATTGTTGTGTTTTTTGTTTTTGTTTTTTGTTTTTTGTTTTTTTTGTTTTTTTTTTATCCCCATGTACTCACAGCTTTCATTCGTGCACTCTTTCCTATAATAAATATTTATTGGGCACCAGCCATGATAAATCTTAATGCTAGGCTCTGAGGATGTAGCAAAAAGAGAAGGTAGGCCTGGTCTCATTCTCATAGCACATACAGCCTTGCGATGCGAATAGCATCCTAACCAAGCAAATTAATAAGAATAAAAGCAAATTAACAAGAATAAGAAAAATAGCAAATGTTAAGGCCTCCTTGTGGAGATGACTTGTTAGCTGAGATCTGAATAAGATGGCATAAGTTATGTGAATATCTGTACAGAAATTCAAGGCAAAGGATGCAAGGGCCCTGAAGGAATAAACTGGGTGTGTTGGAGGAACTGAAATAAAAGTATGCATCACTGGAGCCCAGTGCAAGCGAAGTGGGTAAAAGAGGGGTGAGAGGAGATCAGAGGAATGTGAGGCCAGATCCCGAACTACTGCACAGGCTAGAGCAATGTGTTAGAATTTCCTCTGGTTGTGATGGAAAAGATATTAAGAAGGGGAGTATTATGAATTATGTTTTTAAAAACATCCTTCTGTCCATTACATATAGAATAGATTATAGACAAGCCGTAGTTGAAACAAGTTTCTTTATTTTAACTTTTATTTTAGATTGAGGAGTACATGTGCAAGTTTGTTAAAACAGGCAAACTTGTCTCATTGGGGTTTGGTGTACAGACCTTTTTATCACCCAGGTACTAAGCATAGTACTCAATAGTTACTTTTCCTGATCCTTTCTCTCCTCCCACCTTCCTCCCTCAAGTAGGCCTTAATGTCTGTTATTCTCCTCTCTGCGTCCATTGGTTCTGATTATGTAGCTCCAACTTATAAGTGAGGATATGTGGTATTTGATTTTGTGTTCCTGAGTTAGTTTGCTAAGGATAATGGCCTTTAGCTCCACCCATATTCTTGCAAAGAACATGATCTCGTTCTTCTATATGGCTATATAGTATTTCAGGGTGTATATGTACCACATTTTCTTTATCCATTCTTTTGTTGATGGGCATTTAGGTTGATTCCATGTCTTTGCTATTGTGAAGAGTACGGCAATGCACATACGTGTGCATGTGTCTTCATCGTAGAACGAATAATTTATATATCCAAATAAGAAGAAAGGAAATCAAGCTATACCTATTTACAGATAAAATTATTCTCTATCTAGAAAACCCCACAGTCTCTGCCCAAAAGCTCCTTAAGCTGATAAACAACTGCAGCGAAATCTCAGCATACAAAATCAACATATTTCACAAAAAATCAGTAGCATTCCTATATACTGGCAACATCCAAGCCAAGAGCCATATTAAAAACACAATCCCATTCACAATTATCACAAAAAGAATAAAGTACCTAGGAATACAGCTAACTGGGGAAATGAGGCAGGTTTGTAGTCACTTTGTTATTGCTGTGGGCTGGATTATGTGACACAACATTGAATGGGAGGGGGGTTTGTGTATGTAATACAATTCTGATAAATTCCTTATGTTTTTTATGTTTATCTTTCACATGTCCTATGAACATTGCCTTGCCTATGATCTCAGAAATGTTCATTTTCCATCTATTTGCCAGTCCCCAATATACATAAACCCTACCTCCTTCATGAAATCTTCCTTAAGATAAATTTTAATTTCCATAAATTTATCTTCAACAATAAATTATAATTTATAATAATACATTATCTATAATAATATTTTAGAGTCTGGGCAACATGCTGAAATCCTGCCTATACAAAAAATACAAAAATTAGCTGGGTGTGGTGGTGCACACCTGTGGTGCCAGCTATTCTGGTGGCTGGGATGGGAGGATCGATTGAACCTGGGAGGTCGAGGCTGCAGTGAGCCACGATCACACTACTGCATTCCAGCCTGGGTGACAAAGCGAGAACCTGTCTCAAAAAGAAAAAAAAAATGGGTATAATATACTTTATTTTAATAACTGAAGCCAAAGTTTATTACTTACAAATAATAAAGACTCAAAAAAAGGCAATAAATTGGTCAGCTGTTTAGTGGCAGAACCAGGATTTGAAGCATAAGTTTTCTCACGAATAAAGCTCTTATTTGTTTCACCATGGCAACCTGTCCTTTTAGTTGAGAATTTATTCCTTTTTGTCAATTATCAGGGACCTTAACAGACATAAAGCATCACAAAGGAGAATGTTCCTGCATATGATTATGGGTGTAAAAAGGAATATCAAATAGGTAAAAATTACTGCTTTTAACCAGTTCCAATATCTTCATTCTTAGAAAATGAACAATAGAATATAGCTAGGAAATGGCTGAACCTTGTCTCAAGGGACTAGGAAAGAAGAAAATATAGAATGATGATTGATAACATGTAGTTGTTTTCCCATTCATAAGTACATTGGATACTACATGCTTAATAACATGTAGCTATGTTGGCACCTTTTAAAACAATAAAAATCTATAGATTGTGGCTTTACATCTAGTTTCAGAATATAGCGTGGTGTCATAAAGCTGCCTTGGCCATTGATATCTACTTAGTTTAGAGTAAATGATAGACACAGAGTTATACAATTCAGCAAAGCAGAATGGATCAGGTGACAAACTGGCCCTATTTTCAAATTTCTCCCTTTTATCACCACACCTCTCCATGGCAACATTAGACAAAAGGAGCATAAGAAAAAGTTGTAACACATAAATTATATATGAAGACGTATTTGGACACATTCCCTAGGTAAAAATTCTTGAAAAACTACTGTGGGTTTCCCTTGTTACACTGTAGCAGGAACCTTAGGCCAAGGGAGATTATGGTACCTTATTTTCTTGTTGGCTGATTGAATTCTGATTGTAATCTTAGCCCATTGAAGTAAATAAAGAATACCTCTGAATCAGTAAGTTTACATTGATTTTCTTAGGAAAGGCCAGAAGGAAGTTTATCAGTCAGTTCATTTATAAAATTAAATTGACTATGAAGGGGTTAACCTTGATTTTGTATTAGTACATAATGATGATGGAAGAATGAATTTAAATGACGCTTGATTTCAAAATAGATCTCATATTTTAACAGAAAATTTGAAGATATAGCCACTATACAAAGTATAGCTTTGTATAGCTAAAAGTAAAATTAAAATATTACTTTGCCTACATAACAAAAGCAGATCTATGCTATTGTTAACTTCTAAAAGGATAAAAAGGAATGGAAGAAAAATTCCACCTTATTTCAAATTGCAGAATGTGATCAACATTTTCTTAACATTCTTCTTTTATTAACTTCCGAGTTTTACTACCAGAAAGTTATTTAGCTTAGATTCAGTTAAATAACTCAGTCAGTTTTCAGAGACGCTTACCTGATATATGGAAAACCTTGTGAATATTTTGAGACATGTTATGCAAAATTCAAAAGCTATGCTTTTTCACCAGTATAAAGTTGAGTTCAATACTTGGAAAAATGAGTTGGTCATTCAATTAAAATTGACATGTCTTTGTTATATATGATTATTCGTAATCTGTCCTGATTCAGTTAAATTTAATATAATAATTTTAATGTTGCAGTGTAGGCATTTTGCATCACGTAACTGTTTATGTTTATTGAGTATACATTTTGTTTTATAATTGTTCAGCTACTCTGAGATTTTAGAAGGGAAATGAAATAAACGCTGTATCCTTTAGAGCAATAAAGAAATGAATTTCAAAAGAAAAACCTACCTTCATTTCCACATGAACAAAGGCACATTCAGTTAGTCACCTGATTGTTTGGCTACATAACATCAAATACCAAGATATTAAGGAACATTGACATGTTAGGCAATAGCAATGTAATGAACTATTTTACTTTTTACTTATATTTTGGGCATCATTTAGAAATAGTTTTGGATTAAAATTTAGTTAAGTGTTTAAAGCAACGTTATTTAGAGTGGAAAGCACAACTCTGTCTTCTTATTTGAGGACAGAAGTGATTTTCAATGGGGGTTGATTTTGTCCCCTAGGAGATATTTTTTAATACCTGGACACATTTTTGTTTGACACAACTGGGGGAGGGAAACTAGCAGGATCTAGTTGGTAGAGGCCAGGGATGCTGCTAAATATACTTCCTTGCACAGGACAATCCGCTACAGAAATAATTATCCTGTCTCAAACATCAATAGTGCCAAGTTTGGAAAACCCTGAAGTAGAGAGGTATTAAAGAATCGTAATGGTACAAAGTGCATTAAAAATGGTATACTGAAAATGTAAACATTATGAAGTCAGAGACAGATTCTACCTGGCTGATCTTTGTGTATTGCACATTATAGAAACTCAGTAAATATTCATTGAATGAATGCAAACAGGCAAAGTACAATTGTTCACTGCAGACTTGCTCAGTATTTGTAAGTAAAAGAACATGGGTAGATACTATTTTCTATACCAAAACATGTTAATAATCATTGCTGTAGGGCAGCATATCCTATTTTATGTATGAGAAGCATTTTTAGGATTATGTTTATGCCATACTTCAGAATGCATGTAAATGAAGGATACAAATATGTTTCAACTCCTTTTTGTATATGGGACATATTAAGATGGATTTGGTAATACATACATGTAGCCATTTTATTATGCTGTAAAATTACTTCTCATTCTTATGGAACAATAAAACTTGTGAAAAGGGCCTTTTTACAGTTTTTAGCCACAAATGATAGAATTTTTATATGCCCCAGGCAGTAATATTGCTTATAAATTTATACCATACGCCACTTTAACTTAAAGTTTTTTTTTTTTTTTTTATTAAGGAGACTGATCAGAGTCAAACCATATGCTGTGGCTTTTGCTCCATAGAAATCTCAACTATACTGCAAGAATAATTATTCCTACTTAATGAAGTTACAGAAGAGAATGTGGTGCTGGATGGTAAGATGTATATAACCTAATGAATACCCTCTGTAAACTCTCTAAATACTTGTGCTAGAAGTTTTTCGGTTTTGTGGGTTTTTTTCTTATTAAGAGACTAAATAGCTGTTGAAATCTCTAACAGAATAAATGGATGCTAAAAATTCAAAAACTTTCCTACTCAGGGGATTCCATCATAAGTGTATAATAAAGAGTTTTGGTCCTTTGGGAAATCAGTGCCTTTATTATGGGAGGGGGGAATTTAAAATTATATGTGGCTCAAAAAAACGCATCATGTAGACTTTTTCTCTATTTGGAAACTAAAGCATACGTTAAATCCTCATCATTTTGTTTTGATTAGACCATTGCCTTAGCCTGCTAAGTGTCTTTCTGCTCACATTCTTTTTTCCATTTAGCCATTCTTCAGAGCTTTCTCTGTTTTTGTTTTGTTTTGTTTTTAAAAGCACAGATCTGGAGATGTCTGTCCTCAGCTTCAAAATACTCAACCTCTGTAGGAGGGTAGGTAAATTATTTTGAAATCTACTCTCTACCCTTCTGACCAACTACATCCTCACTACTCATGGACTATCCACACACGTCTTTCCCCTTCATAAAAATACCATCATCTTTTATGCATTTGCATCTTTGCTTTTTCATATCTAGCTGACTCAAGGTATCTTGCTAATTCCAAATCTTTAAAAGTTTTCCATAATCTTTCTTTGACTGTCCTTACCTATGTTTCTAAAAGAATTTCTCTGTGCCTATATTGAAGTATTTACCACATTATACTGAAGTTATGAGTTTGATTATTATTTTCTCATTGACACATCTGTGAAAGAAGGGACATATTAAGCATTATATTCCCACTGCCAATGCCTGGCACATAGTAGGTGTTTTAAAAATTAAAAGGTGAACTAGTATATACATCTTATAATGGCTAAAATTAAAAAGACTAACTAAATCGAGTAAGTTGAGTCAAGGCTGTGGAAGATCGCAAACTCTCATACACTGCTGGAAATACTGGGAAAATAGTAAAACCACTTGGGAAAATACTTGGGGCAATTTTTAAAAATAGCTACACATACAGATATACGATCTGCCTATTACACTACTGGGTAGCTACCCACATAAAAGTAAGCATATGTGCATATAAAAACTTGTATATGAATGTTCTTAGATTTTCTATTTTAATAACCCCAAACTGAAAACAACTCAAATTTCCATCGACTGGTGCATGGAAAGATAAAGTTGGTATACCCATACAACGTAATACTATTTACAGCAATACAAAAGAATGAACTTTTGATAAATGCAATGAAATGAATGAATTTCAAAACAATTATGCTGAGTGAAAGAAGTCAGAAAACACAAGTATAGGCTATATAGACCAATTTTATAAAACATCAAAACAATGCAAACTCTTCTATGGTGACAGAAAGCAGAATAGTGGTTGCTGGGTTGGGGGTGAGGCAAATACTGCAAGGCTGAGGATGGAAGGATTAAAAAGAGGCATGAGAAAACTACTGAGGGTGATGGATATATTCACAATCTTGATTGTGGTGAGGCTTTTATGGGTATAAATATATATCAAAACCTATCAAATTGTATAAATATGTGCATTTTTCTACATCATTTACACTTTGTTTTTTTTTTTGGTTTTTTTTATCTCACAAAATGATTTTAATTTTTATGTATCTTACGTAAAAAGGATATATTTATTTAAAATTTCAAAAAATATAAAACCTTCAGAAAATATAAAAGCCATTCACAATATCAACAGTTAGGAAAGTAATTGTTATCTATTTGGTATATTTCGGACCAGTGATTTCCATAAATATACAAATATGAATAACATATACAGTTACAAGTATAGAACCATATCCATTTTAAGAAACATAGAAACAAGCAATATTTTATGTATTGTCCAAATATTAATTAGTTAGATCTTCATAAGAACCCTATAAGATAAGGACTATTAAACAAATAAACTTCAATGTTCATTAATGGATAAATAGATAAGCAAAATTCATCATTTACACTTTGATAAAGCTTTTGTAAAAAAGAAAAAGTTAGAAAGTGAAATGATAAAACTGTAGTTTGCGGCCGGGCGCGGTGGCTCAAGCCTGTAATCCCAGCACTTTGGGAGGCCGAGACGGGCGGATCACGAGGTCAGGAGATCGAGGCCATCCTGGCTAACCCGGTGAAACCCCGTCTCTACTAAAAAATACAAAAAACTAGCCGGGCGAGGTGGTGGGCGCCTGTAGTCCCAGCTACTCGGGAGGCTGAGGCAGGAGAATGGCGTAAACCCGGGAGGCGGAGCTTGCAGTGAGCTGAGATCCGGCCACTGCACTCCAGCCTGGGCGACAGAGCGAGACTCCGTCTCAAAAAAAAAAAAAAAAAAAAAACAAAAAAACTGTAGTTTGCAAGTAATTTTACAAAATAGATGCTGCTGGTTTTCTCAGGGCACAACTGGGTAGGTATATACATTTATCAACATAATTTGATAATACATATCTTTTTCAAGATATTGATTGATTTGGGATACTATAAAGTCAGACACTATTCTATACCATTTAAAATATGTATGTTCTTCTCTGTTAATCAAATATATGATTATTTATTATCTGTATTTACTGTGGTAGAGTGGGAAGAAAAAGTGAACTGAGCGTAATTCTACCAAGGTCAGCATGTGGCCCCTGAGCAGGTAGTTTAAGCTTGCTAGGCATCGGTGCTTCATTTTGTAAACTAAGGCAGTTAAAATACAGTGAATACAATTCAACAAGTAAAGTTTGTAAAAATTGAGACACAATTTTGACAAAAATACTTAGGAAAAGTATTAGAGTTGGTAGATAGTATTCATGGCCTCTGGAGCAGTTTAAAATCTAGAAGGTATATGAGACCATGCCTAAGTAATTTTAAAGAAGGTATGGGTTCAAACTGGGTATGTTGTAAGCCAGGAAGGAACCAAATGCTCTGAGAAGACAGTATGAATGGAGACTGCAGAAAGCTTGTCAATAACACTTCACTGGAGTCAGCCGTAAAAGAATGGGTAAAATCCCAAGAAGATGGAATTGTGATATTGTGACAACACAAAGTCTTATATATTATTGAACCAAACAGAGATGGAAAGAAAGATAATCTAAACAGAGATAACTTGGCAGTAGTGTACACAGTAGCCTTGACAAGAGGGAATTACTAATGTTGGCTGGAGCAGGCTATTCTTAAAAGCAAGTAGAAATGTGAAGTGAGCTTGGAAAAGGTTTGGTGCAAGTCGCCGAGGACCCTGAAAGCACAGTTAAGAAATCCGGAAGTTTGGACTCATGCTTCAGAAAGTGAGTTCATGAGAACTTTCATTTAAGCAAAACTACTGTGTAAACATTAAAAATTCTTTTTGGAAATTAAATTTACCTTACCCTGTCCGGAGAGCATTGATGCTCAAAACCAAGACAGTGCACACAACTGAAGCATCTGGTTTACAGGGAAGGTGAGTTAGCTCAATTTTATATATTGAGTTTGAGGTGTTAGTGGAACAATTAGATAGCAATGGCCCATCATCAATTGATGTTAAAATTTTAAACTTAGCCTAGAAAAGTTATTATGAATAAAGCTTACTCATAAGCTTTAAAAGAAGGAACTTTTATTTATTGAGGATTCACAATATGCAAGGCATTTCTTTTTAAAACTTTACAATTTTATATATCCATTAGTTCATGTCACCATCTGTTAATGAGTCACTTTTCAGTCCCTTTACTGATTTTACCTTATATCTCTGACCAATAAATGTAAGAATGCTTCAAAGTGCAGTGATTGATCCTCTTTTCTTTTTCTCTTTCTCTAACTATGTTCATTCCCTAAGTAATTTCACATCCTGTCCTATGACTTGAAGCACAATCATTATGTTGTTAAAGACACCTACATAAATGTACTTGTCTAGACTCTCCTGAGACTTAGCATATCTAATAGATATCTTAAACTTAAGACGATCAAATACAAAGTTTTTATTTCACTTTATCTTTTTGCAGTCTTTCCGTATCTTAGAAAATGGTAACTCCATTTTTCCAGTTACTGAGGTGGCAAAAACAAACAAAGAAAGTTGCTCTATACTTATTTTCCTCACTCATGCTTTACATTCAATCGATAAGTAAATCCAGTAGCTCTACCTTCAAGATATATTCAAAATTCACTTACCATATTCACTACTATACCTGATATAAACCAGCATCCTGTACCATCTAGATTAATACAATTTTTTCCTAAATGGTCTCTCCGTTTCACTCTTGCCCTCTTTTAATTTATGATCCACAGAACAGGCAGAATTGTTTATTTAAAACATATGATAGATCATACCACTCCTCTGCTAACAACTCTCAGAATCAAAAAGTTGAAGTCCTTAGGGAAAAGCCTGGTTACTCCTCTGCTATCCTCTAACTTCTGTACCCCTTTTATTACCAGGATGTACTTCTTGCTATTCCTGGAACTCTGAGAAGGCTTCACCATTATGGTCCTATTACTTGGTCTTTCTTCTGCCTGGAATGTTCTTCCGTCTTATATTTCCAAGACTCACCCCTTTTCTAGCTCCAGGTCTCTGCTTTAAAGGCACCTAATCAAAGTGGCTTTGCTTAACTATCTTAATCAAATAACAAGCCTCTTCACACTATTACTAGATCATAGTGGGTGCTCCAAAATATTTGAATGAATAGTCAATATTTCAAGGAATAGTCTCCATCTCGGAAATGAGTATTTTGTGGCTTAAATTGTAGGAGCTAAAGCTTTAGGAGCTAAAGAAGATTTTCAAGTCAGTATTGGGATTTATATCCCCATAAAATAACTAAGGTTTTGAAATAAAAAATAATTGGATTAAAGTTTCTGCTCTATAACATAAAAATATAAAAACTTAGAAAAATTATTTAAGGCACAAGTGGGAGCTAAGTGATGAGAACACATTGACACATAGAAGCAACATACGCTAGGGCCTAGATCTTATAGATGGATTAGAGATAGACATTACAGTTAAGGTCATAGATTCCTTTGATAATCTAATATAACTCCCCACAAACACATGTGATCATGTACCACAGTCTTGCACCGTATTACATGTAATTTACAGACTCTACATTATGCTCTAGCTGAAAAGGACCAAAAATGCAGACGGGTGAACTTGAAGATTTTTTGTGCAGACTCCTCTTTTGGACAGTTTGCATGTAAATGTAAAAGGAAGGCCAGTGAGTCTTCCAGATCTACAGGCTTGGATGCCACTGTTTGTGCATAAATAATTCAAATATTATGGTCTCATCGAGTTGGGATAGAAGGAACAGAAGAGATAATCTAACATCCTCATTTTTCACGACATAGATGTGTCCCAGAGGTTTGCTCGTATTTCCTCAACTGGTTAGTGGCAGAGCAGGGACTAGATTCCAGGTATCATAACTCAAGGTCCATGCTCCTTTGACATACCCTGATGCCTCCTTGGAAAAAGTAGCTGTCCTTCTTTCCTTCTGAGCTGTGTTCAGATGTTTCAGCATAAAAGATATTGGCGTTTTTCTCTATCGAAATGTAGTTGAATAAAGATGATAAACCGTGCTTTGCACTGGAATTATTCTTTTTTATTGCCCAAACATGCCAAAAAGTCATTTAGTAACTAACTTGTGGATTTGAGAAATTTACTGGTTAGTTATAACTGATGAAAAAAAATTGGTGGTTAAGTGAGTGCTTAAAATCTAGACAAGGCTTAAAGTACTAGTGCAAGAATTTCATTCCATTATGCAAGTAATTTTAACCTACAATTTGGTTTTCATTGTGGAGACAGCTGAAATAGTGCAAGATTGTGACATTGTGGTCAATTGCAAAATTACAAGGAATGTTATGCATTCCAGATCTTCATAGACACAGTACAAAATGCCGGTGTATTTTCATTCATTTGGAGAAGCTTAAATAATATTTTAAATCTTCAAATCTGATAGTAATACTGAGGGGAGTTTAAATTGAATGTCTAGCCCCTTTATTTCTCTATTAGTCTATCAATTTATCTATTCATCCATTGACTTAAAAAAATAGCATTGCTAATAAAGTGGAAATCCTCATGCATTATGTATGGACCCCGCCTGAGTGACTGACAGGACTACCCAGAGTGTCAATGTACTCTCTGCTCCAGCTTATCAGTTAACTAGGGAAATTTAACACGGATGGTGTTGGCTTTTTATTTAGAATGTTACTGTATAAACAGAAGAGGCCACTGGGAGAATCTTGTTTTGGAGTTTTCACCTCATTTAAATTCTTAATTTTTCCCCTCAGTTTAGAAAAGGCTATTGCAGTGTGGTCCTGCTTCCAATTAATGAGCTTCAGAAAAGGATTAGGTTTGCCTCACTCAGTCTTTCCAAAATAGACTAACCTTGAATCACACAAATTCCAAGAAAAGGTAAATATTCTCTTCTGATTCAAATTAACTTAGACAGGGAAGACAACCTTAGGTTGTTTATTTTATTATGAGCCAAGTTAAGAGTCCCGAAAGTTAAAGTTAATGAAAGAGATAGGCATTTTGTTGAAAGATAAGGAAAAAAAGAGAAATATTAGTTTAGTACACTTGTTAATTTTTTTCACTTATCGAATATTTTCCATTTCTGTTCTTTCAATAAAATAGCAGCAGTAATAAATAGCTTGTATCAGTATGAAGAAGTTTAAAATATTTGCATGATTTTGTTTTTTGGAACTAAATTCTGAAGAGCTGGTTATAAAATAAATAAAATATTAAATGTCTTAAGCATATTGTGGGATTATAAAGGGAATATAAAGTGTCCATGTGTGTAGGTTCACTTTAAGGTTATGGATTTCCATGTAATAACTTCTTGGGGGTCTCATAGAAATCAAAACATCTAGAAGTGTCACAATCTAGCTTCTTTTTGCATGAAGGTGGTCAGTCATTGCCCCTTCAAATCCATCCCACACTCATACCCAGGAATAAAGATTATATCTTGGGGGATCTATGATTGCGTTTTTAAAAAATCTTAATTCATTTTTGGTAGTTTCTTTCATGTGTTCTACCTGAGTAATTTCGAATGTTAATTCCTGAATTCTTTGAACTTAAAAATGTGCCAGTCATGCCCACAATCACATATACATGATAGCCCCTTCTAAAGGTGAATTGAACTCCTAAGTTATTTCCATAAAAAATAAATGTAATAAATGTACCGGATGCTTATGTATTAAAGATAAGCTATTTTTCAGTAGCAAAGACAGCAATAAGAAATTAATCAATTTAGGTCAAATTACTTTTGTACTTAAAAACATTAGTTTTAAGTAAGTTACTCGGCCAGGGTCAAAGCAATCAGCACTGTTGTAAATGGAAATATGTTTGAATTAAAACAATTAGACTTGATTTTCTTGTGTCTCACATCTCACACCAGGTATTCGAGCACAGCCAAAATTTGGATGTGCTGCCACCTGTAATCAACACAATAGGTATCTTTTAAACTAACAAATCATCTTTCCCAGTGGAAGTATAAACAAAAGTCTAATTGGAGGCTTTGCTAACTATTCTTCCCTGCTGTGAACACTAGTTAGTGTTTTGTGTAAAGCAGTAACATCAGCTACAATTTATAATTGGCCCAGGATAAGAGCTAATTCTCCAGATTCAGCCAGTTAGTAGGTATACTTAAGTTGAGCATACCTCATTCAATGGTTTCTTACTTAAAAGTTAGTACCAAGCATCTTGAAACTATGTTTTAATTGCAAGGAGACAAATAATAACTAACACATACAATGCCGATGAAGTGCCACACTACATCCTAAGCACTTTTAAACATATTAGCTTATTTAGACTTCACAAAGTACATTTGAGATAGACAGTATTATTCTCAATTGACAGATGAAAAAAATTGAGACTACATGATAGTTTGTTTCAAGCATCACAACTAAGTAGTGGAAGTGAGTTTTGAATCCAAGCAGTATAAGCCCAGAGCCTTTGCCTTGCCATCTCCATTAAAAATAAAGATTTAAATAAATAAATGTAGCCAGTATCTCATTTTAGACAATTAAATTTAACACATCTACTGACAAGATCCTTCATGCCTGCTTCCTAGTTTTTACATGTTATGGATTCTGAGGTCTACAGTTTGCAAGTAAAGGCATAACTTCGATTAAAATAACTGATTGGAAAAAATAAACAAAATCTCAGTGCACAATGAATGAACACAAATAAGTAAAAGTGATGTTAATTCGGTAATAAATATGTGCTTTTTCATCTTAGAACATATTTTGTCTTAAGTATGCAGGAATGTAACTTTCTCCCCACCTATTGCTCAATGTGGTTATCAACAGGCTTTAAAGGTAGATTTTCCTGTTCCCTAAAGTAGGTACTGCTAAGATGCAACACTAGAATTATGTATAATTAATTGAAAATAATGAAAATGTAATAAAAGTAAAATAAGGATTAAAAATGAGAATGGTGCCAGATGGAATTCAGAAGATAAAACATGTGCCACAAAATGCTGCACACATGTTAGAAACAAGCCCTAATTTTAGCTCTCAGCTTCCTAGAAGTCAAAGGGGTGACTATCAACTACTCGATTCCTAGTCCAAATTGAAAATTAAATTCTTGCACATGAGCAGTTCAGTTATGCCTGGAATTGGAGGGATTTTTTTTCATGACTCCTAGTAAAAAGGACACATTATGATGTAATAAAAAAAATACTCAATCCACTCCTTAAAATAAACATGGTGATAGTTTTTATATAATTACTTTGTGTAACCTTTGAAGCAATAAACAGATAAATATTTTAGTAAATGTAATAGAACAAAGATAAAAAAGGCTGCAAGATAAAATCTTGGAATAGAGATATAAATACAAACATATACACCCATATAGGCATGTGTACAGAATAAACTGAGATGCAGATATGGCAAGATTACACCAAAGCTCCAATTTAGTACACATCAATTTCACTGTCTTTATATTTTGCTGTCTCTGTATGTATGGAGCTATATACTTCTGAACAACAAAATGGATGGATAATTAAACAAAAACATTAGTGCCATGATTTCCCTAGTACATGCCCCTTTCCCTGACATGTAATTTGTTTCCAATTTTTATAGGAACTAATCTTATAACTGAAATATATTTTGGTCACATCTTTATGTTTTTATGTGTTTTAGCATAATTTGCTTTGGATGGATTACCATAATTGAAATTTAGGTTAAAGGGTTTAAGTATTTTAACTTTTTAATAAAAATAGTATACTTTTAAATATTGCAAAGGGCCTACTGGATACAAAAATGTTATAATCAACCTGAAGATCCTTAGCACATTCTGAATTTTATATACTTAGCCATGAATATGCTTGTTACCACTGCAAATATTTGACATTTGTGATCTTTCCACAGAGGAATAGATAGCCTATATTAATACTATCACCAGGAAAACCATTCAGAACAGATACCTTACCAATGCCAGTCCGACATAGTTAATTTTCTATCTAAAGCAAACTGTATTTTCCTTTAACACACACTGAAATAACATTTATGGCACACCCTATTTTACCCAATAAAGACTAGACATGTAGCTTTATTTTATGTTTTTGACTGTGTTAATAAGTATTTAGAGAGAAACAATACTAAACTGCAAAATTTCAGAAGCTTTTTTTTGTTTTGTTTTGCGATGAAGTCTCACTCTTGTTCCCTAGGCTAGAGTGCAATGGTGTGATCTCGACTCACTGCAACCTCTGCCTCCTGGGTTCAAGTAATTCTCCTGCCTCAGTCTCCTGAGTATCTGGGGTTACAGGCACCTGCCACCACACCTGGCTAATTTTTTTTTTTTTTTTTAGTAGTGACAGGGTTTCATCATGTTGGCCAGGCTGGTCTTGAACTCCTGGCCTCAGGTGATCTGCCCACCTCGGACTCTCAGAGTGTTGAGATTATAGGCGTCAGCCACTGCGTGTGGCCCAAAAGCTTAACATAGTACAAATTTATGTTTTACTCACGTAGAAATTCCACGCAGGTATTTCTGGTTGGAGTTGAGAAGGATTTCTGCTCCATGCAGTCATTCATGGAGACATTTGATAGAGGCACTTTCATCTATGACAGTGGCTTTCAGAGTCACCCTGGGTGTCAAAAAACAACTGGTAAGCTGATGAGAGAGACTGTGGGGAAGACACAGTCTGCTTTGTCTTCTCCACAAAATGACAAATCACCTTTACCAACGTTCAATTAGCAAGAATTAGTCTTACAGCCTCATCTCAGCCCTATTTGCACATCCTTGGGGAAATTGCTTAACCTTTATAAATTTCAGTTTTCCTATTGGTAAAATGGAGACAAAGTAATGAGCTCACATGGTAATCGTGGAGATTAAATATTATATATAAAACAGTTAGTGTTTGACTCATACTAAGGATTTAATCAATAACACTCTCATCATTATTATCATTTTTTAATACTAGAGAAGACATTCAACTAGACATATATTAGAAAACTATTTTAATTACATGTAATTACATTTAATAATTTTTAAAATAATCCCTATAAACAGGAAAAAAATACCTACCAAAAAAAAATAAGTCTAGTTTCTGACCTCTCTGTAGTACCAAGTATCAGAAAAAAAATGAAGATTAAAAAAAGTTATGGCCAATAATGTGATCACTGGACTAATATATAAGACAATAAGAATACATATTTACATGTATAGATACATGGAAAATATAGTAATTATGATTCATTTAGAAAAACAGATACATTCTAAAAAGCTGAACTCAAGAATGAAGAAGATGTTGGCTAAAAGGGATGGTGATGACTTCTAACTTTCTAAGTTAAAAAATTATTATAAATATCAGTAAAAAATAATGTAAGAATAATTATTCAAAGGTAATATGTGTGTTGTGAAATTAATGAAATTACATGTGAAGCATGAGATTATCTAAATAAAGGAGAAACCTGAAGAAAGATAAAGTGAACACTGGAGTGGCAAGCAGGGACAAGAACAGAATATTGAAATTTTTAAGTCTGCATATGGTACAAAGTAGAGTGGCATGATGAGGGTCAAGCTTTCAAAAACAAACAAATAAACAAAAAAACACTCCGGAGGCATCTGGTGAATGGACTCAGGAAATTTAAGAATGGATCTGGGACCTGGGGAGTCCAGGTGGTTTGCATAAGGTGTTTAACATTATAGTGGAAAGAAGTGGACACATTAGAGAATATTTAGGCTTTGGGAATGACAGAGCTCTGTAATGAATTGGGCAAGTGGATGGGGAAGAAAGATGGGAAAGGTGGCACAGTGTCTGACTGTGGTACTAGGTAGTGGGTAGTGATGCTGTTCAATAATACTGGGGTTAAAGACTCATAGAACAAAATTTAAGATTAGTTTGTGACAAGTTCAGTTTGAACAAATTTGGGACATACAAGTGGAGATATTATATAGAGAACTGAATGCAAGGACCAAAGATTCAAAGCAGCTATTTGCAGTAAAAATTTTGATGCATGGTCATATAGGTGGTATAATTGAAGCTCAAGAGAAAGTTTCTCAACGTTGGAGCACTGACATTTTGGCCGAATAATTCTTTATTGTACAGGGCGACACTGTGTATTGTAGAATGTTTAGAGCATCCCTAGCCTCTGCTCACAGATGTCAGTAGCAACTCAAGTCATGAGAACCAAAAATGTCTGCAGACTTGACCAGATATTCCACAGGGGTGCAAAACCACACCTTTTTGAAAAACACTTGTTAAATGATAGTAAGTAGGAAGAGAATGCTGAGTAACAAGAAAACCATATAACCCTACTGAGACAAGAAAGCTTAAATTTAATTTGGCTCCAATATTAATGGCTCAAATAATTTTCTTTAATTATTTAATTGGAATAATTGTCATGGATATAAAAGTGGGTAACAAGAACAGGAACACAACATTATTTTGCAGTACTATTTTGAGACTTTCAGTTAAAATAGGATCCAGGGTAGACGGAGAAGTAAAGCCAAAAGAGTTAGAGATTTCCAAGTGGTTTCAGATTAAGTCTACTGGAAACAAAAGAATTTTAAATGGTATGAAGTATTTGTAAATTCTAATTTGGAGGGTTGTATCTACTTATACAGGTGGTTAATCCTGCATATCCATGAATAAGCTTAACTGAGAGACCATATTCTTGCTGATTACATTTTCAGAAAAAGCAGAGTGGTCTGTATCTCTACTATACATGTGGACATTAATCAGGTCAGAATATTTTTCACTGGAATTTTTGCTCCTGTTACTGCCAATGAACCCTAGTGACTTCATGGGAATTCCTAGTATCTTTGAAGACTGATAGAATATTAGGACTTTGTTGAACCCTATAAGGCAACATTACTAGTTATATGCTACTATAAATATGATTAGTTACATCTACTGTTAACAGTATTTTAAATACCTAATTTTTATTCATTGATTTATATAAATTTAGATTACATATATTAGAAATATGATTTGCACTGTTGGTCTGATTATTTTGTTGTTCAGCAAATAATTTATTTTGTTGATAAGAAAATAATTTATTTCTTGAAAGATACATAAACATATAATCATTTTACAAAATGAAACCTGTGGAACCTAAGGTAAAGTTAAATTACACATCATTAGCTTCCTCTTTTATTAAAATTATTTACTTAATTTGCAAAATTTCAATTGAATGTTTTTTTCTAAAGTACTTATATTTAAGTTTCACTTGAATATTTCTAATCTACATTGCTTTGATATTATAGCTCCTTTTATTTGCAATACTGAGTATGGCAAGTTGTGCTTTGCCTATAACTGCCAGCTCCTTTGAAAGTGAGAATGAAAAAAATAGAAATCTCTTTTAAAACAATTTAAATATGGCTTTTTTTCTCTTAATGACCAGAAATGTCTAAAATTCTGGTTTCTAAAACTGTGCCATTTTGAAATTTCCCTGGCGGATAGCACTGCTCTGCTGTATTACATGTGGTTAATGTTAGTCACATCCTTGATGTAACATAACACAAGCTGGCAAAGGTAATCCAATGTGACATATGACAGCATTGTGAGCCAGTCTGGGATATTTGAAAATATGCCATCTTTCAAAGACCACAGACAGATAGCATGGTTAATCAAGACTATGAACTCTGTTGCATTCATTTCAAACAACAACATAGTCAAGGTTCTGTAATAATTAAAGGGTAATTTCCAACACGGTAGATTCTAACAAATGCTAAAATGCTAGCAAGAGTACTTTTTCCTTTTTTCTTGCTGGTGAGTTTATATTTGAAGCCACTAGGTTAAATCGTTAAGAAAAGCAACAACTAAGGAGATGTGATTATACGTTGTTTTAGGTACGAGAATGAGTGAAAATTTATAAGACAATGCAGGGATGAGTGAACAATGTCTAGTAATTTATAAAGAGGCAATAGGTAGGCATTTGGTACCCAGTTATTTACTATTTGCCAAAAGTACTCAGGTTGAATCAAGTATGTTAGCATTAGAGGAAATACAGTCTAGAAACATGAGCACCCAGGCGAAAATCTATGTTTTCTACATGTGTTGTTGAGTTTCCCTGTAAAAGTCTTTCTGTCTTCAACCTAATTTATTGTGCAGGCTGTGGAAAATCTGAAAGCCATGTTTTCTTCTAGGATTACTTCATGATCAGCTTCTTTGGTTTTAAATTTGTTACACATTTGTTTAAGCAGAAAATACTACCCCTAATAATTCCTAATGAATAGTGATGAGTTACAGAAATGAAAATAACCTGGACACTAAACTCGAAAGAGGATGGAAGAGGAAATTGAACATAATATGAACATCTTAAAATGAAAAGGTAAAACTGAACTACAAGGTAAAGTGTCAGTGGAGCTGTTTTTTTTGTGAGATTTACAACTGCAAGTCATAATATGCTATTGCCTTATTATATTTTAAAACATCCAAATTTTATTAAAAAACTTTATCTCTTCATGTAAGTCAGAATCATTAAGTAATACCTGTGCTAATCTATTAACAAAATGATTTAAACAAATGCAGAAAATAATTTATTTTCTTACAAATTAAAAAGTATATACCTCATGCATATATAAAAGGATAAGTAACTATATTTTAATATTGGTTTTCATATAAAATTTGCTTAAAATATTACATTGAAGTTTACTGAACTGCTGAGATGACAAAGAATATAGGAATAAAATGCTGTGTACTTTTTATTTTAGGTACAATAAAAACATTCATAATACTGTAATATTAATCTTCTAGTTTAAAGTTTTTCTATTGTTTTCTCATTTGAACCTTAAAAGTATATTGCATGTTATGAAGAGAGATTGTTTTATCTACTTAATAGAAAGAAAAATTAATAAAATCCAACCTTGATCCAGTCTTTGAACTTCAAGTCTACTACGTTTCTTTCTGTGGTTTTCATAAAATTAGAAGTTTGTTGAAATGACTCAAGACATAATGAGTGATACCAAAATTTAACGTAAAGACAAATAACTTCATGTTAAATAAAGACTGGATCTGCCACCCTGATGTTATACTTTAATATGCTAAAAGTGCACACAGATATTACCTCTCAATTCTGGTTGATAATTAGATTAAAACATGGTTGTAGCTAAAACTTTGTAATATTTTATAGTTAATGTTACAGGGTGTGTTAGAATAGAAACATAATAATACAAGAGAAATCCAGTATAGAAGACCTGATACTTTTGATTGAACAGATACAAGAAAAGTAAATATTCCTAAAGGGCTGGACGTGTTGGCTCATGCCTGTAAGCCCAGCACTTTGGGAGGTCGAGGCAGGCAGATCACTTGAGGTCAGGAGTTCGAGACAGGTCTGGCCAATATGGTGAAACCCTGCCTGTACTAAAAAATAAAATAAAATAAATACAAATATTGAGCCAGGCGTGGTGGCAGGGGCCTGTAATCCCACCTACTCAGGAGACTGAGGCAGGAGAATCACTTGAATTCAAAAGGCGGAGGTTGCAGTGAGCCAACATTGTACCACTGCACTCCATTCTGGGTGACAGAATGAGACTCCATCTCAAAAAAACAAACAAAAATACATATATATATACACACACACACACACACACACACACACACATAGCCAAAGTTACTAATTTTATAAAACAATATACAAAGTCCTTTAGAAAAACAAAACAAAATAAAACAAGCTTGCCTCTTTTGAGGAAACTAAAGGAAAACTGTATAAACTGAGGCCAGGCTCAGTGGGTCACACTTGTAATCTCAGCACTTTGGGAGGCCCAGGCAGGCAGATCACTTGAGCCTCAGGATTTGAGACCAGCCTGAGCACCATGGTGAAACCCAGTCACTACAAAAAATACAAAAATTAGCTGGGTGTGGTGGTGTGCACCTGTAGTCCCAACTACTCAGGAGGTTGAGGTGGGAAGATCACTTAAGCCCAGGAGGTCAAGAGGAAGTGAGCTGAGATGACACCACTGCACTCCAGTCTGAGTGACAGAGTGACACCCTGTCCCCAAAACAAAAAGGAACAAAACGATATATTAATATATACACTGAGGAAAATCAAGGTGAAAGGAGAAGCATATTTTTTTTCTCTGTGTTGATTTCAAGAGTGTTGTTTGACTATTTTGTGGAACTGGTTATCCATGAGTCTGCAATTTCTTCTAGAGATGTTACCTCACTTAACAGAAGGGATAGGATACTAGGAAAAGAAAGTTAATATTTGTTAGATGCCTGCTATGAGAACAGTTTTTCATGTATTATTGATTATCAAGGAAAGCATGTGAATAGATATTATTATCACATATTATATATGCCAAGAACTGAGGCTTACAGAGGTTGTGACTTGTTCATGGTAATATAGCAAATAAGTGGGAGAGTACGGATTTGTACCCAAGTATGGAGTTAAGATTCGAATATTAAAAATAATGAAAGTATGTATATTAACCTTGGAAGAAATATAAACAGATGATGAGTAAATAACAGAGAATAGAATAGAATAGAATAGAATAGAATAGAATAGAATAGAATAGATGAAAGAACAAAGAAGTTTTTCAAACTAGTGGTCTAGCATTTGTACAGTCCTACCAAGGAAAAACTGTGTGAATCAGTGGAATAATGGATAATTCTGTTTGATATTTAGTTGAATTATACAAATGAGGAATCTTTCAGATGATGAGTTGCCATGCATTTTGACTTCCTGAAATACTGTAAGATAGAACATAGGAGATGGAGTCAGACACCTGCATTCATTTCCTTGCTGTCTAGTTTACTAACTGTGCTACTTTGGGCAACTTACTTTGTTCCTCTGATCCTTAATGCTATCCTCTGTAAAGTGAGTATTAATGTTACTTACCTGTGTTCTGTTAAGGTGTTTGTGGTCAAAAATGTTGCCAAAATCTGAGAGATTTACAACAACAAAGGTCCATTTCTTGCTCGGATTGCAGATCCTTTTCAGTTCAGCTAAAGTTCTGCTCCCCATTTTCTTCCTCCTGGCAGAAGAAGCCACCCCTTCTAGGATGTGTTGGTCTTATGGCAGAGGGAGAAGAGAGATGCAGGAACCAATTATACAGTAGCTCTGAAAGGGTTTGTTTAAATGGGTCATGTATCACCCTTACTGACCTTTAAATAAGCAGGAGGAAGTCACACACCCAAGCCTCACATGGAGGAAGTTATCATCACCTCATAGGAAAAAGCAGAGGATGACTGGAAAAATACGATAGTCTACCACAACATCCACAGGATTATCATATGATTAAATTAGATGAAAAAGTAAAGCTCCCAGCAGGATTTTAGGCAAATAATACATGCTCTAGAAATTTTATTTCATTTTCATTCTATGGGATCCAGAGTTAAGTTAAACAAAGACCAAGTTCATGAAGAATTGCAGCTACATATAACAATTTTCCAGTGTCCGTTTTGTTTGCAACTTTTATTCTAATAATTGATAGTTAAAAGAATGAAAATCATATTTCAGAAATCAGTAATTTAGAAAGATTTTAATCCTCCTATTCAATTGTCAATAAATAATGGATAAATTAAGACCTGATATTTAAAAGTACAGTCTTAATTTTTTAGGCATTCTTGATTTCTTAGAAACTTGTTTTTATTTTCTTTTTACCAATTGCAGAAAAGAACTGGTGAATGGTTTGTGTGTCTGTGTGTGTGTTTGTGTGTGTGTGTATATATATATATCAATTAAATGGGCACCATTAACAGAATAATAAAGCAAAGCTTCCATTGGAAGGTAGCATGCGGGTTACCCAATGAAAATAAATGTTGGTTAAGATTGAATTCCAGTAAGAAATTTATCAGGGATTTTGCAAACTTTAGGACTAGAGGGAAAATTCCCTATTGAATGTTTCTGAAAAGGTCTCTTTTCTGTGTCATGTGGTCAAAGAATTTTGTATGAGTAATGAATTTAGTCTTGTAGATTTTTGGATAAATCCTTAAGAAAAAAGCCAACAAGTCTTGCCCTCCCTCTGTGAGATCAAAGACACCACTGTGTTTTTGGTATGAAAAAGTTTTCTCCATGGTTGCCAAAAATACGTTGTTTCCCCATCAGCTGTGTAGCTGCCATGAAATGATTGGCGGCCCTTGAAATTTCTCCAGGGTAGTTCAATTTCAAGTTGAAGGTAGTGGTGAATTTGGAAAGTATTTTGAGTCCCTTTTGAACAAAAATTACAACAGGACAAAAACACTTCTTCCTTTCAGCTGACAGCCAATGACACCCACTTAGTAAGGTGTTACTGTAGTACAAAGTGGCCCTTTGTGAATACGTGGGATAAATTTCCATCTATTCAAGGCTGAAGTACCAGTTGCAATGATTTACCTGCCTTTTTCCTTAATAAAATTTAATAGAGAAAAAATAATTTGTGATGAAGACTGAATTCTTTAAATGCTTTCACAAAAACAATTTTTTTGAAAAATTTATTGTGAGAAAAATTATAACAATGTTATTGATACATTAATTATCTTGTTGTAAACTCTTTAAATAATAAAAATCTGTTATCACATGATTTTAGAGGTACTATAGTTTGAAACATATACTCTCTAACTATAATAAATTATCAGAAAACTCTGGCATACAATGAATAATGACAGATGGATATTAGTCATATCCTATCAAGGAATCTCACAATATATAAACTTCACTTTGATGTCACATATGTGAGAAAACATTTTGAGAATCCATTTGCTTGTAGTTTAGCACACTTTTTAAAAAATTCAATGTATGTAATATTTTGCAAAATTGAAAACTTAAAAATAATTTGGTAAAAAATAAATATGTTAACAAAAATTGATTAAAACTCCTCTCAGTTATTTGTGAGAGAAAGGAAGGAAGTACAAATCATTAAGTCTTTCTCAAAACAGCATGCCTGTTTTTCTCAAAACAGCATGCTTAATATATACGAGAATGGAGAGTCCAGCTGACTTAAAAAAAAATTCCATGAAACATCCTCTTTTAGGAACTACCTGATTTTTACATGAGTGTTTACAAACTTGAGATTTGTAGTATTCCTTAGCTTTCCCTGGAATCTCAGGTCCAAATCAATGAAGTAATGTGAAATAAAACACTTAGGCACTTTATGATCCAAATCATAAAACTAAGGATATGAGATCTTGAATGATTAGAACTAATTGGTGACTGCAGAGATCAAATTCACCAGAAAGCTGCATGACTTTTCCTTTAGTTCATAGGCACTGTTTAAGATCAGAGGTTAAAAAAAAAAAAAAGGTTGCATGTTGTGTTAATTGATTCAGGAATATGTTTTCTGCTCACTTTTGATGCTATAAAATGAAATGGAACAGTCTGGAATGCAAACTGAAACAAGGGGTTACATGGGTGTGGCAGCTTCGCAGCCTACGCTAGTTTGTTGTTTGCCGGTAAGCACTCATTTGTTCCACCTCTGATATTTGGGCCTTGTTCCAAGAGTATTTTTGAGAAAATATAAAAGTTCTGTGTGAAATGGATAAAGTACTCTTTTAACTTTTGTGTATTTCATTGTCTCATATATTTATATATTCCATTAATTCTATTACCCATTTTTTTCCAAGTTACTCTTTAATGTCTCCAATTTGAATGCATCTAGTTCTAAATATTCTGTAGTCTACAGGGACACTTATGTCTATATTCTGCAATGTCTTGTTACTTTTAAAAGTCTATTATATACAGATAATTCATTTTAATTATTTTATTAAACAAAATAGCAAATTTTTAAGTGAAATTTCTGAAGATATTAAAAAATCCACAGTAAATCTCAAAGTCCATTTAAGTAATTATAATGTGACTGACAAATGATGCTGTCTATAGTAATAATGTGGGTATATACGTACACATGCAACTTTTTCAAAAGTGAAAATTTGATAGACATCCTCTTTCTTCTCATTCCTGCTTTGCAAATATCCAGGATCTGAAAACAAGTTTATACTTTATACCAGAATGATCTATAACAGAGAAAAAAGCCATGCTCTTTGGCAGAAATATGTGTACTGAACTTACATTGTTAGATTTTTAAAATACTTGAATGATGGTTATCTATGGTGGGTCTCTTCTGATATTTGAGCTTTTCTTATTACTGCTTGAATCATTATCAAGAAATTCATTTTTTCAAGAGTTCTATAAATTGGGAAGCTTTCAATCAGTTTTGCACCTATTATGAAATTAAATTATTCCACTGACAACAACCAAAATTAATAAACTAGAGGCTTTTACTGTTAACTGTGTATTTATCTTTAGACTAATGCTATTATTTGAGAGTTAGATGTTAATAAAATATATGCAGTATTAGTAAAATAACTTATTAACAAGTTTGGAATATGCTAAAGTGAAACTCAACCCATTTTATGTTTACATTCCTAAAGCTTTGATTAAATTCTAATACACATCATCCAGCTGCACTGAATTCATCTGATGCAAACACTTGATAATTGTTCACCTTATACCCTTATCATCTGTACACATTCTCTAGCACTCTCTCTTTGAAAAAATAAACTCAAATACCAAAGTTTAAAAAAAGAAATTAAACAGCAGTCTGAGCCCCAAATACAAAAATAGCAATCTCTGAAAATAAAAACAGAAACCTCTAAAATAATGTTTTATTTATCACATACAAACATGTTTTCCTAAGAATTACTTCCAGTATGGGCCACCATATGGAAGTAGAAAGCCATTATAGGAATGAACTAAGATGGTTTGTATCACCTGCATAACTTGTTTTGTTCTATGCCTTCAGGGTTCAAAACCCGCTTCCCATATTTTTTTCCTTTCTTTAAAAATAATGTACATCAGTTTAATTTATCCCAGGTCCTGACAGAAGGATCGGATTTTAAGCATTTAATGCTGTGGTTTCAAATCCAATTTCTCAGTGTTCATCGTTTCAAAAGTGGCAGAACTCAGTTTTTGAAAAAGTTCAAGAACGTGGGGAGGATTGGCATACTTTCTAAAGTTCCACATTGATGTTAAAGGAAGCTCTGTATAGGAGAGAGCAGTTCGGTCTGAATTTTTCTATAGTGCTCCAGGAAATATTAAACCCTCCACCTACTTCAACAAGAGCCTCTTCTTATTGGTGTCAACCTAGGAATATTTCTCAAACTCATAAAGCATATTGAATACATAATCTATTACAGGTTTTCTGAACTAGGGCACTGACTGGTTGATATATTTTCCTAAATGGAGGGCATCGATATATCTGCTTAAGGCTTGATTCCACTGAATGTGTTTGGAAACAACTTTCCCTGAAACCAATGGGATTTTTATCCATTCAGAAACTAAAGCACTAGACCCTTGAACAGTAAATTCATTGTAGGCTCTCTTTATCGGTGGTGGGGGAATCTCTAAAGGTCAGGGGAGTCCAGATTGCTTCAAATAAACATCCAGAATCTCAGATGCTTTTTTGAAACGAGCCCAAGTTTATCTGAACCTCTTTCTCTGGTTTGGAAATCAGGCTGAAAATGTCACAGAAACAGATTTTCTTGTGAGATCTCAGAATGTTGTGGTTTAAGTAAAGTAATAAACAAAGTTGAAAAATGAAAGGCAAAATTGGCTCAAACTCACCTGGTTTCATTCTGTTAGATGCCTAAAACTGAGTGGCACTGTGCAATCTTTAGAACAGAAAAAATAAAAACAAAACAAAAACAGAGTTTGCCTGTGGGTTAGCCTAAAATCATCAACCATTTCTCCTGAGGAGGTTTAAGAGAAACTTCTGCCACTCCATCCTGCACTGTCCTTATGTTGCAATGTTTCATTTATCCCCCTCTCTGTCTTCAGTTTGGGAGACTTCAGTACTGGTCTTCCATTTTTAAACTGTCAGTAAGGAATAACTCTTTGACCTTTTGAAGTAGAATACATTCCTTTTTATTTATGGGTGTGATTGCCTTGAAATGCATATTTTAGTATTTTTTGTGGTGTGTGTGTGTATATATATATGTGTATATATGTATATTTAACACTAAAAAAGTAGAATTTTTTTTTGAATAGCTACTATTGAATGCAAGGGATGAGTTAAAACTTCACCACATATCATATTATTTAATCATCACAGCAAAACCATTAAGCAGGTATTTTTATCTCCATTTAATAAATGATATAAAAGCAGTTTATGAAGATATAGTAACATTCTCAATTGTACAGCTGTGATACTTAGAGCAAGTAAGTAGCAGAGGCAGGATTGAAGCTGAGGATGGCTGACTTCAAAGACCATACATTTTACTACTAATTTATGTAGTTTCCCAAGAGCTGTTTTTAAAATCCATTTAATATGCCCAATAGGCTTAGCCCTACCTATTACAAATAATGGGTTACATATCTAACACACTAACTGAAAAGTTCATTTCTGAAAAGGTCTCTTTTCTGTGTCATGTGGTCAAAGAGTTTTATATGAGTAATGGATTTGGTCTTGTAGATTTTTTGGATAAATCCTTAAGAAAAAAGCCAACTGTGTATTTTCAATACACTGAAAAGCTAGCGCATTAGATATATAGCTGAAATTATTACAATGATAATGCCTTAGATTTGTAAGAACTGTATAGAATTCAAATTCTTTTGTATTTGTCTTCTCATTCTAATCCTTCCAACAAACTAGAAAGCAGGCAAATGAGGCATCTGGATCCACGACTGGGGAAAACTGAGGCTTCATGAAATTAAGATATTTTTCCAAAGTCATGAAAATAAATCCAGAAGAAACAGCAAATAGAATGTTTTACCTATGGAAATTGCTGTTTGCAAATCAACACCAAAATTCCACTCCGCCGTCACCTATTAATATCTTATGTTATTTTCTCAGTCACTTCTTTTCAATTACACTCATTTTTCTCTACAGTACTTTTGCATATTTCAGCTTTTTACATGTACTGTGCCTCTGATAGAAAGTGCTCTACACTAACTGATAAAATCCAAACTACTTTTGCAAAGCCTGAAAAGGTCTAGACACATGATACCAATGCTATTCTTGGGCTACCCATTTAAGTTATGTATCAAGTCTAAATTTAATCAAGGCCACATTTTATTTATACATTTCATGCATTAAACTCATTTAAACTTTTAGTCAGATTTCATTAGAAGAAATACTACCGTGTACATCATGCAGTAGTAAAGCTAATGTGCTTCAAGAATTTGAAAGGAGTTGGAGATCGGGGGTCTGATTTCAAAATTTCTTTTTCTTTCTCTCCTTAGTGCTTGCAGCAGGTCTGCAAGCAGCACACAGTTTGTTTCCTAGGACACTAATACAGTCAGCATGCTCTGTACAAATGTGTAAACACAGACATTCCCTGTAATCAGGGAGGTGGGTGTCTTAAGGCAAGATTATGTTTTTTTAGGAAATGCAATTTATGTTCAGGATTAAATTTCTCTTGCAGACTGATAACGTCTGAGGTTCAGGGAGATGATAATAAGTGTTGTGTGCTAAACTGCCTGCCCTGAATCTGAAGCCTTGAATTAATCTTCCTGTATAGCCCTCATTCTTATGACCCCAAATTTTGTAGTTCTTAATGTCTTAGAAAGATGAGAGAAGTAAATAATATAAAAAGACATAATATACTTTAAAAATGTAAAGCATCTATAAGCCTCACGGAGGTTACAAGGATATACAGAGACATAAGGAAAAAATACAGATGACACCATGGCTAACATCCTTCTTCACAATTCAGGAAATTTAAATTTACGTCTGGTACTTTGGTATTCGTGAAATTGAGATGGGGATGGACAGCAAGTTAGACAATATTCTTATAATCGCTTTAGTCTTCTCATGGAATGATCCTAATACTATAAAACAACTTAAACACATAACAAATATTCTCTCTTTCTAAATAGTAGTTGAAATAAATCCAACCAGAATACCAAGAAAACCTTCTCTATGAATCCTTGCATCACAAAACTTCTCTATTTCTTTTCCAAACCAGAAAAAAATGGTTTCAGAAGTTAAAAGGGCAGTTTTTATGCCAAAACCACAATTTTTTTTGACCTAATATTAAATTCTTAAGATGTTTTCTTTTCTTTCTCTTTCTTTTCCTTTCCTTTTCTTTTTTCCTTTTTCTTCTTTCTTTCCCTCCCTTCCTTCCTTCCTTCCTCCCTCCCTCCCTTCTTCCTTCTTTCCTTTTCTTCCTTTTCTTTCTTTCTTTCCTTCCTTCCTTCCTTCCTTCCTTCCTTCCTTCCTTCCTTCCTTCCTTCCTTCCTTCCTTCCTTCCTTTCTTTCTCCTTTCTTTTTCTTTTTTCTCTTTTTCTTGCTTTCTTTCTCTTTTCTCTCATCTTCCTCCTCTTCCTATCATTCTCTTCCTCCTCCTTGTTTTCTTTGTCCTTTTCTTTTAACTTTTGAGGCAGAGATCTGAGGTTACTACCAACTCCTTTTTACACACGGAATGCAGATCATACAAAAGAAAAATATGGCCTTGATCAGACAGCTAAGTATTTTTTTTTAATCTTAAAAAAATCTGTTTTATCCAAATGAATTGAGTACTCAGAACTAGAACTTTTCAGACCACAAGGAAGACTGGCATGCTTTTTTATCATGGTAACAGGTACTGACTGCATGGGGAGAGGCCATACCACAGAAACCTCAATCTGCCTGAGTCGTGACTCTGAGAGCTGGAGTACCACCGGACAGGGTGAGGGGAGCATTTGCTTGTTTACTCAAAAATATTTCCTAAATTACCTGTTTGCATTATTTAGGAGGGCAGGTTTGGGGAATGCTGCTTTGACCTGATTTTTACAGAATAAACTCCTTGCATAGCATTATAATAATCAGAATAACTAGATATGCTCTTTTAGGCAAGGTTGGGCAAAATTTCTATATCCTGACTCCTCTTGCTGTTTTCTTCCCAAACATCTGAAAGAAAACATATTACGGTTTACAAAAAAAAAAGAAAGAAAAAAAATCCCTCATTCTCCCCTGTGTTGGTTCCACCTCCCCTAAAAATAGAATTTTATGATGCTCAATCTAATTTCTTTTCAAGACCATTTATTTAATAAGAAGAATGTTCTCCTGGCCTGAGATGCAATATAAGTGAGTATGTATTTTTTTCATAGAGTTAATGTTTACGGCAGAGGGCTAAAGCATTGAAAATAAGGAACTGAAATGGAAACTCTGACATCACTTTAACGGCAGTCCTGCTGCCTTACTGGGGAGAAAAATATTAGCTCTTGTCTAACTTACCTTTTCCATTAGGTGTAAAAAGCACCCTATACAGAGGGAGTATATGAAACCCATAGCTAGTCTGATTGCTTGCATGCTATTCATATACACGCCCGTTGTTGTAAGCTGGCACTGGGTGAACCCGCTGATTCTAACCATATGGCTGCCTGCAGAAGTGCACTCAGGAGTTTCCTCTAGGGTGCCCAAACAGTGTCCTACTGGCTTCCTAGGCTGCAGGAAAAAAAAATGAAAAAAAAAGTAATTTTCCCATTATGAGATTTCATCCAGATGCTCATGAGGTTATGTATTCAATAATGAGACTTTAAAGAACGTTACTATTTTAAAGAATTCCAAATTGTATGCGTTTCTCCACTGGGTGGCGCTGAAAGTCCATAATCATGAAGACAACTAAAAGACCGGGAAACTGAAAATCTAATTAAAAAACAAACAAACCACTTAAGGGTTAATTAATTCAGAACTACTATTCTTCTAATCAGATTACCAGTTTATAGTGCCGCATGTCAGTCAGACTGTGCTGGTTCTGCCTGCTGGTAGATAATTTTGCATTACAGAGAGCTGTAGAAACTTTTGAGCTATTGAAAGATTTTATCTATGCTGGTAAAATTACATTTTTTTGGAATAATTATCAGGAATAAAATATTTTTTACCACTATGTATTCAATCGCCCACTGACAACAACAATTTCTCTACAATCAGGTTTTAAATTTTTTGCATAATTTTACACAGCTTTTAAAGAAGGTATTTCTTATCCCAAATATCTTTCAAAATTCCAGAAAGATATCGTTTCGCTTAATAGTATTCCCTGGCTATGGCCTATTATTAACAACCCCTATAAACTACTCTGATTATTTCTAGAACTGGAATCTTTACAGCTATATAGGACATTCATTTCAGTTTAATAATGTTCCGCTCTTGTGTGCTACATGAGCTATCAACTGTAAATAGAAAATCTCATGTAAGGATTGAGATTCCAATGAGGTGTAGTCAAGGTTCCTATTAGATACATGCCTTTACTTTTAGCTTGTTGAGTTGGTTTTCCTTCTTCTTTCTTCTAACTTTAATTTTTGTATCTTTCTGCATATCTGCATGTACAAATCCCATTGTAAGTCAGTCTTGGCTAAAAGAAAGAAGTGCACAACTAGTATAAATAGAGCACACATTAGGGTCAAACTCTTCCACAGGACGTAGTTGTGTGCCCCATACCCCACCACCTACCTTGTATGACCAAGCAGAGCCAGATATAAGTCAAATTGTGCAGTAGGTGATTTGGTTTTGCTTCATAATCATCTCTTTCCCTGACCTTATCTCCATATTACATGTAGTAATGGGCAAACCCTGGTGCTTTCCTTTACCTCTCATGTTCTCAAGGGCTTTCCAGGTATAGCCGACAGTTGCCACATCACACAGACCTTGAGTTTCTGATAGGACTGTTGATCAGTGTCAGATTCTGCTCATGAAGGCTGCGAGGCAGCTGACGTTTGCTAAAGGCAGTTGATCTGCAGAGTTTTTCTGCTGGCCAAAAAATAAACGATTTTGAGCACTACAATGGAGGAGATCCAGTCACTTCTCTACAGAGTTGAGACCTCACTAAGGCTTGCTTTTCTTCTGCTTTTACTTAAAGATTAATGTAGGATGATGGAATTTGGATGGAGAACGCCTGGTTGTCCTATCTTCAGCTCTGTCTTGCACTGTGGTAATCAACTTTTCTCAGATCAAAAATAGGCAGGTACAGGCAGTGGGCTTACAACGTTTGACCGCAACTGGTTTTCCTAAGTACATTTTTTTCTAAGTACATTATTTCTAAGTACATTTTTTTCTTTTCTTTATTATTATTATTATTATTATTATACTTTAAGTTCTAGGGTACATGTGCATAACGTGCAGGTTTGTTACATATGTATACTTGTGCCATGTTAGTGTGCTGCACCCATCAACTCGTCAGCACCCATCAACTTGTCATTTACATCAGGTATAACTCCCAACGCAATCCCTCCCCCCTCCCCCCTCCCTGTGATAGGCCCCGGTGTGTGATGTTCCCCTTCCCGAGTCCAAGTGTTCTCATTGTTTAGTTCCCACCTATGAGTGAGAACATGCGGTGTTTGGTTTTCTGTTCTTGCGATAGTTTGCTGAGAATGATGGTTTCCAGCTGCATCCATGTCCCTACAAAGGACACAAACTCATCCTTTTTTATGGCTGCATAGTATTCCATGGTGTATATGTGCCACATTTTCTTAATCCAGTCTGTCACTGATGGGCATTTGGGTTGATTCCAAGTCTTTGCTATTGTGAATAGTGCTGCAATAAACATACGTGTGCATGTGTCTTTATAGCAGCATGATTTATAATCCTTTGGGTATATACCCAGTAATGGGATGGCTGGGTCATATGGTACATCTAGTTGTAGATCCTTGAGGAATCGCCATACTGTTTTCCATAATGGTTGAACTAGTTTACAATCCCACCAACAGTGTAAAAGTGTTCCTATTTCTCCACATCCTCTCCAGCACCTGTTGTTTCCTGACTTTTTAATGATCACCATTCTAACTGGTGTGAGATGGTATCTCATTGAGGTTTTGATTTGCATTTCTCTGATGGCTAGTGATGATGAGCCTTTTTTCATGTGTCTGTTGGCTGTATAAATGTCTTCTTTTGAGAAATGTCTGTTCATATCCTTAGCCCACTTTTTGATAGGGTTGTTTGTTTTTTTCTTGTAAGTTTGTTTGAGTTCTTTGTAGGTTCTGGATATTAGCCCTTTGTCAGATGAGTAGATTGCAAAAATTTTCTCCCATTTTGTAGGTTGCCTGTTCACTCTGATGGTAGTTTCTTTTGCTGTGCAGAAGCTCTTTAGTTTAATTAGATCCCATTTGTCAATTATGGCTTTTGTTGCCGTTGCTTTTGGTGTTTTAGACATGAAGTCCTTGCCCATGCCTATGTCCTGAATGGTATTACCTAGGTTTTCTTCTAGGGTTTTTATGGTATTAGGTCTTACATTTAAGTCTTTATCTAAGTACATTTTTTTCTAAGTACATTTTTCAGCAGCAAAACCAAAATGGGTCTTCAGATTTATCCCCATTTCTTGCAAAGGAAGAGCCTTTATGTGATTGGACACATTTTGTTTTTTCCTCACTGAGAATTTTAATCTTCTTTTGTACTGTTTCTATGATAATTTGTAAACATATTTGTTTTTACCTACTTTTTAAAACTTCTGGTGACATTCATTATACTGCATGTGTTTGTCAAAATAAACATTCTCATAATGCTGGTTTAAAAAAATTCAGCTTAAAATGAGGCGTGCTCAGCAAACACCAGTGAATTACAATAGTTCCAAAGAAAACTAGTTCACTACTTGAGAAAACAAAAGCACAGGTTTTAAACAGGCTTGGGTTAGAATCTTGATACCATTATTTACAGATTACATGATTTAGGTTAATTTACTTAACATCTCTGCATTTCCATTACCTAATTTGGAAAATGGGAAGAATAGTTCCTATAACTAACAGTGGTTTTGATTATCAGATTAGATCAAACATATGAAACACTTAATCGTAGCCTATGGTAACTTCTCAATAAATGGTAGCAATTTTCATCAAGAGTAAACATTTTAAAAACCTAACTTTGTGTGGCACTGTGATAGATTGAGATGAAAAGATCATAAGGCACACTCTATGCCCCAAAATATATACAGTCCTCTTGAGATAATTATTTCTTCACAAACAAATATTTACTGAACACCTAGTGTATAAGAGAAATTGGTTTTGATGATGATATTGATGATATTACAGGCTAAATAACCCTTTTACATATCTCTTGGGATCAGAAGTCCTTTTGAAAATTTTTTTTTTTTTTTGGATTTGGGAATATCCCCATATACATAATGAGATTGGGACCCAAGTCTAAACACAAAATTCATTTATGTTTCTATACATCTTATACACATTGCCTGAAAGTAATTTTATACAATTTTTTTATAATATATGCAACCTGTCACAAGAGATCAGGTGAGGAATTTTCTAATTGTGGTGACATGTTAGTGCTCAGAAAGTTTCAGATTTGGGAACATATTGGATTGCAGATTTTCAGATTGGGGACTCTCAACCTGTATAACAATGAATGAAAGAAACCTGAACCTTGCACTTAGGAAGATTACAGTTCTGTGGGAGAAACAAACTTTAAGGAAAAACACATTATTCAAATATTTTAAAAATCATAATCTGTAAGTAATGATGACAAAGTACAGCATAGCTAAAGCCTAGATGTCAGCTGGGAGTCACCCTCTACGTGGAATTAAACATAACTATTAATCTTCTATCACGTTCTCTCAGAAAACAGATATTCTCCTCATAGCCATGCAGATTCCTCCAGACTTATTTTCTGAGAGGCATCCCTTTCCCTAATTCCATATTCCTACTAAAATCTCTATTTCTCTGCAAATTTAACTCCTACATTGTTGTCCTTCTGTCTGCCTTTCGTAGACCAAGACAGATTATATAGCCTTTTCCTTTGGCGCTCCCCCACCCACCACAAACATCACTCACATGTATAATGGGGTCAACACTGCAGCGTCACTCAGAGATCAATTTCAGGTTGAATCTTAGATGTTATTTTCTTAACAGACATTTGCCTATTCTAACCAAACAGAATGTCTAACTTGTCAAAAAAGAGAGAAAGCTAAGCAATTCTGAGTCAGCCAGATGATCTTCAAAGGAGCATTGATTTGAAAAAGGCATTTTGCTTGTTTCAATTATGATAGTTTTTGTTGATATTTTGTTATGCCTTTATTGATTTTGTTTTGTAGACCTAAGCTAGATTGAAAGATGAAGTAAGACTTTCCTGAGGAAGTGACATTTAAGCATAGAATTGAAGAGTGTGTGATGAGTTGCAGAAAAGGATTCAAAACACATAACGGCATATGTATAAAGGCTGGAAGATTTTTATATGTTTGACTTGATCTGACTGTAGTCACATTCATAAAACTTAAGTAGAAATACTCAGTAGCTCAAGTTCACTTTCAAGTTGCTATCCTAGGGGAAATTCCAGAAGTTCAGGGAAGAGAGAGTTGAGTGAAGGCTGGAAATCCAAGATGAGTCTTATTTAAAGAGGTGTGATTTGTGGAGCTTGAAGAAAGAGTAGAACTTAGATGGTGAGAGATTGAAAAGGACAGGAGGAGCAATGGGATGGAATGAAGGCAGGGTGCTTGCTGTTGTGCTCGTGGAGAAGGAGTTAAATTTGGTGAAGGAAAAGGAAGTCAATGATTCTTCTTGAAAAGTAAGCAAAAAATCTTACTGGGGAGTTGTTGAATATCTTCGAGAGATAGGGAGATAACTTTTGAGTAAAGCAGTGTCGTAGAAATCTGGGAAGGCTTAATTCCTCAGGAACATTGGTGGATGATGCTAGTTTAGACTTTAATTGAGGCTGTTGGCTTAAACACCTGCAATATGGCCTCTCCAAGTGATATGGGCTTTCTCACAACATAGTGGCTAGATTTTTTTTTTTTTTTTTTTTTTTCAGAGAGTCTCACTTGATTGTCCAGGTTGGAGTGCAGTGGCATGGTCTTGCCTCACTGCAACCTCCATCTCCTGGGTTCAAGCGATTCTTGTACCTCAGCCTCCAGAGTAGCTGGGATTACAGATATTTTTTTGTATTTTTAGTAGAGATGTGGTTTCATCATGTTGGCCAGGCTGGTCTCCAACTCCTGACCTCAGATGATCTGCTCACCTCGGCCTCCCAAAGTGCTGGGATTATAGGCATAGGCCACCGTGCCCTACCTAGTGGCTGGGTTCTAATAGTGAATGTTCCAAGAGAAAGCCAGGTAGCAGCTGTATCTGCTTTCATAACCTGGTCTCAGAGATCAATGTCACTTATGACATATTCTATTCATCAGGATGGTCAAAACCTTACCAGGTTCAAGGAGAATGGAAAGAAATTTAACTTCTGGATGAGGAATGTCAAGATTGTGAAAGAATGTTAGGGACTAGAAATATTGCTTCAGCCATATCTGGAAAATGCAATGTGCCTATTTTCTTTGTGTCTCAGCTTGGAAGTAGGAATATGGATTTGCATTTCAAGGCAGTAGACTCCATGTGGATTATTTTGCCTTTAGGAAAATTAACATCTTCATTAATGTGATTTACTTGATACTGGCAATGAGAAATTTTGTTTATCCTAAGAAGTTATTTTGAGTGTGTGCTTGCACAAGCATTTCAAACAGTAATTATCCATCGACAAGTTTGATGAGTGAGGAAGCTTCGACCTTGGAATGCTGATGTCCATTTCAACATAGTCTTTTGAAGCTCCTGACTTCTATAGCATTGCACAGCTCTGAGTCAGAGAAATGCACAATTGTGGCATTTTGTCCAATAAACTTACAGTGTTAAGAAAGAAAGATGGACTGGGTGCAGTGGCTCACGCCTGTAATCCCAACACTTTGGAGGCCGAGGTGAGCCTATCACCTGAGGTCAGGAATTCGAAACCAGCCTGGCCAACGTGGTAAAAACCCCCATCTTTACTAAAAATAAAAAATAAAAATAAAAATTAGCCGGTCGTGGTGGCAGGCGCCTGTAATCCCATCTGCTAGGGAGGCTGAGGCAGGAGAATTTCTCGAACCTGGGAGGTGGAGGTTGCAGTGACCAAGATTGCGCCACTACATTCCAGCTTGGGTGACAGAGAAGGACTCCATCAAAAAAAAAAAAAAAAGAAAGAAAGAAAGAAAAGAAAAAGAAAGATAGATTCAGGCTTAGGAAATTGAGTTTTTCTAAACGTGACTGTGAATGAAGAAAGAGGCGGTTTTCAAGAGCAAGCTAGGAAAGGGTCTTATAAAGGATTTGCCTTTTGTAGTTTTCTATTTATTTTATTATTATTTTTCAGACAGAGTCTCATCCTGTTGCCCAGGCTGGTGTATAGTGGTGCAATTTCAGCTCACTGCAACCTCTGCCTCCTGGGTTCAAGCGATTCTCCTGCCTCAGTTTCCCAAGTAGCTGAGATAACAGACACCTGCCACCACACCCATGGCACAAAGTATTTTATATAAAAATACAAAACTAATTTTTTGTGTTTTTAGTAGAGATGAGGTTTCACCATGTTGGCCAGGCTGGTCTCGAACTCCTGATCTCAGATGATCCACCCATCTCGGCCTCCCAAAATGCTGGGATTACAGGTATGAGCCACCATGCCCAACCTGTAGTTATTTTATTTAGCACTGTGAGAACAGTCATAGTTAGCATAGTGTCTTAGGGATTTTTTTTGTTGTTTTTTTCTATGTTGTAACTTGATTCTCTTCAATAATGCCTCAACTTTTCAATCAATTCTGTCATATATATAAAAGTCTTAGTAGTAGTCCATGTGAAATTAAGAGATTGGGTAGAATGGCATTCAATAGATGCCAGTTTCTAGGTAGTGACCAGTAAGAGCCTAATGCAGAACTCAAATATGACAGAGAAACAACTTCCAGGTAGACGATTCATATAGGAAACAGGTATCTGCAGCTAGCATTTGGATTAAACATGTAATGTGTCCAGTATAATGACTAGCATATAGTAAGCATTGACTTATAGAAGCTATTATTGCTGACGATAGTAAAGATAGAACTCTTTATGCTAATCATAATTTGATTTTAAAATCATAGTGTTCTAATGCTAAAATTGATTAATCTGATTGCTATTTATTAATGGCACTGATGATGCAAACAGATGTTTAAGGTAAAGACCAAAGACCAATGATAATGATCCTAGCCTAGGGGAAAGAGATTTTATGACTAAATTATCTTATAGCACCTCTCAAATCATGCAAAATAAGGGTTTTTTTTTTTTTTTTTTTAAACCAAGCTTATTTGCAAAGCAGCTTCCAATAATTTGGACAAAGTTTTAAAATGTAATTAAAAAGATGACTTTTAACTAATTAAAAAAACCCTGCAAAATTTGACTTTGAGTTTAATTTGTTTGTCTTCACTATTTCATGATGCTTCTCCAGGGAAGTAAAATTTATAAATTTGATAAAATACGATTTGAAAATTGATGAAAATGATTATCTTAGCTATTTCAATAGCTGTAACGTATGACAATTGGATGAGTAAAATTAACTAGTGGGAATATAGCTTAAAGAATAAAATGAATAGAACACAAACTTATTTCTAATAATGTATATGTCTTCATTGTGAAGGTCAAAACTGGCTAGAAATGTGTACTTGTTATGATACCATAGAGGAGTATATCTGGAGTTAGGAGGCTTGGGTTCTAATAAGCAACTATACATAAGTCTCTAAAACCCACTTGAAATGCACTAATATAGTACCCACTGGCAATATTTTTAAAAAGTTAAATAAATCTTCATTTAAAATTAAATAAAATTTTAAATTTGACTCCTCAGTCATACTAGTCCCATATCAAGTAATCAATATTTATGGACAATTAGTGGCTATCATGTTGGACAGCTAGCTCAGTTACAGACTTTGCAGGAAGTTCTCTTGCATAGTGCTATTCTAAAATGTCAATCCTCATCTACAAGCATTTTATTATACTCCTCATCTACAAGCATATTATTATACTCTGTGCCTTGCCTTTTCGCTTCTTTTTAATGCTCTGTTTTGGGGAACAGAAAATTTTAATTCTAGCATGTTTTAAATTATCCATTTTTTTCTTATAACTCTTTCTGTATCCATTTAACAAAATTTTGCCAATTTCAAGATCATGAAGATATTATTCTGCCTTTTTCTCAAAGAATAAGATATTTCACCTTCTATCATATTATAAATCAGCACTTACCTAGACAGAAATGTAGTCAATGCTAATTGACAATGGTGGTGATAAGACTGTCAATTTACAGTCTCAATACATAAAATATTAAAAGAAAAGTTATATTATGAAAAATAGTCTTTTTATAGAAAGAAGTGTAGGGATATGGAAAGTATTCTAAAATATTTTCTGGCAATTAATCTTTAATTTTTGTATTGTTTTAGATAAGTATCACTAAGACATATTTCAATTGGTATCATTTCAACAAATAAATAGTTTTGTGAAGCAATCTATCAGGCCATGCACGGTGGCTCGCGCCTATAATACGAGCACTTTGGGAGGCCGAAACAGGCGGATTACCTGAGGTCAGGAGTTTGAGATCAACCTGGCCAACATGGGGAAACCCCTACTCTACTAAAAATACAAAAATTAGCTGGGTATGGTCGCGTGCGCCTCTAATCCCAGCTACTCGGGAGGCTGAGCCAGGAGAATCGTTTGAAGCTGGGAGGCGGAGGTCGCACTGAGCTGAGATCATGCCACTGCACTCCAGCCTGGGCGACAGAGCTACTGCGCCCGGCCAGGAGAATCTCTTGAACCTAGGAGGCGGAGGTTGCAGTGAGCTGAGATCGCGCCACTGCACTCCACCCTGGGTGACAGCGCAAAACTGTCTCACACAAAAAATAAATTAAAATCAATAAATTGATCAAAGAGATATATTTTACATAGAAAATTGCTGATCATCAAAGCATTTCTTTAAACAAAGCTCCCCAAGCACTCTGCACAATCCCTACCTTTATTACCACATTAGTATATTTCATCTTAACAGCATCTCCAAAATCTTGCCAATATTCTCCCACTAAGCTCATTCTGTATCACCAGCTCTGTTTTATTCTCTTCTCAGCACTTAACAACTATCTGAAATTTTGTGTATTCATTTGTTTACTTTTTACTGTTTGTCTACACCAACTACTCCATTCTAGCTGTTTTCCTAATAACAATTCACTATTTTTTTTCTATTTTCTCACTATGTTTTTCTATTTTCTTTATTTTTTCCCGTTATAAGAAGAAATACAAATTATCCTCAAAGACAGTTTAAGGTGGAATACACATTAAGAAATTACTTATAAGCAAATTTTAAAATTGAATAAATTATAAGCAAATTATAATAGTCCCTATACAATTTAGCTATCTTGTTTACAGCTCTATTCCTAGGATAAAGAATAGTGACTGTCACTTGGTAAGATATTCAATGAATATTTCTGGAATGAGTGAGTGAATTTATTAGATAAGCAAAAAAAGATGAATGCTATCTAGAGACAGTTCTGTGATGGAAATAAAAATTTACTGAGATTTCAAACTCATATACTTTCCTTATGTCAATCTGCCTCTGAGCTTAATTTTGAATAAGAAAGAACTGATTGGTGAAGTAGAATTTGGCAGAATCTTCAGGGAAAATTACAATATCATATAAGCTGACATTAACCAAAGAATTCCTAATAGAAATAATATCTATTTTTAGAAAATAGGATTTCCAGAATGTTCAGATAAATTTGAACAGGGATTGAGGCTCTAAAAGAGAAGACACTTGAAAAGAGATGAGAAACTCTCAAAAATGCAATTATTGTATTTATGTTCTGAAATTAGTATTACGTTATACACTTATTTCTCTCTGTTATATATTAGAGTTGATTATCTACTTCTTTGTTCTCATTATAGTTTAACCTGATTTGATCCTTCTGTGTTCCCCACACCAAGTATTACATTGTATACAATAAGCATTAAATAATCACTGAATTGAATCAGATGATTTAAATCAGAAGAAAAATAGATATATTTAAACAAACAAATATTTATATGCAATTAGATTTTAATTCATTTTGATTTTCAAGGGGCTTATCTAGGAGATAGAATAAAGTGGATACATACTTAAAATGTGCACTTAATTAATAATGAAGAATTAGAATAATTAGTTCATATTTTTCTTACCTATCCCATTGAGCATTACTTCTGTCTCCTTGAAATAGTAAAAAGTAGGGAAAATGTAAATTTAAATTTTTAAAAATATAACTGATGAAGAATTTGTTGGAAAAACACTAGAGGGCACAATTACAAAAATTCAAGTCTAGAACAGTTGTGTCATATTTTGAAATGTGATTCAGATATTTGCAAATTATTAATGAGACATCATGGAAAGTTAGAGCTATCTTAAAGACAGCTAGGGACAGAAAAATGTCCAAATTAACAAAAGGGAGAAGAATTTATGGCAATGGCATTTAGTGTTACATATCTGACATCAATTTTTTTTTTTTTTTTTTTTTTTTTTTGGTGGGGGGACTCCATGTTTATTGCATGCAAATATTTGATAATGGTGAAGTATTCTAGTTCTCTTCTGATTATCCCAATTCCCATATTTTTTTCTTCACAAAAGCTTTATTTGTAGCAGCCAAACACTAGACATTCTCCAAATATCCATCCACAGGAGAGTAGATAAATTGTGGTGCGTTCATACAATGAAAAACTACTAGGCAATGAAGGAACAAACTAACGATGTCCACAGCAACTTATACAGTCTCATAAGTATTGTGTAAAGTGAAAGACGCATTAAGAGTACATAAAATATTATTCCATTTCTGTGAATTTCAAAAACGGGCAGCACTAATCTATGTGAATAGAAATGAAAATGGTGGTTGCCTCTCGGCAGGGGAACTAACTGGAAGAGGTATGAGGACACTTTTTGCAGTGATGGAGATGTTATATATATATATACAGAGAGAGAGAGAGAGTTTAATTTTAGTTTTAGGGATACATGTGTATGTTGATTCTACAGATAAATTGTGTGTTGTTGGGGTTTGGTATCCATATTATTTTGTCACCCATGTGATAAGCAAAGTACCCAATAGGTTTTTTTTGATCTTCTCACCCTTCACCCTCAAGTAGGCCTTGGTATCTATTTTTCTCTTCTTTGTGTCCATGGGTACTAAAAGTTTAGCTCCCATTATAAGGAAGAACATGTGACATCTGGTTTTCTGTTCCTGTTTTAGTTTGCTTAGGATAATGACCTCCAAATCCATCCATATTGCTGGATAGGACATAACTTTGTTCTTTTTTTATGGCTGCATAGTATTCTATGGGATATACATACAACATATTCTTTATTAAGTCTAGTGTTGATGGGCATTTAGGTGGATTCCATGTCTTTACTATTTTGAATAGTGCTGCGATGAACATGCATGCGTAAGTGTCTTTATAGTAGAATGATTAACATTCCTTTGGGTGTATACTCAATAATGAGACTGGTGAGTTGAATGGTAGTTCTGTTTTCAGTTCTTTGAGAAATTGCCAAACTGTTTTCCACAGTGGCTGAACTAATTTATATTCCCACCAGCAATATATAAGTGTTCCCTTTTCTCTGCAGCCTCACTAACATCTATTACTTTTTGACTTTTTAATAATAGACAATTCTGACTGGTATAAAATGGTGTCAGTATCTCATTGTGGTTTTGATTTGGATTTCTCAAACAATTAGTGATGTTGAGCTTTTTTTCATATGTTTGTTGTCCACATATATATCCTCTTTTGAAAAGCGTCTGTTCAAGTCCTTTGCCCGCTTTTTAATGGGGTTGTTTGGATTTTGCTTGTAAATTTGTTTAAATTTCTTATAGATTCCTGATATTAGATGTTTGTTGGATGCACAGTTGGCAAATATTTTCTTCCATTCTCTATGTTGCCTGTTTACTCTGTTGATAGTTTCTTTGCTGTGCAGAATCTCTTTAGTTTAGTTAGGTCCCACTTGTCAATTTGTTTTTGTTGCAATTGCTTTAAGTGTCTTCATAATAAAATGTCTGTCAGGGCCTATGTCTAGAAAGGTGTTTTCTAGGTTTTCTTCAAGGGTTCTTCAGTTTAGGTTTTACATTTAAGTCTTTAATTTATAGTGGGTTGATTTTTGTATATGGCTTAGGGAATGGGGTCCAGTTTCTGTGTATGTCTTCTGTGTATGGCCACTCAGGTATCTTAGGACCATTTGTTGAATAAGGAATCATTTTCCCATTGCTTGTTTTTGTTTACTTTGTCAGAGATCAGATTATTGTAGGTATGCAGCTTTATTTCTGTACTCTCTATTCTGTTCTATTGGTCTATGTGTCTATTTTTATACCAGTACTGTGCTGTTTTGGTTACTGTAGCATTATTGTATAGTTTGAGTTTGCATAATGTGACGCCCCTGACTTTGTTCTTTTTGCTTAGGATGGCTTTTGCTATTTGGGCTCTTTTTTTTTTTTTAATTCCATATGAATTTTAGAATTTTTTTTTCCTTTCTAATTCTGTGAAGAATGTCATTGATAGTTTAATAGGAGTAGCATTTAGTCTTTAAATTGTTTTGGGTAGTATGCCATTTTAACAAGGTTGATTCTTCCTATCCATGAGCATGGAATGTTTTTCCATTTGTTTGTGTCATCTCTGATTTATTTGAGCAGTGTTTTCTAATTCTCATTGTAGAAACCTTTCATCTGCCTGGTTAGCTGTATTCCTAGGTATTTTATCTTTTCTGTAGCTATTATAAATGGGGCTTTTCTTGATTTGGCACTCAGTTTGGACTTTACTGGTGTGTAGAAATGCTTCTGATTTTTGTACATTAGTGTCGGATCCAGAAAGTTTGCAGAAGTTGTTTATCAGATCTAGGAGCTTTTAGTCAGAGACTAAAAGTTTTCTAGGTATAAAATCATATCATCTGCAAATAGAGATAGTTTGATTTCCTCTTCCTATTTGGATCCCATTTATTTCTTTCTCTTGCCTGATTGCTCTGACTAGGACTTTTCAGTACTATGTTGCATAGGAGTGGTGAGTGGTGAGAGTGGGCATCCTTGTCTTTTCAGTCTGGAGTCAGTCTGGAGGCCCTGGTGAGAGTCATGGGGGATCTCCTGAGCCCAGGATTGCAAAGGTCCACAGCACAAGTGGCTCCTGGAAGCTCTCACTCACTCACCATTTCACTACGGTGGGGAGCCTACCCTGACTCCACACCAATCCTGGGTGGGTGGCTCTCCTGTCTTACTCTTCTCTGTTCTCCATGGGCCACCTTGAATTCTTGATGAATCCCAACATGCCCAGCTGGATGACCTACTTGAGACACTAGTATTTACTCACCACTCTTTCTTTTCTTCATGAAGCAATGCACACTAGCTACTTCTAGTTAATTATCTTGGCCCCAACACCCTAACATCAACTGATAAATTTCTACAATTATAATAATTGATCATTAGAAAATATTATAAAATCACTTGGAATAAAGTTTGTCTAGAGTCGCAATGGATCTGAAATATTGCCCTACTTGCAAGCTAGCAAGTTAGCCTGCCACAACTTCATAGATGTTGGCAGAACATATGAGACTCCTGGGTTAGAGATCAAGAAAAATATTTCTCATGGCAGAGCAAACAATTTGAACATCAACATATTTGCATAAATTTCTTTTGCCTCAATACTCCTGAGGTGATTTAACAAGCCCAAATGATACCTGAAAATACAATGGCTTACATACAAGAAATAAATTATTACCTTAGAGAACTGGAATCTTTTACTCAGGGCAGTAAACAAACTTGCCCTTTGCTCTGAAGACAGAAAAGAACTGTTATCTTTTAAGATTGTTTGCTATACAAACATTCTTGATAAGATTGCCAGAAACAAGAGGCAGTGAATGCCTCTCTCCTAGGAGGTGCAGAAATGCAAGACACATGGAGAATCATTTCACATCAAAGGTATGTCAAACTAAGATAATTTTCTTTTTCTGATCATGGTATTTCAGAATTCTTATAATATATTGATTTTAGCATGTGATAACATTTCTTCTTGTACAGTTGCACATACGAAAGCTGTATAGATGAATAGATGTTGCAATTGGATGAATCTGTTGCACACAGGGTCCAGATAGCTTAATTTATGAAAACCTTAAGGGAAGTCTTAGGTAATATTCTTGAACAAGTTATCACCAATAATTGCCATCCTTCTTCATATATTAATTTCAAGTACCTTTTTCTCTGACCTATGTCCTACTCTTTTATAAAATACATTTTAGCACCCCCCTCCAAAAACTGTATAAGTTCATTTGAGGTTTACAATCCACTTATTCCATTACTTTTTCAACATGTGTCAACCCATCATGCCTTTATCACCTATGGGCACAATTTATATTCTGTGATCAATAATTAGGATAATTCTCTAAAACTACTGGCTAATTAAATTGCTGCTCTAGTCTTAATGTGTGTCTCCCCAAAATTCATAAGTTGGAACTTAATCTGCAGTGCAATAGTATTAAAACATGGTGACTTTGGGAAGTGATTAGGATATAAGAACTCTGCCCTCATAAACGGGATGAGTGCCCTTATAAAAGAGACCCTAGGGAGCGTTTTTTTTTTTGCCTGTTCCGTCATGCAAGGAAACATAGGAGGCCCTGTATATGAGAAACAGGCCTTCACCAGACACCAAATCTGCTGGCACCTCGATCTTGGATTTCCCATCTTCTAGAACTGTGAGCAATACATTTCTGTGGTTATAAATTACACAGGGTAAGGCATTTGTTGTAGCAATCTGAATAAACTAAGAAAATTTCACGTAACCATTGTGGGATCAGAGAAAAAGCAACCATAAAACAAGGGCTTTTATTTTAAATTCATGGCTAAAACCACAAATGTTCAAATAATATTTACAAAATGTTTAGTATCATGGCCCATCATAAGAAAGTGACTATCCAACAAGCTGCATATTTTACAGCTATACCTGTGCAGACGAATGGGACCGAAACACACAGCCACATTCACACAAACGCACATTCATGAGACACATGCACTCAGGCACACCAGGGCTGACATTTTGCCTTTGCTTTACTGTAAATCTTAAATGTGTACTAAAACTGACAAACCATTCCATTATATTTTCTCAGAATATTTTCTTTCCCCCTCGTTCTCTCAGAGCATTATGACACACATTTTTCTCTCTGTACAAACCTCCAACAGTCTTCTAATTTCCAGGTGATGATATTAACTCATACTTAACTGGAAAATAAAACAAGATTAATCTGACTCTAGGAGGACAAGACAACTATCCAGAGATTTGCAGTGCCACCTAATGGATAGTCCAGAGGGCTGAGCTAGGGTTCAGAGAGAAAAGTTAGAGGAAGACTTTCACCACATAAAGTTATTCCCAGATGATTTTGAGCTACTTAGTGAAATACTGGGAGGGTAAAACTGGGCAACTATGTTTACATGCTCTTATAGATAAAAAACCAGATTTGAGTCACTGTTGGGTTTGAAGCTGTATATGACACTTGCAATAGTGTTGTTAAATTCTCAATGTGACATGAGAAGAATTTTTAATAAATCTTCCAAACACGTGGGCATATGTAGAGATAAAATAGACTTAACAGGCCAGTACAGTGGCTTACGCCTGTAATCTCAGCATTTTGGGAGACCGAGGCGTGCAGATCACGAGGTCAGGAGATCCAGACCATCCTAGCTAACACGGCGGAACCCGTTTCTACTAAAACTACAAAAACAAAAGTATCTGGGTGTGGTGGCGGGCGCCTATAGTCCCAGCTACTCGGGAGGCTGAGGCAGCAGAATGGCGCAGAATGGAGTGAACCCAGGAGGCGGAGCTTGCAGTGAGCCGAGATTGCGCCACTGCACTCCAGCCTGGCAGCCTCGGTGACAAAATGAGACTCGTCTCAAAAACATAAACAAACAAAGCAACAACAGCAACAACAACAAAAACAAACAGACTTACCAAAAGTTAATACAAGAAAAACAGTTAATTTAATTAATGCGACCTTCCAGTCAAACTTACCTGAAGGGATAGAAAGTGAACATCCCTAGGCAGGGGAATGTTAAGGATTCCAGATCTCTTTATTCCAGGAAGGGTGGAGCATAATTTGCTAGTAGATGGGTGAGGAGGTTGAGGTTGGTGTCCCAGAAACCATGATTTACCTGAGAATTTCTGATTCAGCTCTTGAGGGCCATGATTCCACCAATAGGTTTCAGGCAATAATATACATTACGGTACATATTTTGAGACCTCAGTTTGCTCCAAAGTAAACCCTGGGAATCTTCCTGCATGAAACAGACCAGCATTCAGCCCATCAGTTATTGATGCACAGGTCTTTAGCATTTTATTGCAAAAAGTCAATTATATTTTCGTTCATTCATTCATTCAACACCTTTATTGAGTATTACTACTTTAAATGCAGGGAATATTTTAAGTGTAGTAAAAGTTAAATATAATCACCTTCTCTCTTGAAACTCGTATTCTGATGGGAGAAGGCAAAAATTAGATTGAGTACGCAAAATATAAATGTAATAGGCTGGGCGCAGTGGTTCAGGCCTGTAATCCCAGCACTTTGGGAGGCCGAGGCGGGCGGATCACGAGGTCAGGAGATCGAGACCATCCTGGCTAACACGGTGAAACCCCGTCTCTACTAAAAATACAAACAATTAGCTGGGTGTGGTGGCAAGTGGCTGTAGTCCCAGCTACTCAGGAGGCTGAGGCAGGAGAATGGTGTGAACCGGAGAGGTGGAGCTTGCAGTGAGCAGAGATTGCGCCACTGCACTCCAATCTGGGTGACAGAGCGAGACTCCATTTCAAAAAACAAAAAAAAAAAAAGAAAAAAAAAAGTAATAAATAGCAATATATGCTATGAACAAAAATATAGAGGATAGGTGGTTAGGTGTACATGAATAGAGATTATAAATTTAAATAAGTTGGGTAGAAAGGCCTGAGATGTGGTATTTAATGAAAGAACTGAAGTTTGGGAAGTAGAATGGAAGAAAAAAAAAGAATAATGACTAGTTTGGCACACGGGTATCTAGGAGGTACCTAGGGAAAGAGTGTTAGGCAGAAAGCACAAAACTTTTCAATACTTTAAGCAGATTAGTTTCCTAAGTGTGCACCCTGTGCTGTTGCACAAGATCTTGTGCACAAGACCCTTGTCATCTTGAAATTCTTAAAAATTTTTGAACAGTAAAACTTGCATTTTGCTTTTTGTACTGGGCCCCAGGAATAATATATTCAATCTTGGCCTTAAGGCACATCAGGGGAATGGCAATGAAGTCTCCATGATTAGAGGGAAGTGAGATGGACAGGGAGTAGTAGATGTCAGAGATGGGATGAGGCGTCATATCTTATTTGACCTTGAATTACCTGAATAAAGCTTTAACAGAATCTATACAACTGCTACGTTGAAAATAGAATGAAGGGATCAAGAGTAGAAACAGAGTGATCAGTTTTAAGAGAATTATTTCAGTGAAATCTTAGCAAGACTTGTTGGTAGAAATAATACCTGGTCCTAAATGTAAAATATTGTTGTATCATCCTGTTTTTTCTTAAAGGCTTATAGGTTTCAATGCATTTAGATAACAGTTTAGGGACAAAAGGGAGAAAGCCTTATTATAAAGTGCCATTTGCTGCTGAAAGGCAAGCTGTGATAGAAAATTGTCTCCTGTCAATGTACCACTTATGATCTGTGATCTAAAAGTCCTAAGCATATTTTAAAATATGCCTTATAAACCGTATGAATTTATTATGATCATTATTACAATTGGGAAATTTGAACTAGCTCATCTGTAATGGTTCTTTCCATTTCTTTTGATTTGTACATTGTCTTTTGTCATTTAATACTATATTAAATCTGATTTTATTTTACTTACTCTGGCTTCAGAGAGACTAAGTTTATTTTCAGTTCACATTTAATTTTGAGGGTGGTAGAGCTGTCATATTATATTTTTAAATAGGATTGTGTACATTTCACCAATTAGGATCAAATGACATAATGTATATGAAAATGCTTTCAAAAGCCTAAATCACTCTCTATATGCAAAAGATTAAACATGTATTAGGAACATTGTAGTTTAAATCTGTTTGAAATAATTTGTTTGAAATTCATATCATCCAGCAATTTGAGAGAACTACATACTCTTTTACTATAGCTAAAACATAGAACTTACTTTCATTTTACAAAATAAATTTTTTGGAGAAGGATTAACTAACAATTTTCTACATAGTGTAAAGATTGTTCTGATACTGGCACCTGAAGGCTGTTTAGAATTTTCCTGCCAAATGTGCAGTTTCTTGGATTTTTTTTATGTCGATGGGAGGGAATTAATTTTCTGTGTTCATGCTTGTTTCCAACTTTAGACTTCAATTTATAAGCAAAAAAAAAAAAAAAAAAAAAGGAAAGCTTTCTTCCCCCTGCCTAAAATGTTAAATTGAAATACTCATTCCCTGGATCAAGTTGTTGGTAACTATAATGTTAACTACAAATGTATCTGTTTGGTTATGATCCAGACAGTGATGTGATTGTAGATATATCTCTTTATGAAGATGGTGATGAAGGCTGCAAAGGTTAAGTGTTCTATCATGACTCTTGATCCCAGCTTCAAACATCAAGTATCAGCTTTTACCCAGCTCCCTCTTTCCAGCCCTCCCTGTGTTCCCAGATAAGGTCACACCCATCACTGCCTTCCACTCTCTTCTTCCAGGGAATTTGTCATGAGTGGATTGATACGCTTTTTCTTTATTAGCTCTCTCCCCCACAGATTCTAAACCTGGTTGGAGTAGGACCTGATGCCTGTTTGTTCTCCCAATCCTATCATGTTACTTGACAAATAGAAGCTGCTGTGAAATTGTTCTTACACAGTTAACATCAGGGTGCCTGCTTCAAATGGGATTATTGTACTAAAATATTTAGAATATGCCAAATCTATTAGTAGCCACAGGAGAAATAGTGATCAAGTAGCAAATTTTACCTTGAGGTTTTAAAAAATGGAGCACAACTTTACAATTATTTGCTTTATGGTTTAATTAGTCAGGATATGCTAGACTATGCTGCATTAAACATTTACCTTCCAAATGTTAGCAGTTGTCTTGTGAGCTCAGTGGAAATCACTGTTCTGGGAGGTTACTTAGGGACCCCAGCTGACTGATGTTCCTCAATACTGGGACACACCACTTCAAAGCACGGCTTCCAGGGCAGCTGCATGAGGCAAAGAGACAAGGCCAGAGAACTTACACTCTTTCTCGAATGCTGTGGATTGGACATGACAAGTGCCACTCTGTGCACAGGCATTTGGCCAATACTTGTCATATTACCCTGCATAATGCAGGGGTCTTCAAACCTTCTATTATACAAAGGAAAGAGAAACAAAGCAGGGGTAGTGAGACCTAAAACAATTTATCACTAAGTAAAATTTTTATACTAGGTAACATTTATTTCAGGATTTGTTTTTTTTTAATTAATTTTTTTTTTTGAGACGAAGTCTCTGTTGTCTAGACTGGAGTGCAGTGGCACGATCTTGGCTCATTGCAACCTCTGTCTTTCAGGTTCAAGCGATTCTCCTGAGTCAGCCTCCCTAGTAGCTGGGATTACAGGCCCATGCTACCATGTCCAGCTAATTTTTGTATGTTTAGGAGAGATGCAGTTTCACCAAGTTGGCCAGGCTGGTCTCGAACTCCTGACCTCTGGTGATCTGCCTGCCTTGGCCCCCCAAAGTGCTGAGATTACAGGAGTGTGCCACCATGCTCAGCGTTTATCTCAGGATTTTGCATGAGAAATTATAAATGTGATACTAAATAAGTAGAAAGTTTATTCTGAAAAAGCAAAAGGCCTTGATCAGAGAATATTATCTAAAAGGCAAAATGCCTTGAATTAACTTTATTATGTGAGTTCTGAGCACCATCTGATGGTAATATATCTAAATTATATAAAATCTAGGTTCCCTCCCTCCCTCTCTCCTTCCTTCCTTCTCCCCACCTCCCCCAATGAATTTGAAATCTGAAACATAAACTGTCAACATAAGTCATTAGAAAACATAAATTAAGCAATATTTTTAAAAGGATTTTGTACTTCTTTATATAACTTTTACAGTTAAAAACTTGTGACAAATGCATAAAATATGAACTAAAAATATTTGATAAAAGTATTCAACCATTCTGCTTTTGAAAAACTATTTGAAATAAAGCATGATAATAATAAAGCTGTGACCATGATTATGGCAATGGAGGGACGGGGTTGCAATTAAAGTTTCTCTCTATGGGAGCCTAAGTGACTATTCTTAGAAACGGGAACATGGGTTTTTATAAATTTCACCGAGTCTACGTAACCAGCTTTGACAGTTTAACTAATTTTACAGCTTACTAAATACTAATTTTTCAATTTAGTCAAATAACTGGCTAAAAACAAGTGTGTTTAGCTAAGGTAGTGAGTAAAACTAAGAAAAATCATAAAATTGGTAGAATATATAGTTTTAGCCTCAAATTACATCCAAAAGACTATGACAGAATTGAATGTGACCAAAAGTTGTTTTGGTTTGGAAATCCCTGACCCCAATTCAATGTGATTGTTAAAAACTACTTACCCTGGATTGACTTCTCACAGGGATGTCTTACTGAATCAGAGAAACGGACACTTAGTGACATCTGATTCCACCACAGACTAGACATAAAAGCCATATTAAAACAGAATCACATCAAACCAAAAGCTAAAGTGAAATGTAAAAATATCTATGCCTTTATGCAACAAATGCATTTGTGTTATGGAAATACACACTCTAAGAAACCCAGTTTGGCTCATTGCATCGTCCTAATTTAACTCCTACTATCTTTTCCAGAAGGAGGGGTGATATCAAGTTATAGCATATAATGCCAAGTAAGCTTTGGCAAACTTTAGAGATATCTATTTTGCTTATTGGTAGCCATTTACTGAAAATATTTTTTATATTATGGGTTGTAAATAAATATCTTTTGAATTAAAATTGATACCAGCTATGTAATATAATTGATATCTTTAGTTTTTTTAAATATTTCTATAAGGAAAAACTTCTCATCTCTTTTGACTGAACACTATTAATGCTTAGAGTATAACTTATCCATTCAATAAGTATTTATTGAGCACCTACTAGTGTTATTACTTCAGAACTTTGGTTGAAATCAGATAAACAGAACCTCTTCTCTCATGGAGTGGGGAAGGCAGGTATTAACAATTATAAGTAATCTGTACAGAGTGCTAGGAAATAAGTAGCATGGAGGTGATGAAGATGTAGGTGGGGCAGGCTAGGTAGGACTCATTGAGAAGGTGCCATTTGAGGAAAGACTTGAAGATGGTGTGGCAGTAGCCAAGTAATACTCTGGAGAACAACATTCCAAGTAAAACAAAGTAAAGAACTAGAGCAGAGTTGTGTATCTGCTTTGTCTGCAGAAAAGACACAAGGCCAATGTGAATAAGAGAAGCAGGGAAGGGTAGGAGTTGAGGCCAGAAGGGTAGTAGGGAACCAGAACTTAGACATTCACTCAGAGTGAAATGGGAACATTTTCATGATTTGAGCAGGTCGGGGACATGATCTGAGTGGTGATTTAAAAAGACCCACTAGCTACTAGGTTAAGAATAAACTGCAGGAAAACAGGGGCTGAAATGAAGAGGTCAGTAGAGGTGATGGTGGCTAAGAAGAAGATAACAGCAGTACGGGTGAAAAGAAGTGGTTAGATTCTGGGAATACTTTGAAAACAGAGTTAACATGACTTTCCAACATACTGGATGTGGAGAGAGAGGGAGACAGAGATAGCAAGAGAAATGTGAGAACAACAACAAAAAAGGAACAAGTTGAAAAAACAGAGAAGTGAATGATGACTCCAGCACTTATGAGCCCAAGTAATGTGAAAGATGCAGTTTTTAATCCAATGAGACAATAAAACTGTCGATGAAATATATTTGGGTGAGAGTCATGAAGATCAGAAACTCAATCTTGGATGTGTTGAATTTGAGAAAACTATTAGGCATTTATGTGGAGACATTGAACCCTTAGTTGGTCATGAAAACTGAAGTATTGGGAAATAGATTTACATTCTAAAAGAAGTTTACGGGAGAAGACAGACATTTAGAATAGTAATAGAAAAAAAAAATGTGATTCCAATTCAAATAGGAAAATGTTTTCCCTCAGTCGTATGTACTGAATTTTATAGCTGTACATATAAGCCACACGACTATTTTTGGTCTGGCTGCTAAGAAAATAGCACCATCTTGTGGTAATAATATACAGGTATCTTTAAAAAATCTGTAAAAAAAAAAAGGTAGTATAATACATTTCCCTGTATCCTAGAGAAATTTAATTCTTTTTTAAAAAATAAATATATTTACTTTTACATTTTTATTTTAATATCTCTGAATATGTAATATTTGTACATAGGCATGAAGCACATGTGATATATTGATGTAAGCATACACTGTAATGATCAGGTCAGCAACTGGGATATCCATCACTTTAGCATTTGTCATTTATTTGCATTGACGATATCTACATCTGCTTCTTTAGTTATTTTGAAATATACATACATTCTTGTTAACTATAGTTGCCCTATTGTGCTACTGAACACTACATCTTATTCTATCTAATTGTATTTTTCTAACCATTAACTATTCCCAAATTCCCCACTCCTCCCCACTCCCCTTCCCAGTCTCTGGTAACCGTCATTCACTCTCTACCTCCATGAGATTAATGTTTTTTAGCTATCACATATGAATGGGCACATGAAAACATGTCTCTTTGTGCCTGGCTTATTTTGCTTAACATAATGTCCTACAGTTCTATCCATGCTGGAAATAAGAGGATTTCATTCTTTTTTTAAATGGCTGAATATTCCATAGTGTATACGTACTACATTTTCTTTATATATCTTGGCTATTGTGAATAGTGCTGTGATAAACATGGGAGTGCAGATACTTCTTCAAAATACCAATTTCCTTTCTTGAGAACATTTGCTTGGACATGAGATTTCTGGATCTTATGGTAGCTCTAGTTTTAGCTTTCAAAGTAACCTGCATACTGTTTCCCATAGTGGCAGTACTAATTTACATTTCCATCAATAGTGTATTAGCATTTCCCTTTCTCTGCATCCTCATTAACGTGTTTTTGTTTTTTGTTTTTTGTGTTTTTGATGAAGCCATTTTGACTGAGGTGAGATGATATCTCACTGTGGTTTTCCTTTGCATTTCTCTGATGATTAGTGATGTTGAGTATTTTCTCATATACCTGTTGGTCATTTGTAGACCTTGTTTTGTGAAATGCCTTTTCAGATTTTTTGCCCATTTAAAAAATATAATTATTTATTTTGCTGTTATCAAGTTGTTTGAGTTCTTTATCTATTCTGTTTTTAAAAAAAATATTTATTTTCTTTTAGAGATAAAGTCATTGTCTCCCAGGCCACAATGCAGTGGCATGATCATAGCTCACTGCTGCCTTGGACTCCTGGGCTCAATCAATCCTCCCACCTCAACCACCAGAGTAGCTGGAACTACAGGTGTGAGCCACCTCACTTGATTCTATAGTCTGTTTATTAACCCCTTGTCAGTTGAATAGTTGGCTTACAATTTCTCGTATTCTATAGGTTGTCTCTTCACTTTGTTATTTCCTTTGCTGTTCTAAAGATTTTTAGCTTGATGTGATCTCATTTGTTCATTTTTTGCTTTGGTTGCCTGTGCTTTTGAGGTTGCATTCAAGGAATTTTTGCCGAGACCAATGGCCTGAAGCATTTCCCCAATGTTATCTTCTACTATTTTCATTGTTTCAGATCTTCTACGGAAGACCTGAAATCTGACCATGTTGATTTGATTTTTGTATGTAGTGAGAAATAGGAGTCTAATTTCATTCTCTTGCATATGTCCATCTACTTTCCAAGCACCATTTATTGAAGAAATTATCCTTTCCCCAATGTATGTTCTTGGCACCTTTGTAAAAAAAAAAAAAAAAAAATCAATTGACTGTAAATTCTTGGATGTATTTCTGGGTTTTCTGTTCCATTCCATTGGTGCATATGTCTGTTTTTATGATAGTACTATGCTGTTTTGATTACTGTAGTTTTGTAGTATAATTTGAAATCAGGTAATCTGATGCCTTCAGCTTTATTCTTTTTGTTCAGTATTGTTTGGCTATTTTGCTTCTTTTTTTTTTTAATTGATGAATAATAATTGTGTATATTTATAGAATACAATGTAATGTTTTAATCTTTGTATACTTTGCAGAAAGACTATATCAAGTTAATTAATACATCCATCACATCGCCAACTTATTATTTTCTTTGTTGAAAATATTAAAAACTTATATTTTCACTTATATGCAGAATCTAAAACAAGTCTTAGAAACACAGAGTAGAAAGGTGGTTACCAGGGAATAGAGGTGCATGAAGGTGGGCAGCTGGAATTCATTAATTTACTCATTCATTCCTCAAAAATTTTGAAATACATTATCTGTATATGCATAATGATATCAGGTCCAGTGGGAAACCAAATAAATTATATAAATCAATATCGCTGTCCTGAGGAAACTTACTGCCCAGTTGAGCTTACAACCTATTAATATTTAAGGAATAATAAAACTGGAAATTATAGCAATAAAAAATAAGTATGCAGTAGCTATTTATAATCCAGATTATTATTTTTGTTTTATTTATAATTTATTTAAGAGGTACCATTTTCTTCAAGAAAACAGTTTATCATTTTTTAAAAAATGTACACATTATAATTGCACATCTTTATGAGGTACAGTTTGATATTTCAACACACATATATGTTGTATAATGATAACATCAAGGTATTCAGCATAACCCTCATTTCATGCATTTATCATTTCTCTGTGGTGAGAACATTCAAAAGCCTGTTTTGTAGCTATTTTGTCATATATAATACCTTACTCTTAACTACTGTGCAATAGAACAGCGGTCTCTAACCCCTGGGTCGTGGACTCCTATGGGTCTGTGGCCTGTTAGGAACTGGAACAGTAGGAGGGCAGGTAAGCAACCAGTGAGCATTACTACCTGAGCTCCGCCTCCTGTCAGATCAGCAGCGGCCTTAGGTTCTCATAGGAGAGAGAACCCTATTGTGAACTACATATGCAAGGGATCTAGGTTCTGTGCCCCTTATTATTTTTATTAGAATCTAACTAATGCCTGATGATATAATTTGGAACAGTGTCATCCCAAAACCACCATGACTCACACCACTGGTCCATGGAAAAATTGTCTTCGATGAAACCTGTCTCTGGTGCCAAAAAGGTTGGTACAGGTCTGATACAGTAGAATGCCAGAATTTATTCCTCTTTTCTAATTGTATCTTTGTACCCATTGACCAACCCATTCCCATCTTCCCTAACTCCTTCACCTCCTCAGTCTCTAGTAACCACTATTCCACTCTATGAGGAAGCCAAATTACTAGTTTAGACTATTGTGTTTTAAATTGGGTTCACTGAATTTGCTTTAGGAGTTCCACAGCATTTTACCAAAAGATAAGAGAATGGCTGTGTAAGAAAGTTTGCTTTGATTTTGTAAATGACCATAAAAATACACATTTCAAATATTGTATTTGAATACCAAGTTCATATTTTTTCACTTTACTTTTATTGCTATGTTCTAAACAAGTCAAACATAAATGTATTTAGTTCCTTACATATATCTAGTATAACTTTGATAATGAGCTGTATATCTTTTAGAAATTAAAACAAATAAACAAATAAATGTATAAATTACTATGCATCATCATTTTGTAACCAAAATTGTATTAACTGATTCAGACAAAGATTATCAGTGCATGCTAAAAACATTGAGTAAAAAGTTGTCTGGGAACTTAATGCTCAACTGATCACAAGTCTCACTATAGATTACACACGAATTTTAAACAGGAAGAGGTATGTACCTCTACAGTGAAGAAATCTAGTGAGCATCATCTTTACCAAGTGTTTAAGATTAGCATAATCAGTAATGGCATAAGCTTAAATTGTATTTCTCCTGATATGATACTATGGGAAGGACACAACATTATCTAAAATATAGTATTGTTGACATAAATATTTAATCTGAATCTAATCATGAAAACACAAACAAATCGACAAGGTATTCTATAATGCAACTGGCCTAGAGTCTAAGGTGTGAATGTCACAAAATATAAAGTAAGAGCTGTTTCAGATTAAAGGAACTAAAGAAACAAGACAATTAGATATAATATTTAATTTTTTGATCATTTAGAAGGAAAAAAGCAGCTATAATCTAAATTGTTGAGATACTTGGGAAGATTTCTTATGTAAGATGATTATTGCATTAATATTATTTTCTTGAGTGTGGTATGATATTGTGATTATGTAGGAGAATGTTGTGTCATTATGAGACAATATGGAAAGTATTATGATGCTTAAATAATTAGGGATATAGTATCATCGTATCTGCAATTTACTCTCAGTATTTTTCTGGAAAAGAAGGCAAATCTATATCTACATTTATGCCTACCTCTATTTCTATGACTATATCTATGTGAATAACTCAATATCTATAGTTATACTTGTATCTCATATGCAACTATATTTATCAATGAAGCAAATGATTAACAACTGATGAATCTAAATTAAAGCCATGTGGGAGTTCTTTCAAATTTCTTATAGGTCTAAAAATTTTCAAACAAAAGAAATTAGGGTAAAAATGATCTCATTTACTACATATCACATTTTTTTCTTTATTTGCCCCATATTTTTGAAATATAACAAGCTATAGAAAATATACTGGTAATTAAGACCAACATTCAAAATGTTACCCAAACTCACGAAGTTAAAATCTGATAGGGCTGAGATATACATCCAGGCTGGACTGGAAGTTCTTTGTCCTTGTCACAATATTATATTGCTTTCACGGTACACCTAAATACAATCTTCAGACTGGTTTGTGATTACTAATTCAATTTTTTAAATCTCCCAATCACAACTTTCTGACTTTATGTTCTGACTTTAACTGATTTTTGAATCTAACAATTCTTAGAGCACTTTTCTTCTATAAAATAAAAGGTTTGGACTAGTGGAAGTTCAGGCTCCCACTAATTATAAGATTTTGGGCTTTTGTGGATTTTACATATTTTTCATCTCAAGTACAGAAAAATATTATCTGATGTTATGTGTATATATAATCCACAAAATGGAAAGACCATAAAATCCTTTTATCTAACAATAATATACACATTCAAGTTAACTTTTAGTAGTAAATATGATGCAATATTCTGATTAGTTGAATATTATAATTTATATATATTATATTATTTAATATATCTAAATCTCTACTCATTCCAGACATTTTAGCTTTTGCTGTATTTTTCAAATTGGGATTTCAGAAATGAGAAATTTCTACCATTAGAATTATAAATAGGTTTAAAACAAATTTATTTAAATAATTTAATACTTTAAAAATTATTTCCAAGCAATTTATCTATGAATGTGTTTCTCTCTTTCTTCATGCTTCCTAGCTTCTATCTACGTCCGTGAAAGTCTCATTCACTAGTGAAGGGAATTCTGAAAACTTTTACTTCATTTCTCTTGCCAGGATAGCCCTTTCCTTTGCATTAATTAAATTCAGTAAACTTGTTTTACATTCCACTTGGCTTTAACAGTGAAAGCATTGAGGAGTGATATAAGTAAAGGAAGGGTAGATATAAACAAGGAAAACACTCAACACATGTAATAAAGAATGGATACAATGTTTTGCTGTAATAAATTAAGAGCACTTTAATTTGGGTGGGGAAATTTTGTGGACTCTGTAAGGCACTATGATTTATGGGACTAGGCTGGCTAAATTCCAATGTAAAAATTTATCAGTATCCAAATATCTAGTCAGATTAAAATTGATAGAGCAGAGATTCAAAAAATAAGAAAGTTGTTGGTGTCTATCCTCACCCTTCTACCTATCACCAAGAGTTCTATCTCTCAAATCTGCTTGAAAATCACTGTCTGTGAAAGAAAGGCCTTACCCTCATGTCAGAGCAAAAATAAATAGAGACATATTGGTTATTATGCTTCCTCTTCCAACAGAAGGCTGCTATTTTCCGGCATTTCATGAGAATTCATAATTATGTGTATCTCTATAATACATTTAGAGAGAAATGCATTTCAGTCTTTTCTTGGCAGAAATTGTACAATTCTCAGATGTCACCTTCTATCTCAATTCAAATGTGGAACATGTGAAATTAAACAGTATTGCTGCTAATAGTGCAGTGCTACTTACTGGTAGCCTACTTACTGCTTCTTTTCCTAAAGAAGTCAAAATTTTTTTTAAAGCTTAGCAAATGAATAGCATATAATATAAGAAACTGGCAGAAACTTCAACATGGAGGAAACTTTTAGAAAAAAAATTGAATAGATTTTTAACAATCCTAGTGCCACAATTACTGCCTTGAATACTGTGACAATGCAAGTATATTGAGCAATTTCAGGCAAAGGGGTTTGATTGCAATTCATTTATGGAAAGAAGAGAAAACAGTTACCTCTTGTTTTTCATTTCACAAGTGATTTTCATGCTATTTTAAAATGCATAATAGCTTTATAAAGTGATTCTCTTTTATTTTTCTGACCCCTTTGTGGCATTCCAGTCTAATAGATTAAGGTGAAACTCAGATAAGTGTCTTCAATGGCCTGCAAAGTAAATGTCACCAAAGATCTAAAATCAAAATGCTATCACTGTAAGTTATAATTTGCGTTTGCTTAGTTTCTAAGAATCAATTTTAAAAGGGACGTTAAGGCATTAATTGTATGTTTAATACTAAACAGGCCAAAGAAACATAATCTCATAATCTGAAGTACTCATGAATGGTATAAGATAAACCTAAAAGCAGCATTTTAATTATAGTGCATTTGTATTCTGTTTCCTCCAAAGATATTGCCCCTATGCAATCTTCTGATATGACTTTTCTATCTGAGAGAGGCAATAGTTTTAAATTATAAGCATTTATATTATTTACCTCCTCTGCTCTCTGTGGAGGGTGGGTCTGATGGAAAAATCTCTTCCTTTGCTATATTGAGTGGTGGACAGAAATAAAAGAACCCTGGAGAAACGACCTGATAGCTCTATGTCAACATGTGAATCATAAAGAGGGGAAAATTCCAGTGAGAGGAGAGGTAAAATGTAGATTCAGTGTGACCTAAGAATGTGTGCTGAGATAGGGTAGATTTGAGAGTACATGAAGAGCATAAAACTTTTGGAAAGGAAGCAATAACTTAAAGAGTAGTTTTTGACATGTAGTATGTGATTTAATTTCATCTTGTGTCTTCTGCAAGAAATAATCAGTAAAAGATTGCATTATTTTTAAGACAGCTTAGAAATGGATGTCTAGCACTTCTAGATGAGATAGTGGGTTGAGATTGATCTTAATGTAGGAGAATGTCAGCATTTTCTTGTGCTTACACAGTTTTCCATAACTCATTTACAAACCTGACTCCTTTCTGGTCTGCCTCTTGCAACTTTTTATGCCTTCCACCTTCCCAGTTTACCTCTTTGTCTCTCAGGTGCCTTCCCCTCTTACCTCAAGTATCCAGGGAAAAGATTAAATGAAAATCACACCATCAACTTTCAGCCATTCTTACCTCCTAAATACTTCTGTGTTTCTCAAATATGTAGTTTCAACACCTGCAACCTGTTTTCTTTTACTCTTGTGTTCATGTTAACTCTGTAAGTCCTAAAGACCAATTCTAATTATTCTTTAAAGAAGATACTTTAGGCATCTTCTCATTTTGTAGCATTGGATACGCTCCACTTTCTCATGTTCTTGAAATTCATCCGGCATTTGGCACTGATACGGGAGGCAGGCAGGGAAGTGCTGCGTAGAGAAGGGTGGGGTACCTGGTGAGAGCTCCACCCTCGGGACTGTGTCCATGGATTTAAATGAGGACAGGCATTTCTGTTTTCGTGCCCCAAAAGTTGCCTTTGGGCCCAACACACTCCACCCACCCCCACCCTGTGCTCATAAAAACCCAGGGCACAGACTCAAGTGGCTGGATATCAGTAGGAGCAGAAGACGACACTGACAGACACCAGCAGACAGTGGCAGGCCAGAGATGGTAGAGTGACGTGGATGCCAAGGCAACTTTGGCCGGGGGCAGTTGGAGCGGAGTCTGGGTGCTGGGCGGTGCGACTCCAGGGAAGACCGCCTTCCCATTCCATCCCCCTTCTGGCTGCCCATCCATCGGGCTAAGAGCTACCTCCGCCACGCCATAAAACCTTGCGGTCATCCTCCAAACCCACGTCTGATCCGATGTTTCTGGTACACTAGGGCAAGAACCCAAGAAACAGAAAGCCCTCTGTCCTTGTAATAAGGCAGAGGGTCTATCTGAGCCGATTAACACAAGCCACCTGAAGATGGCAAAACTGAAACGGTACACCGTAACACACGCCCACTAGGGCTTCGGGAGTCATAAATACTCAATCCTAGATGCTGCCGTGGGATGGGAGCCCAAAAATGCTGCCCAGGACCTGCCCGTCTGCATGTTTCCCTTATGGGTTTGAACAGTGGGGCACTGAAGAAGAGCGCCACATCCATGTCACATGCCCTGAGAAGGGGATAAGGGAACTCTCCCATTTCAGCATTTTGTAGTAAGATAATGGAGAATTTCTTCTTTTGTTTTTGCTTATCTAACAGATGTCAGGTTTCATATCAAGCCTTTACATGCACAACAATCCTGCAGATACCTCATTACAGTGATGTTATAGAGAGAAAATGTTGGCATACAAGTGAGGTAAATTTGCCCAAGATCGCATGGTGCGTTTTAAAGTTTAATGTAGGCATTCTGTCTCTAGAGTATGCTCACTTAGGTACTCCACTGAATATTCTATAACCAATGAGATTGATTATATTGCCACTAGTTTTCTTTCTAAACAAAGATCATACTCCTTTTGTAAGTAAAATTAGGAGATGATATGCAACCTATCTGAAATGTACTTTACTATCATTACCTCCAGCCTACCTTAACCACTCTGCAGCCAAAACTAAACTTAGATATTGTTTTCGTTATTTTGTACTACCTGTTCCTCAAACATGTCCAAACAGGATCCTACCTCAGGGTCTTTACCCTTACCCTTCTCTTTCTTGAATGCACTTCCCACATATACAATCTTCACATGAGTTGATCTCGCTTACTTTAGGCATCTTCTCAAATGCCAGTTTGAAAGGCTTTCCTTGACCTCTCTGCCTAAATAGCAGTCCTCCCATGATATACTTTGTCCTGTTACCTGTTTGATTTTACTTCATGTCATTTTGTGGCACTTTTCACTACCTAACACATTCCCTATTTATTTCTTAGGGCCTTGTTTTTCGCCAACAGAATATAATTTATTTAAAACTGGGACTTTATTTTGTTCATAGTTTTATCTCCATGACAAGAACAATGCTTGCCTGAAAGAAAGAAATCAAAAAGTGTTTTGGCATGAACCCATGAATTAAACTAGCTTCACTGCATTAAATACGTTTCTCCCGCCTTTAAAAAAAATTGTAAATTGTGGGGCACATGTGCAGGATGAACAGGTTTTTTACATAGGTAAATGTGTGCCATGGTGGTTTGCTGCACCTGTTAACCCATCACCTGGGTATTATGTTCAGAACGCATTAGCTGTTTTTCCTGACACTCTCCTCGGCCGCTCCTTCCCTGCCAACAGGCCCCAGTGTGTGTTGTTCCCCTCCCTGTGTGCATGTGTTCTCATTGTTCACCTTCTACTTGTAAGTGGGAATGACTAGTTTTTAAAACCAGATCAAGATCAAATGAATCTTTTCTAAGACACCATTTCTTCCACTAGGAAGACTTAATTGCTCCATCTTCACAGTTGGTATTACACTTTGTAGTTAAGTGTATTTCAGCATATTGTTTAAAAGTGTTTTTATTTTGCATTCTGTTTGTGTTGTTTCCATCCTTGACTAAAAGGTCATGAATCTTGAGTAGCTAAAAAATACTTGAATGGTTGAAACAATTATTTTATGAAGTACAAATTAAAAACAACTACTAGATAAAAAGAATAAGAAAAATTGTTTGTTTGTCACTGAAAATATTCGAGGTTCTTTCCCTCTGGGTAGTCAGTTACATTTATAACATATATTCTTACATTGTTGCATCTTTAAATACAGAAATACAAAGAGGCTCTGGGGTGTCAACTTGACCCTAACTTGACAAGTGTCAGATCAATTCATTTTAGAATATAGGGAGATCACTGTACAGAATACACCTTCCTTAAAATATCTCTATTGAAAATAGAAAAGAATAAGACTATCCTTCCAGATCTGATTGGAATATTTTAGAACTTTAACAATTTAATGTGGAGTTTGAAATTAGATTTTTGTTCCTAAATTGTTAAATTGTTCAGGAAAGCACCTTCTGAAGGATTTTAAATAACATAATCGCCTGACAATTACCTTGAACACACTGAACAATTTTCTCCCACTAAGAAGAAACTGAGCTCTTGCAAAAAAAAAAAAAAAAAAAAAAGTCACTTAGGTGTAGCACACTGGAATAACAGTACAAAACCTTAATAGCTGGAATTTCTTTCTGTCTCGCCAAATGAAAGTAATTTAATGACTCACTTTGCCACAGTTTTTCTCTGACTAAAATCATACAAAATTCTTTTTAATTTGTGTGTGTATGTTTCTATAGGTCAAAAAAAAAAAAAAAAAAAAAAAAGGAATCCTAAAAAAGCAAAGGAGTCATACATAAATGACAAGTCTTCTTTACTTCTTTTTTGTTTGTTTTTTGTTTTGTTTTTCCGAGACGGAGTCGCCCAGGCTGCCAGGATGGAGTTCAGTGGCGCGATCTCTGCTCACTGCAAGCCCCACCTCCCAGGTTCACGCCTTTCTCCTTCCTCAGCCTCCGGAGTAGCTGGGACTACAGGCGCCCGCCACCACGCCCGGCTAATTTTTTTTTGTATTTTTAGTAGAGACGGGGTTTCACCGTGTTAGCCAGGATGGTCTCCGTCTCCTGACCTCGTAATCTGCCCGCCTCAGCCTCCCAAAGTGCTGGGATTACAGGCGTGAGCCACCGTGCCCGGCCTTACTTTTTTCTATTCTTTAACTCTCAAATTTAAACTCACATAGATCTCTCCCTAAACCCCTGCCCCTAACATTTCTATTGGATAGTTTTAGAGCTCCATCTATGGTCCCTGGGTCCCTGCTGGCACCTTAATATTACTCAGATTTTCACTTATTTTTCAAAAATGGCAAGTCCAGCTCAGCCCATGGGCTGTCATAGCTATGACAATTAGTGTTTTTCATTGTCTTCTCTTTGTAGCAACTGGGATTTATTCTCTGACTTGGGTGTAGTAATCAGTGTCAGTGCTTTATACATTTGTCACGGTGTTTGGAGCAATTGCCTTCATAAACACTAAATTTTGCACATTTTAACTTTTAGAGACAACCACCTTTTAATCTTTATCTGTCATATGGAAATTGAATTTGACTTCTACTATCCTTAAAAATTGTACTTTTGTGGCTCAAGTTCTTTCTTGCTGTCAGTCTAAAAAGAAGCATTGTCAGAATTAGTTCTTGCTGGTCTTTTATTTTGTAAGCTTCCAGTAAGTAAACGGGATCATATTTAAAACTAGGTCACTTACTTTCAACTTTAGAATTTTCTTACCTATTTTATATGATGATTCAAATTTAAGACAATCTATAGAATTACAAAAACATAATAAATTAGTTGTATTATTTGCAGCTGTTGTCATTTAATTGAATGAACTTTTCACTTGAAAAAAAGTATTTTTCTAGCCGGGCGCGGTGGCTCACGCCTGTAATCCCAGCACTTTGGGAGGCCGAGGCGGGCGGATCACAAGGTCAGGAGATCGAGACCACGGTGAAACCCCGTCTCTACTAAAAATACAAAACAAAAAAAAAACAAAAAAAAAACTAGCCGGGCGCGGTGACGGGCACCTGTAGTCCCAGCTACTGGGGAGGCTGAGGCAGGAGAATGGCGTGAACCTGGGAGGCGGAGCTTGCAGTGAGCCGAGATCGCGCCACTGCACTCCAGTCTGGGCGACAGCACGAGACTCCATCTCAAAAAAAAAAAACCAAAAAAACAAAAAAAAAGTATTTTTCTGATGTCATGATATTAGAAGTATCAACAACAATAATAATTGATGACATTTGTCCATTTGTCCATAATCTTATAACATGCTTTACATGCATTATCGTAATTTTTTAACAACTACTATAACATAGACTCTATTATCCATATTTTATAGAAAATACATCTTTAGATTTATGGAGATTATATAATTTGCTCATGCTCATACATTTAATAAGTGTTAGATTATAACTGAGAATTCATTCTATATTAGGCTTTGTTATATTTACTAATAAATTGTAACTTCAAATGATATTATGCTAAACTATAATTTCAGGTGTATTTGAAACAATTACACTATAATAAATGATTATAAACAGATACAGAAGAATTTGACATGCTTATCTCAAAGAGAGAATTGGGATTATTTAATCATTTAATCTATCAAAATCATAAAATTTCATTGAAGACAAAAAATTGAGACTATATTGAAAGTATGAACCTTTCTTAAAAATTACATTAAAAATTATCTATATATTATGTATATTTTATAATTAAGACTACAAATATTTTTTGATTATGAAGAGTTTTATTAAATGACTTGTAATTTCAGTCACTGGTAATATTTAAATGCAGGTAGTTGAGAGAGTAACCTGTCTCTATCTTCATATTAAATAATCTTAATGATTTTAATTCAATAGCTCTTGAATATCCTGTTTAAGGATCAATGCCAGTACTGTAAGTTTCATTTTACCATGTACAGGAAAACAGCAATATATATGGGAACCAACTTGAATATACTCTGAGAAATGAATAAATGATTTGGGTAAAATATTTTATTAGTATTTAAATGTATATTCAATACTAAAAAGCATAAGACTATAATACATAAATAATTAAACTTGGAGGTTCTTTTAGGATATTTCAGCATACAAAAATATACAAAGAGGCATACTTATTGTATAACAGGTAAGAGGAGTTTTCAGGTTCATCAGGGGAAAAGGAACCTGTCTCAGCAGGTTTTGGGGAGAACTTCAATATGAGTTAAGGTTCAGGATAGTTCTAGAGACTTGATTCTCTTTGGATGACCCCTGTTTTCTTCTCAAAAGTGGGCTTCCATTGTTACGTACAAGACCTCTGCCACTGTGGACAGTCAGCTAAACTACTGTGTGTTTTGGCTTTTACTGTTAGTGCGCTACAGGCTAAGTGTCCCTACTCTCTTTTGTTGTGTCCATGGCTTTGGCTGACTCATGGCTTCTCCTCATTCAGGACCTGCTCAACGGTGCTACCATTGGCATTTGGGGCCTAATAATTCTTTTTTTGTAGGGGGCTGTCCTGTGCATTGTAGGATATTTAGTAAGATCCCTACTTCTGGCACTTGCTGCCAGAAATGTCCCCAAGTTGTCACAACCAACATATCTCCAGACATTGCTAAATTTTCCCTGGGTTGGCGAGGGTGGGTAGACAAAATTTTAAGTGATTTAAATCATTGACTTACACTTAAATTTCTCCCTATGAGTTAGATCCTCACCTCACAGTTACTCACCTGAGACGTACTGTCCCCATCTCACAGTTAAACTCACCTTCACAGAGAGCTTCCCAGAAGATGGCAGTATGCCCAGCCAATATCTTACATAGCCTCTCCATTAGAGTTAAGTAATATCTTAGCCTTTAAGCCCTTAAGGGTTGCTAAATAAACCAAATTAGAAACACAATTTCCTTTTATTTTGTTATCGTTTATAAGAATTTATTTTGTAATCTCTATACCATTTCTATAAGTATATACCTACAGATACTATATTTGCTTATTTATATTCCAGAATGCCAGGTTCAAGTTCAGATTGATACTAGTTGTGTGACATTGATCAGTTTACTTAACCCAACTAGGCCTTAGTTTTCTTAAGTGGGGATAAAATAACACCACACTTATAGGATTTTTAGAATGATTAATTTATGTTTATTAAAAATATGTTTAATGTCTGTTTAATGCATAATCAAAATAATGATGTCTATTACCCCCAAAACTTTTCTCATGTATCAATATATTGACTGTGGTGATGGTTTCGTGGGTTTACACATGTCTCAAATTCACCACATCATACATTTTAAATATGTGCAGTTTGTTTTATGTTGATTATACCTCACTAAGAGTAAAAAAAAATTGTATCTATTATGTCAATAATATATATTTATGTATTTGTAATGATATTTAGCTAATGATAAAAATAGTCATTTCTGGATTGTGGTAGTTTGTGTCATTTGTTTGAGACTTAACTAAAATTTTATTGCATTTAATTTAAAAACTGTTATCCTTTGCTGCATTGTTTAAAATTTTTATAATGAATATATAAAATAAACGTGAAACATTTAATTTCTTAGGGGGAAGTATTTTGAATATAATGACGTATTAAATATTCCTTTATAATTCTTTATACTTTGTCACTCTTCCTTATGCAGGCTTCTGATTTAATATTTCTCATCCAAATCTCTAAGTGCTTTTCTTCCAATGTTTTACATTTGACAGATTCACATCTCAGAGAGAGAACTTACTTCCTACTTTTCCATTTCTCAGTATGACTATGAAAACTCATTCCATAATTTTCTCATGTTTTGTATTTTTTTCCTGTATTTGGAAATAATTTATGTAGTAAATGAACACTTCCTTATATTTAACTTAAAAGCAAGATACAATTTAAGTTAATTCTTGCTTCCTGTCTACAGAAAACAATGGCTGCTAATCAATTTTGGCTTAGCAGTTTTTCACATACAGGGAGTGTTAAATTCTCCTTGCTCCTCTGCGTCAGATTAATTTTGTTTCTTTTATAGCATGGTGAGTTTTATTTTTGTTTCCACAAACTACAAGTAATCATGATGTTCTTTACTTAACTGCCTCTGAGTAGGCCAAATTTTGTCAATTTCTGCAGTGTAATGGCAAGAACCTCCCTCTCTTTCTTCCGCTGATACACACAAAGTGCTCCTTTCCTGCCTGAAGCTACGGGAAATTTAAAGATTTAAAAAATCAGATTATTGACTATAGCACAAAACATCTCACCCATAATAATATGGCTTGCATTGCCTCATATACATCATTGTTTTAGTCAGTGCCTAGGTTAAACACTCACCTTTTAAAATTAATTTTTATTATAAAAATATATCCAGTTTTGAATACATAAATTGCAAACATTTAGAAAGTACACATAATTATTATTTTATTTTATTTTATGTTTCTCCCTTCTATTGGCAATAACAGTGGTTGTGCCAATGGCTGCTTTTATATGGACACGGGATGGAGAAAGCAAACGTGCTACTGATTACAATAGTCTTCTCTTTGTTTATGAAGTAAGCAAGCATAGCATGGCTTTAAATTTCCATTTTCTTTTGACTTGGGAATAGCTTTGAAAGAGTATATCTCTGTCTCATTTGACATATTTATATTTTGGGTCAAAGCCTACTATTTGATTGGCTATTCTTTTCAACAATATCCCCAGTCCATTGTGGTGTCATTTTGGTTCTCTATTAAGTCTGCTTCATTTCATTACCTCACCTTCTTCCTCAACACTTGGTTCTTTCTCTGTCATTTTCCAACTATGTTCTTCCTGTTTCCTTTTAAATGTGATGGTCAAATTCTCACCCTGGTTTTCAAAACCTGCCAGGATCTCCTGATACGTGGCGACTGCCTCTGACATGGATTATGTGTTCTACTCCAATGCCTTGTTATGGAAAAGCAGACATGCCACATCATTCACCATATCAGATATATATTTTGTGCGTTTTTTTTTTTTTTTTCATTTCATATTTGGATGCCTACTTTGTCCTTCTTGATCACTTTTTGAAACCTGTTTTTGCTTTGAGGCTCATTTCATGTCCTATTCCCTCTGAGGACGCATTTGTTCACTTCCTAGTCTGATTATCTTTAAAATTAAAGTCTTAGAATTTACAAGTGTGAGGAATTTCAGAGATCATGTAGTTTAATACCTTAGATAATCTAAGGAAATTAGGAATTTTGGAGATCATGTAGTTCAATACCTTAGAAAATTTAAGGAAATTTATCAGTGTCAAAGAACTAGCTACGGCAGAGCTGACTAACAGCTTCAAATTTCATATCACAGGACAGTGCTCTCTCTCTCTCTCTTTTTTTTTTCCCCCCAATAACATGTTGTTTTGGCATTGAATCACATCTTATTTTCTTGTATTACTTTATTGTTTCATTGCATGAGTCTCGTTTCCCAATTTGGTAGAGGGTTCTTACAGGTTCATACTTTGTATATCCTCCAAGTGCCAAGACCATCCAAGCCACAGAGCTGTTGTATGTGTGTGCACTCTCCCTCTGTTCTTTCTCTTTCTCTCTCCTTGTCTCTCCCTCTCTCTCTCTCTCTCTACACACACACACACACACACAAAAATGCACTACTACCAATCATAGATTCACCAGATGTCTGTTTTTAAGAGCTTTAATCATCCGGTCTTTGTATGCCCAATATAGACTCTGTTAAGGCCTCTTGTGATACTTTACATGTATTTAGTTTTGTCCAATATTAGATTATAAAAATGCATTGGATGAATCTCTGACTCCCTTCTACTTCTGCCACCCTAAATTATTATTCATCAGGTTCATAAGTTTCCTTTCTTTTTCTTTCCTTGATGATAGGAAAAGGCTGATATCTGCATGTGACAAGTACTCTCACAAGTACCTCCACTGAAACAAATTTCCTTAAGTGGCGAGAAAAGGTCGGAGCTCAAGGTAAACAAAGCTTTTTATATGTGTTTTAGGACTTGCCTCTTTTTTCCTCTGTTCATTGCATATGTCTTGCTTGTTCAGCCTTGGTCATTTTGTGAAATTATGAAAAAGTAATTACTATGTTCATTGGAAGAGGTATATCTTTGTAGATTCATGTAGCATTCTGCCTCTATTCTAACAGTTTCACCACAAGTAAAGAACTAAATCTGTAAGACAAAAATATTGTGTGTGTGTGTGTGTGTGTGTGTGTTTGGGGTGGGGGGAGGTTGGGAAGCAGCTGCTATTAAGATAGCTGTATGTGGAAACCACAAAACTGAGTCATAAAATACACTGCATGAAGAGAGAACAGGTTTGAACATAAGGAAGTCTTACAGTGAATTACCCTTTCACAAGGAAGCAGTCCCTCTGGAACATCAAGTTAGTAATCTAAACTATATTTTACTATTAAAACTACTCATGCTTGAAATAAGTTGTCCTAGTCATTAATTAAATCATAAAATCACTGAAAAAACTAACTGACATCTTTGTAAAATGGGGATTTAATTATAACTTTAATCTTGGCAATGCTGCTTGAAGCGTAACTTAACACTATGACCATAAATGTGTATACTCAATAAAACGTAACCTTTCCACTTATTAGCAACATTTCCTTCACTTAAGGGGTTTCCTTTTCTTAGACTGTTGGCACATTTGAGCACTCTCCACTTTATGAGTCCTTGGAGAAATACATAGTTCTTTGAATATGGAGACAAATATGGAGACAACATTCAGAAGCGTCTCAAATGACTTATAACTTAAAACTTAGGCTTAACCATAATTTCCATTTGGGGAAATAAAAGAAATGTTAAGTAGCAGCATGATGCATTCCTTTTCACCTGTAATTCCATTTATTTATATTTTTAAAATAAGACCTTAGTGTTTATTACTTTTAGCAGAAATAAATTAAAAATAAATCTTGCTTGTCTATTGCAATATTTTTTTGACACTTAAGAAACTCTCTGCTGGGAAATAGGCTGCCTTAGAGAAAGTATGTCTGTCTTGTGCATGGACATGGCCCAAGCACATAGTAAAAGGCATCACCTGCCCTCACGAATGCTCATTACATGGATATTTTCTTTCACAGCAAGCCCTAGAAAGAACACCTTCATAATGCAGCCTGTCTTTGGCTTTTGTTTAAATTGATGAAAGTAGGCTAACTTCTCTAGCAATACTCCTGAAATCATATAAGCTCTTGCTCAATATATTTTTCCCCACATAAACCAATCAGGTGATCAACTGGACCAGCTAACTTCTTAACAGTCATTCGGGCTCCCAGGTGAATGCAGGTTCTTTCATGTTCAGCAGATTTCGATACCCTGTAAGCCACCATCTTGGTAGACTTGAAGTGAAACATACATTGAGGAGAATGTGTAGTAGGTTTTCATAATCCAATCTTGGTAGTAGCACATATCATTTCTGCTTCCTTTCTTTTGCGTAGAACTTAGTACATGGCCACACATAAGTAAAAGAGAGGCAAGAAAACATGGTTTGGCTTGGCTGTGTATCCAGAAAGAAGAGAGGCTCATGCATTTGGGTGATCAAGTGGTTATTTATGCCACACCTGTTCAAGCTCATTCAGTCTTCACTGGTGCAAGAAAGGAATATCTTACTTTTAGATAGCTCATTTCAAGAAACCTTGTGTCTTCTAAAAGGAAATCCAGCTGGGCCATTTCCAGTTTTCAATTCCAGAAAGATAATCAGATTTCTCCTAATGAAATTGAGACCACTGATATCAAGCACAGTATCTCCAAGTAGATATAACTTCGATATTTTATGACATTGGTAACTTTATTTTCTGTGTCTGGAAAAATTCAACCATGTTTGTTTCTGTGTAAGCCTATATTCTATCCAAACCATTACTGACAATTTTAGTGCTAGGTTGAAAGTTCAAGGTCTGTAGAACTGGCTTGAGCTTTTGGGTTTCAAAACTTACCAGGTTTCTTAATAGAATATTTTTATTTACTTTTATTTTGGAAGAGTTGAAGTGAAAAACTACCAACTGTGTAACTCAGATGCAAACGAGTGGCATTGGTGAAATTGGAGGCTTTGGATGATGTCACACAAATTCACACAAATTCAGTTTCCCATTATTCAACATGAACATTGCTTTTCTGGTAATGAGTTATGCCAAATTCATTTTGTTCCTATATCTTTTTTGTCCACTGATTTACTCATTTTGGACATAAAAGACTGCTGAAGTTAAAAAAAAAAAGTGATTTCTGCAGGAAAAACCATCTAATCTAATCTAATCTATTCTAATCTAATCTAATCTGATCTTGTGATGACTCCAATCAATGAGAATTCTGAATTCTATGTCTTCCCTATTGTTAGCAAAGGTAGCTTCTCCTGTTGGATTTTTGATGCCTCCTCTTGATGTACTGCCTAATAATGATTCCCCAGCAGCTGCTATTCTCAACCTAGATCATTTTAGAAGGACTGCTGGATCTTTGCTGAGCTTTCTTCTGGTAGCTACAACTGTGCAAACCTTTTTTGAAGGAGGTTTCTTCAGTAGGTGACCAACTGTTCTAGTTTGCTTGGGGCTCAAGGGTGTTCCAGGATACAGGAATTTCAGTGATAAACCAGGACAATCTCAGGCAAACCAAGATGAGTTGGTTATAATCTTATGGTTCTCTGGAGCAGCCAGGTAACAACAGCAGCACAAAATCCCATACTTCTTTGCTTTCCTCTCAGCATAATTTTTACTTTCTGTGAAGTAGCAATTGGCAGTGCCAATTTACCTTTGGCTTAGCAGAAAGCATTTCTGCAATTGTGTTTACATACAACCTGAAGCAGAGTAAGAATGCTTTTTAAAATTCAAATCCCTGAATTCTACCTCAGATCAACCCTCAAATCTCACAAATGGAACTTGCAAAACCACATTTCTAATGAGTATTTTATAGGGATCCCTGTATTCATTACAGTTTGGACTGTATTTCTTTATGAAGTCTATTTATAAAGTAGCAAGAGAGAACTTCTGTTTTTAGCTATCAGGATCAAGTTTAGGTAACGAGAGAGTTTGACAAAAACACTCATTTTTTTGATGTATTTAACTTATTTAAGTAATACAGGCACTTATTTAAGTAAGACCCCGAGTTGCAGTTACCTACACATTTGAGGGTATACATACCTGGGGGTTACCAAAATCCTGCCCCATGCAGGAGTGCTTGGTGTATACATGGGATTCTGAACATTATTGTTTCAGGGTCTTCCCTCCAACCCTTGCCCCAGAGCAATTATTAGATGTTTAAGCTCCAATCAGGCCCTCCTTTCTCTTGTACATTCCATAGCTGCCATTTCAAACTTATTATTGCAGTCATATCTATACCACTATCAAATTCTTTGAGGGAAAGCCGCACTCCTCCCAGCCCCCCTCAACTCCTGGTTCTTTCTTTGTCACATCTTCTCCTTCACAGGAATCATCACCATGAGAGAACCCTCCTACCCTGGAATATGAGCACAGTGGGATGGTCCTTCTCGCCCTGTGTCAGCACAGTAGATACAACTCTTCTGAGACACATAGTTTGCCTCCTCCACTCCCTTCTCTGCCTCTGGGCTGGATAGTGAGTTTTTCTGTGGGGGAGAAAGGAGACAATGATTAGCATTCCCCCCAACCTTTACTTCTAGGCTTAAATTTCTTTCTTTAATTGCCGAGTGTTAGCTAGAGTATCCCATTTCTGGATGGCTGACTCCTTCCAATTTATTTTCATCATTTTAAGAAAAATCTAGGGAGAGCGAACCACCTGTTGTGGTCATGCTAGATCAGTCCACTAGATGGCACTCTTAGGTTAGCTTTGCTCCCAGTTTCCATCAATGCAGGAGATTTACAGTGAAGCAAAAGCTGAAAGAGCCATAATTTATGTTTCATGATTTACTTGGTTAGAAGTACTGCAACGTTTTACACTATTTCAGAAATTAAGATATGTGCTTTACTGTTGAATCTGACTTTATTATATTGTGATACTTTCGGGGTTACCTTACAATGTAGGCAAACAATAGTAAGCAGGTGAATGCCTTTACTGGGTCCCCCCACTATTTGTTGTTGTAGATTCAAGAGCCCAGAGGGAGCCACGTACCTCTTTCCCAGAGACAGAGCTTGGGTCTTACTATAGCTCTCACTGAGACAACTCTGTTTTCACCAGTAGCCTCTCTTCTCTTCCAACTCTTAAAAAGCACAGCCGCTGTGCTGCGCATTTTCCTTGGTCACCTTCCTCGACTCTCTCCACTATACAAACTAAGTTTTCATAATAATTTTGGTTCTATTTCATATTCGCTATTACATCTTATGACTTTAATTAAAAAACAGATATATGTTCAGAAGAAATGATTAGGGGTTTGGAATAAGATAGTTTTATTTTTTTAAAAAAATACTGTATTTTATTTTTGTATTACTTTAGATTCAGGGATGCGTGTTCAGGTTTGTTAAACGGATACATTACATAATGCTGGGGTCTAGGCTTCTATTGACCTCATCACACATTTAGGAAACATCATACCCAACTGGTAGTTTTTCAAACCTTGCCCTCCTGTCTTCCTCCCCGCTTTTGGAGGGAGTGCTGGTGTTTCCGTCTTTATATCCATGTGTACCTGTTGTTTAGTTCCCACTTACAAGTGAGGACACGCAGTATTTGATATTCTGTTTCTGCAGAAATTAACTTTGGATAATGGCCTCCCCTGCATCCATGTTGCTGCAAAAATAACATGATTGTGTTCTTTTTTATAGTTATGCTGTATTCCAGAGTGTGTATGGACCACATTTTCTTTATTCAGTCCACTTTTGATGGACACTTAGGTTGATTCCATGACTTTGTTATTGCAAGTAGTGCTGCAATATCATGAGAGTGCCGGTGTCTTTTTGGCGAAATGATTCATTTTTCCTCCAGGTAGATACCTAGTAGTAGAATTGCTGCGTCAAATAGCAGGTTTGTTTGTTTGTTTGTTTAGTTCTTTGAGAAATACTATACTGCTTGCTGTAAACGCTGAACTACTTTACATTTCTACCAAATGTTCCTTTTTGCTCCATCCTCAGCACCATTGTGAATGGTATGAGATGGTATCTCTTTGTGGTTTTAATTTGCATTTCTCTGATGATTAGCGATGATGAGCACCTTTCCACCTGTTTGTTGGCCGTTGTATGTCTTATTTTGAGAAGTGCCTATTCATGTTTTTTTGCTTGCTTTTTAATGGGTTTTTTTTTTTTTCTTTCTGCTTTAAGTTACATATGGATTCTGGATATTAGTCCTTCATCAGATACATAGATTGCAAATGGTTTCTCCCATTCTGTAGATTGTCTGTTTACTCTGTTGATGTTTCTTTTGCTGTAAGGGAACACTTTGGTCCCATTTGTCAATTTTTTGTGTGTTTGTTGTAATGGCTTTTGAGGTCTTCATCATAAATTATTTGCCTTGGCTAATGTCGAAAAGAGTTTTTCCTAGGTTTCCTTCTGGGATTTTTATTGTTTGAGGTTTTACATTTAAGTCTTTAATCCATTTTGAATTTGTTTATAATTTTTACATATGGTGAGAGGAAGGGGTTCAGTTTCATTTTCCTGCAAATTGCTAGGCGGTTTTCACAACATCATTTACTGAATAGTATGTCTTTTCACCATTGCTTATTTGGGTCAGCTTTATTGAAAATCAGTTGGTTGTAGATGTGTGACTTTTTTTCTGGGTTCTCTATTCTGTACCATTGATGTATGTGTCTATTTTTGTACCAGTACCCTGCTGTTTGGGTTACTGTAGCCTTGTAGTATAATTACAGGTAACATGTAGTCAGCAGGTATACCTAACAGTATAGTCAGGTAATGTGATACCACTGCCACTAGTTTTGTTATTTTTGCTTATGATGTTTTTGTTTGTTAATTAGTTTGTTTTTAAAGCTATTTGGGTTCCTTTTTGATTCCATGTGAATTTTAGAATTTTTTCTTCTAATTCTGTGAAAAGTGACATTGTTAATTTGATAGAAATTTCATTGAATCTGTAGATTACTTTGGACAATATCATCATTTTAATGTTTATTCTTCCAATCTATAGCATGGACTGTTTTTCCATTTGTCTGTTTCCTTTCTAATTTCTTTCATCAGTGTTTTGTAGTCGTCCTTGTAGAGATCTTGCACCTCCTTGGTTAAATATACTCTTAGATATTTTATTTGTGTGTGGCTACTGTAAACGGGATTGAGTTCTTGATTTGATTCTCAGTTTGAAGGTTACTTGTGTATAGAAAGGCTATTGATTTTTGTACATTGATTTGTATCTTGAAACATTGCAGTTGGTTTTCACCTCTAGGAGGCTTTTAGAGGACTCTTCAGGGTTTTCTAGTTATCTTAGAGTTTCTAGGATCATGTCATCAGCCACCAGAGATAATTTGCCTTTCTGTTTTCCTATTTGGGTGCCTTTTATTTCTTTCTTTTGCCTAGTTGCTCTGCATAAGACTTCCAATAGCAGCAAAAGCCAAAATTGACAAATGGGATCTAATTAAACTAAAGAGCTTCTGCACAGCAAAAGAAACTACCATCAGAGTGAACAGACAACCTACAGAATGGGAGAAAATTTTTGCAGTCTACTCATCTGACAAAGGGCTAATATCCAGAACCTACAAAGAACTCAAACAAATTTACAAGAAAAAAACAAACAACCCCATCAAAAAGTGGGCAAAGGATATGAACAGACATTTCTCAAAAGAAGACATTCATACAGCCAACAGACACATGAAAAAATGCTCATCATCACTGGCCATCAGAGAAATGCAAATCAAAACCACAATGAGATACCATCTCACACCAGTTAGAATGGCGATCATTAAAAAGTCAGGAAACAACAGGTGCTGGAGAGGATGTGGAGAAATAGGAACACTTTTACACTGTTGTTGGGATTGTAAACTAGTTCAACCATTATGGAAAACAGTATGGCGATTCCTCAAGGATCTAGAACTAGATGTACCATATGACCCAGCCATCCCATTACTGGGTATATACCCAAAGGATTATAAATCATGCTGCTATAAAGACACATGCACACGTATGTTTATTGCAGCACTATTCACAATAGCAAAGACTTGGAATCAACCCAAATGTCCATCAGTGACAGACTGGATTAAGAAAATGTGGCACATATACACCATGGAATACTATGCAGCCATAAAAAAGGATGAGTTTGTGTCCTTTGTAGGGACATGGATGCAGCTGGAAATCATCATTCTTAGCAAACTATCACAAGAACAGGAAACCAAACACCGCATGTTCTCACTCATAGGTGGGAACTGAACAATGAGATCACTTGGACTCGGGAAGGGGAACATCACACACCGGGGCCTATCATGGGGAGGGGGGAGGGGGAGGGATTGCATTGGGAGTTATACCTGATGTAAATGATGAGTTGATGGGTGCTGACGAGTTGATGGTTGCAGCACACCAACATGGCACAGGTATACATATGTAACAAACCTGCACGTTATGCACATGTACCCTAGAACTCAAAGTATAATAATAAAAAAAAAAAGGAAAAACAAAAAAGAAATATTAAAAAAAAAAAAAAAGACTTCCAATAGTATGTTGAGTAGGCGTGGCTGAGTGGATGTCCTTGTCTTCTCCCAGTTCTTAGGGAGAATGTTGTTGTTAACTTGAGATCTTCCTATCATTTTGATATAGGCATTTAGTACTATAAACTTTCCTTTTAACACTGCTTTTGCTGCATCCCAGAGGTTTTGGTATGTTGTGTCTTTATTTTTATTTTATTTTTTAAATCTGCCTTTATTTTGCTGTTTACCCCAAAGTCATTCAGGAGCAAGTTGTTTAGTTTCCATGTTCTTACGTAGTTTTGTTTTCTAGTTTCATTTCATTGTGGGCTGAGAAGATGCTTGATGTGATTTCAATTTGTTTTAAATTTATTGAGACTTGTTTTATGACCATGTGGTTAACTTTAGAGAATGTCTGTGCTCAGATAAGAAGAATGTATATTCTGTGGTTATTGGGTGGAGTGTTCTCTAGATGTCTATTGGGTCCATTTGGTCGAGTCCAATTTAATCACCAAGTTTCTGTGTTAGTTTTCTACCTCAATGACCTGTGTAGCTTCCTTTAAATTTTTTTTGTTCATGTTGATCTTGCATAATCTGATGACTCTACACCTTGGGGATAGTCATCTTGTATAGTATTTCGCAAGTGTTCCCTGAATTTCTTTAAGCTGGAGGTGAACCTCTCCTACAAGAGTATGAAAAATTTCCTGAATTATTCCCACAGATATGTTTTCCAACTTGCTTACTTTTTCTTCTTTTCTCTCAGGAATGCAAATAAGCTGTAGGTTTGATCACTTTACATAATCCCATATTTCATGCAGGCTGTGTTTATTTTCTTTAACTTCTTTTTTCTTCATATTTATCTGGCTGGGTTAATTCAAAAGGCTGGTCTTCAAGCTCTGAAATTCTTTCTTTTGTTTGGTGTAGTTCACTCTGAAAGTTTCTGGCTGTATTTTGAATTTTTTTTAGTGGAATTTTCAATTTCAGCAGATCGATTTTTTTTCTTAGTATAACTATCTCATCTTTTATATCCTAATTTTTTTCTGATTTCTTTGTATTTGATTTCAACTTTTCCTTGCATCTCATTGAATTTCCTTAAAATCCATATTTTAATTTTTTGTTTGTCCTTTCAGCCATTTGAATCTGGTTAGGATCCATCGGTAGAGAGCTAGTGTGATCCTGGGGAGGGGGCAAAGCTTACTGGCTTTTTGTACTGTCAGAGTTCTTATACTCATTCTTTCTCATCTGAGGGAGTTATCACTTCTTATTTTTGAAATTGCTATTGTTTGGATGAGACTTTTACTTTTTTCAAGTAGTTTTTTTTTTCCCTTGAGGGTATGACTGTGATTTTTGTTATGTATCATCCTTTGGCTTCATTTCGGGGTGCTTGCAGGGAGCCACAGTTCTGGATGGGTTCCTAGGTAGTGGATAACTTCTGAGAGGTGGCTTTCCCATATTCTTCTGGTTGTAGTGATGCAATGGAGGTAAGCGCTGACCCACTATCTCCTACAGAGCTGAGGGTGCAAAGGTCTCAGGAAGATTATCTCAAGGACTAGCACTAAGTCCTTCTATTAGCAGGTTTTTTTATGTGATGGTGAAGTTCAGGCTGCAGTCCCACAGATGATACTTGACAGTACGAGTGGGCTCTCCCTCAGGTAGGCTGATGTCAAGTAGAAGCACCACCCTGACAGGGAGGTGGCAGGAACAGACTGTGTTGGAGTGCACTGAGGTCTCCAGGATAGGGGTGGGAGGTGCACCAACTCCTCTTCTTGAACTGGCAGGAATGTGTTCTGTTCCCCTAGCAGGCCCCTGTTGCAAGGCACAGGACTGTAAGTTCATAAAGACTTTCTCTTTTGATTCCGGGCCGTAGTGTGGCTGTGGGCCATGGCAGGCTCCCTGATGACTGCCACTAAAGTGGGCTTGGGGTAAAGCCTGTTCCTGGAGACCAGAGCAGTCAGGCTAAAGACTTGTCTGTTCTCTATTGCCGGGGCACTGCCAGTCTGTGTAGGGAGAACAGTTAGGCCCTGCTCTGCATGAAAGCCTGAGCACCATAGGCTCGCTTTCAGCAGGGGTGGAACCTTCACAAAAAGCACAAAAAACACTTTTGGTCAGCGTACACTCTCGGTACTTGCCAAAACCAGACTGAGTCTGGGGGAGTGTCTGGTGGTGTACAAGGAGGGAATCCCCAGGTAGGGCAGTGTCTTACCACAGGGGCACAACCTGTATGGAACCCAGCATGTCGGTTCTTGTCTGCTGGGAGTGCAGGCTTTGTCTGCATGGCCACCTGGTTCTCTGTCCCCGGGAAGTTCCCAAACCACCACCAATTGTATTGCTCTGAGCTGGGGGGGCAGAGGCACTCTGCAACAGTTTGGTGGTCAGCAAATTGTCAGAGGGGTGACGGGGAGGAGAGAAGCCTTTCCACCTACCCTTCCCATGAGGCACCAAGTTCTTCAGGGTCCATCTCTGACAGACTTTTGCTACTTTCCTTTTCTTTCCTCCTCCAGCTTCTTCCCTTGGGGACTCTGACAAGTCTTGGCTCTCTTCCCTCCATTTTCTATTCAAAAGTTGTCTATTCACTGGTAACTTTAATCTTTCTGAGGAGAACTGGCATCTGATGTGACTAGTCACCCACCTTAAATAAATAAGAATTTTAATTTTAATCACCCTTGCCTGAATTAGTAAAATGACAGTTAGCAAGTACCGGAACTTACAGAGTAAGGAAATGGAAGCCAAAACAACATGGCTAATAACCATACACAGGTAGAATTCAAAGAATAAAAGGGTAGAGAGGGTCTTAAGCTGTATGTTTATTTAAGTGATGAAAATATATAATAACGTGTAAACAGAAGTGTAATACAAAAAGATATTGGCCAAGCATGGTGGCTCACACCTGTAATCCCAACGCTTTGGGAGGGCGAGGTAGGTGGATCACAAAGTCAGGAGTTTGAGACCAGCCTGGCCAATGCAGTGAAACCCCATCTCTGCTAAAAATACAAAAATTAGCCGAGCATGGTGGTGGGCACCTGTAATCCCAGCTACTCTGGAGGCTGAGGCAGGAGATTGCTTGAACCCGGGAGGTGGAGGTTGCAGTGAGCCGAGATCAAGTCATCGCACTCCAGCCCAGGTGACAGTGCAAGACTCCATCTCAAAAAAGAAACAGGAAAAAAAAAAGAAAAAAGAAAATATTGAGACAAACCTCCAACTTTACTCATTTATAATTGGACTATAGTCAAATAATAAGAACGATGAAACATTTCACATCTAGAAAGAGGGGAAAATAATTTTTAACCTAAAGCAGTGCTATCTATGGCATTATTAAGGTAATGGTACATCCCGAAAGGCAGGAGCCCTGTCTTGGGTTTCACTCATTTCTTCCTCTGGATGGTGCTGTAAACATTCTCTAGAACAGTCTACTTGTATATCTTGAGCAAATTATTAAAACTCTATAAGCCTCATTTTTCTCATCTGTAAAATTGTGATGATAATATTCAGTCTTACAAGGTGCTGGTGAGGTTTCAATTATACAACATTTATAAAGCATATTAATAAGGCATTCAGTAGGGTATCAGAACAGAGTGTCTTGACTAGTACAGTAGAGTCTCTCTGTGGAAGGCATTCATAGTTTTCAATTAACATTCTTTATGTAGTTTTTAGTAAATGCACATATGCTGGGTCACTTTGCTTTTATACTTTAAGAGTCTCAGCAAGAAAACTCTAATTTTCTGCACATAACTTAACTGAGAAAGAACTCTCTTATTTGTAAATTTGTAGGGAAGTGATATCAGAGTTGGAGTGGTTGCAGGATTGGAACATTGAGATTTTAATATCTCAGAATGATAAGGAATGATGAAAAAAAAAGAGGATTCAGAAAACAAAACTGAATTAACGGGTATTAGCGACCTTCAGCCTGTGGAAAAATAAATTGAGAAAATAGTTTGATATATTAATCAAGTATGGGCTTCCTCTTCAATCCACCTAATTTTTTTCATATAATAATTTGTAATAAGCTCATTTAAACTTTGACAATAAAAATCAAACACATACAATAAAAATGTATACATTATATCGATCATGCTAAATTTTCAAGTTGTTAAATAAATGTCTTGACTCAATTTCAAGCTGATGACATGTCTGAACACCAGTCTTCAATCTTAAAGGTATTGAAATGAAACAGATTTTTCTTTCAGTTTTTTAAATTGGAAATGTTTCCACTTTATTTCAGTCTTTTTGAATGTACAGGCATACTCTAAAGTGGCTTCATGGGTTGATGTAATTAATAACAAGTCATATCATCAGAGAATAAAAATAAATCAATTTTCTTAATCACACTTTACAATATATTATTTTTATTTTCATTTTAAAACATTAAGAATTATCAAATATATTTGGAAAAATCAACTTGCTGAATTTTTTTTCTTATTTCTTTTTGTCACAATGAAACATTGGTTGGGTTGAAATGTAGATTTATGTTATCACATTAAAAAAAACTGCTTGCAGAGTGTACTAAATAACAAATTAGATTAGTACTGTGAAGTATGGGCACCTAAATATCACAAATAGTGCAATAAGGTTAACTTATTTCTCTTTCTTTATTTCTAATCACTTCTATATTTTCCAATGGCATTCTGAATTTCTATCACCCTTAAAACCAGGTCAGTTGATACTGGCTGTAACTTTAATAAGAATGTTTTGTACTCAATAATTCATATCAGAAAAAATAACTGTCTAAAATACCAGACCCAGTCTCACTTCCCTGAACATGTTCTCTAAGTTGATGACAGCCTACTAATAACAATTTATGGAAATGAAAAATTTTTACTCAATTTACTAATACAGTAAGTAAGATTTTAGAAAATCATTTATGGGAGTCAAGATAAAAGAGGACTGACACTTGGTATATCCAGAATTCTAATATTTATAAAAGTTTTGGAGGCCAGACATCAACAAAATTGGAGAAAGTTCAGAACAAAACTCTGAACTTTAATTGTTTGAAATGGGGTTTGACAAAAATATGAGAAATGTTAGAATTGTTTGACTGATTTGGCGTAAGGGAACACTTCCCAATTTTTTTTTTTATATTTCAAATTTGAGGCAAATAAAAGAGATTTTTTTTTTTTTTCTTGAGACAGTCTTGCTCTGTTGCCCAGGCCAGAGTGCAGTGGCACCATCTTGGCTCACTGCAACCTTGCCTCCTGGGTTCAAGCAATTCTCCTGCCTCAGCCTCCTGAGTAGCTGGGACTACAGGCTCATGCCACCACACCCAGTTAAGTTTTGTATTACACCACCATGTTGGTCAGGCTGGTCTTGAACTCCTGTCCCTGTGAACAACCCACCTTGGCCTCCCAAAGTGCTGGGATTACAAGCATGACCCACTGTGCCCTGCCCAAAGAGAATATTTTTAAAAGCCAGAAAAAAAAGTCTTAGTAGTTTATTAATCCAAGAAACAGTTCTATTTTTTACTGAATGCAAAATAAGTATCAGTATTTCTTCTGTCCTGCAAACTTTGTGCCAGTAACCATCAGTAACTGTATATTCTCTATGGCCCTCACCTTGAAGGCTGGACTACTTACAAGAATGATTGAGTGTAAAATCTAGATTTATTTATTTACATAAATATAGATTTATGTAAAATCTAAAGATAATTTAGATTTTACATAAAAACTAATCTATGCATAATAATAAGTACTACATTTAAATTAAGCCTCAATTTAAAGATTTTTAAGAACTATATACAACAAATACAATTTGATATCTTTCTTCATATTCTTCACTTTACCAATGTCTGCTGACATACCTCTAGTTTTTTTTTTTTGAGACTGAGTCTCGCTTTGTCACCCAGGCTGGAGTGCAGTGGTGCATCTTGGCTCACTGCAAGCTGCACCTCCCGGGTTCACGCCATTCTCCTGCCTCAGCCTCCCAGTAGCTGAGACTACAGGCGCCCGCCACCACGCCTGGCTAATTCTTTTTTGTATTTTTAGTAGAGACAGGGTTTCAGTGTGTTAGCCAGGATGGTCTCGATCTCCTGACCTTGTGATCTGCCCGCCTCGGCCTCCCAAAGTTCTGAGATTATAGGTGTGAGCCACCGCGCCTGGCTCTAGTTTTCATTTCAAGCCTTACTTAAAATGCTAAATTCAACCAAATTTGTTGCTATATTTTTAATCTAAATATTTTTGTAGATTTATACTGAGGTCTTTATTGATCACTTTAGACTGTTAGGCTTTAGAATATTTGTAGCAGTTATCTTATTTATTATTATTATTTTTATTATTATTTTGAGATGGTGTATCACTCCTGTTGCCCAGGCTGGAGTGCAGTGGTGTGATCTTGGCTCACTACAACCTCCACCTCCCAAGTGGCTGGGACTACAGGCAGGCACTATCATGCCAGGCTAATTTTTGTATTTTTAGTAGAGACAGGGTTTCACTATGTTACCAAGGCTGGTCTAGAGCTCCCTGCCTGCCTAGGTCTCCTAAAATGCTGAGATTACAGATGTGAGCCACCGCACCCAGCTTATAGTATTTGTTCTGTTATTGATTTACCCTAGCCATCTGCTTAGAATTAGAGAAATACGAAAGAAAGAAAGAAGGGGAAAGAGATAGAGAGGAAAAAAAAGAAAAAACAGAAGGAGAGAGAGAACAGGAAGTTCACACTGACCTCCCTCTGCTGTTTTCATTTTCTGTTCTCACTTCTTGGTACATGAGAGTAGAAAGATAGCCTTGATGATGACTGGACACATCAATTAACACTCTTCTTACTTCTCTGACACAGTAGCGAACTCCACGACATTAAGAGTGTTTATATGAGATGATTTGCAAATGTGTTTTGTAGATTAATTAGAAATGCAATTAAGCTATAAATCAGCAGATGCTACTGATTTGTGTAAATCTTCTAGTGAGATATTTTTCTTTAGTCTACATTGACTAGTCAATGAAGAAGCTTCATATCTAGGGAATATGTCCTCTAGCTGTTTTCTGATCAATGGTTGCTTTCACAGTCATCTTTATTCTTCAGATAAGGGTAGAAATACATTTTAAAAAACAGATAAATTATATAAATCGTTATGGAAAGAGGATATATTTTGGGTCATATGGCAAATGCTTTTGTACAAAAATGTTGATTTGTAGGAACATTATGCCCTCCTACACTGCTAGAAACGTTGTAGAAGAAATAGCTATCTAGGACATTTGTAGATACTCCTGAGTTCCTGTGTAGTGGCAAGTTAAATTGTTGGCCATCTTCTAAATATCTGTCTCTTTAGCTCAAACTTTTTCAGAAGAAAAGTTTCCACATTAAAGAGAGCATGAGCTAGCAGAAATTTTCATTCCTCTCAGATCCAATTCCTTTTCATAACAAATATCCTAAGCTAAAATTCATAAGTAATATAGCTCATCTACAAATATAATTTATAAATCCAGATAATGTCTCATTTGTAATATAAAAGACAAAAAGAAATGTACTAGATGATAAAAAAGTTCTGTATTTCAACATGTAAATACTTGGGAACAAATACACCAGAAAACATAACAAAGTAATTAGATGTCTATGCCTAAATATAGAATTGCCAATAATGTAACAGTTAAAAATTATAAACTAATACAGGAATTTTTTTTTTTTGGCCAACTAAAATATAATAATATCATAAGTGGTTGTGATCAATGCCATGATTTTTTTAAATGGTGAGCATGTCTTAAAGCTCTAGAAAAAAAATAAAAGCTAAATTTCCTTATTATACAATAGTTTCATTCCTGGAAATGTCATTTTGTATTAATATATTAAAAAATCATTAGTTTTTATTTGCAAAGTAGATTTGGGTTCATGCAGCTGACATTCATAATAGGATTAGCATAGAACTACTAGGTTTTTCAAAGAGGAAAATTTAACTTTCTGAGTTCAAGATAGTTCTCCTTACCCCTATCAACCACGTTGTAATGTTGCACAGAGGGGAGGACAACAGGTCTTAGAATGAAGATCACCACAGAGCAACCCAACTTTAGGTTTTCTCATTGTCATCGTGGATCTGAAGTCCAAAATTAGCCTCCCACTTGGAATCACAGATTGACCCCCTTCCACAGCTTTCAGTCCAAAGTAATGAAGTTATTTAGGTCAAAACAATTGTCTTTGAAAAATGTGTATATTTCCTAAGATTCAAATACACTACTTGTTTTAAAATAAGTGGTAGTATATTGCTTTTCCAATGCTAGTAGGTTACCCAAATTAATAATTCTTTAATTACAGAATGGAAGGAAACTGCTATTAACCCCAAGCTTATCTGTCACTAACAGATAGGTGGCATGGTGCAGAGGTTTGGTGTCTGACACAACTGTTTACAAATCTCAACTATGCAAATTACTGACTAATGTTCACTTTGTTACTTAATCACTCTAAAGTATTATCTTTACTTCATGGGGCTGTCATAAAGCTCAAATGAAACTTAATAAGTGGAAACTAATATTTTTAATTCATCCTGTTCTGTTATAAAATAACCCAGGAACAGAAATAGAGAGAAAAGCTCAAAGAGGAAATGATGATAGGAAACATAAGACAGAGAAAAAGTAAGTTTTCCTGGGAGAGAATAAAGGGAGAGTGTTAAACTGGGTAAGGGATGATAAATTAAAACCAAATTCCCTTCTCAAAATTAAGATTTTTGTTCTTCTATTTACCCTGATAAAAAATGACTAGAACTGTTGTTGCTTATATGAAGAAGACCAATGGGAGGTTGTTCTCATCATTTATTATAATCTAATGTGCATTTCTTTTTTAAAAAATGAGCTTAAGAGGAATAAAGATATATGAGACATTCTTTTTTGTTAGATTAATATCACTGTCATTTTAGTTGATATCACATCTTGCAGTATCTAGTTATCTGCCTAAATTTCACAATTCTAAATTGACATTTACAGTAAAAAGAAGATATTTTACAGAAATAGAAAAAATATGATATACAAATAAGCATATTGGTATTCAAATATATATCAATAGTTAAATGTTAACTAGTTAATTTAAAATAATTATTAAATTATTAAAAATATTATTTTTATTCACAAAACCATTATGTATATCAAGAATTAATTTTGCTCTAACAATAACAATTAATCCTACCAAAAAATCTTGCAATTTACTAGAAAGAGAACTTTCATTGATTCATTAATTCATTTTAGCTTTAAAAAAAAAGTCTTACATTCCTACTTTATGTTATGCCCTGCGCTAAATGCTGGGAATCCAATGATGAGTAAGGTTACTATACCCATCCTTAAGTAGGTAACGCTCAATGTTAAGTACATTTTGTTTAGAAACAAAACATGATAGATATTTGTTGTAGTTTATCCACATGCACATATTTTCTCCTGCTTTTCTGGTTTTGATTTTGGATTATGATATTATTCATGTGAGAACTAAGCATAAAATCCTTGTAGTCAATAAAACACATTTCAAAGGTAAAATAAGCTACTTGCAGAAATAAAAAATAAATTGCCATTTTATATAAACTTTTTTGTTTGTTTTCAGAACTAGAAAGTAAAATTGTCAAGTAATTTGCTGGCTATGTGCAGTGATCTACAAGATGAATTTGGCACAGCAGTCTACCAATTTCTTATAGACTACAGTGCAGAATAATTCCTACTTAAAAGTTATGAGGAAATTTCAAGGACTGTCAAACATCTTTTTTTTTTTTTTTTTTTTTTTGAAATCCCTGTTTTTAACTGTTAGCATATCATACTGTGATGACTTACCAGGACTAAACCCTAAGATATTTTGGTTGAACTTTGCTCTGATGCTTGGAACTAATGATTCACTTCAGTGGCATAGATAGCAGTTTAAGGCCTTGAAACAAAACGGAAAAATAATACTAGTTTTCACATCAGCATTCACAGTAAGCTCTGAATCTTCACTCAAGTCAATCCAGAAATTGAGATGTGGCATGGTTCCTGAGAGATCTGAAATTTTCCAGCTGACTAGTTTTAAATGGTAAATTTAATTTTACCCTTCAGTTGAATCTGAAATGATTTCATATTGAATAATACATGAACAACTGAATTGAAAATATACTAAAAATCATAGCTTTGGGCTCACTGAAAATTTTTAGATTATTTGTTCTATTTTTAAATTTCAGCGAAAACCATTAGTTCAAGGACTATCTAAGAGATCACATGGAGATTAATAGTTTAAAAAGTTGCTGAAGTTCAAATGTAAATGGCCTAAGTATATATATGTTTCTGGAAACATTGCTGTTCATAAATATCTGTTTCATTCCAAGGAGCCTCTATAATGTGACCTCTTATTACATGTTCCTAAAATATATTATTAAATTGCTATTGTGTATAGTTGTTCTCCTTGACGAACAATTAATTTTTGAAGCCTTACAATGTAGGCCAGGGTGTTAGGCACTGGAGTCTCCAAAATAATTGAGATATGGTCCCTGTCCTCAATTTGGTCACAGTCTAACTGGATTTAATAAGAAAGACAAATCTGTCACTTGAAACTGATATTAAACAAGGACTTCTGCTCTATGTAGAACACATGTAGCTCACATGTGAGCTACAAATGTTCACTCTTTCCTTAATTCCTCTGAAAAGGCAAGGTAAAAGTTATTCAGGCTCTTTAGGAAGTTTTAGACAGATCTAAGTATTGGCATAGCAATAATAATAATAAAAAAAACTACTAACATTTTCTTCTGGTTCTTGGAACACCATGTTGTTTCAGGTTACAGCTACTTACTTTCCCTGCCCTTCTAGGGGACCTTGCTGCACAGGTTTATCTATAAGTCCAGAGACTCATGCTGTAGCTATGAGTCCTCAAGCCTGAGTGTACATTAAAATCACCTGGCGTGCTTTAAAAAGTACCCATGCTCAGACCCCCTCCAGGTTAAGTAAATCAAAATCTCTGCAGATGGAGATAGAGAATCACTATCTGTTTTAAAATTCCCCTCAGTGAGGATTTAAAACACACTGCTTTAGACATTTCCATATTTCCTAAACCGAATCATGTTACTAATGCACTCTAAAAGTGCACTAGCTATTGTGTAACAACATGAAGGCAATATGGAAAGCAGCTGAGTGTTTTGTCATGTTATAAATTATATAACTTTTACTTTAAATATCTCATCTGTCCTCTAAACCCAAATAGTCATGAAGGAATAGGTTAATCTCTTTAAATACAGCTGTAGTATTGGAACCTTAAGGTCTGCTTAGTCTAACCTTTCATTTGATGTAGGTATCACATCTGTAACAGTTAAGACTCCTGCTTATACACTGATTGTTCACTGCCTCACAAGGCAGCCTATTACTTTAATGGAGATTTAACTATCAGAAAATTATTCTTTCTTATGTTAAACCAAAACATTTTTCTCTATCATTTTACTTATTAGTCCTTGTATCAATTTTCTTGAGGAAATATGTTCCAAGACCCTCAGTGGATACCTGAAACCATGGATAGTACTGAATCCTATTTAAGCTAGGTATTTTCGATCTGATAACTTATTCAGTTATTCAGCGACTAACGATATACTTTATAAAGAGACGACTGACATACCTGGAAAGATGAAATGGGACTATGTGAGATTCAATGACTACACTTAGAATGGCACATAATTTAAAGGAAATGAATTATTCCTGGAATTTTCCATTTCATATTGTCAGACCATGGTTGACCATGGGTAACTGAAACTTCAGAAAGAAAAACTGCAGGTAAGAGTTGACTATTTTATATGGACTACACACATCTTAATTTCATGGATAACCCTTCAGATAACTGAAAACAGTTATCAGAACTTCTTTGTCTCTTCTGCATATCGGATATTCTTAGTAACTATTCCCTTTAGATGCCTGGTGGCTTGAAAAATAAGGTTGAAAATTTTCTGATACTTTATTTTTAAGTAGACAGGTCTTTACTTGAGTAACTCTAGGTGGACTTGTGAGTGAGAATGTGACTGTAACGATACTATGTGAATTCCAAAGTTAGGTCATTTAAATTAATGTAGCTTTCTTCTTGTTCATTGGAACATTTGCTGCTACATCTCTAATCCACTATGTAAGAAGTCCAGGTATACTGAGACACCCATGCTGGTGAAGCCACATGTAAATATCCCAGTCAACACTCCCAACTGAGCTCACCTTCCAGCCATCTTCACAAATGTACCCTCCAGATCAGCTGAATCTCACTGAGTTTTTGCAATCACTGCCACATGGAACAAAAGAAACCCCAGCTAAGCTCTGTCCAAATTCTCACTCATAAAATCATGAGTTGTAATTATATGACTATTGTTTTAAGCTACTAAGTTTTGGGATAGTCAGTTACTTAGCAACAGACCTGACATGAGGTGGTATATTTGTCGTAATATATCTTACAACATCTTTTTACACACCCACATGAGCAAAAATCAGCTAAAAAAATCTTATATCTGTTTACATGCCGACGTCTGATATCACTTTAGCTTCATAGAGGCAAACATTGAGAAATGGCAGGTGTTTATTTTTCTTATATTTCATGGTTCCATCAATATGCCTATCTGAAGTTCTGTGTTATGAACCTGAATTCTGGTTTACAGGAACAGAAAGGCAAGGAAGAAACAATGTCTTAAACCTTTAGCATATTTTTCTGCACCTAATCTAGATAGTGAAAAGCCATTGTCAAATATTTTCTCAAATTACACAACTTAAAAAGAAAATGTGATGTCAAATATTTTCTCAACCGACCCAAATAGAAAATGTGAAAAGTTCATCAATTTTGCTTCTTTATTTTTGGTATTGATGTGTATGCTATATACAAGGGGCTGGTCATGAATAAGATAAATATCAGTTAAGTTAGTGAAGAAAATGTCTCAAATTTAGTAAATAATGTTTAAGTTTTTGGTACAACCATTTTTACAAAATTTAGCAAAAATATTGTATATATGGAATATTGTTATATGGGAGGTTGAATTTCACTTCCTAACCAGATACTTTAGTGAATACACACACACAGATGTGTAAACGTTAGGTTGGTGCAAAAGTAATTGTGGTTATTGCCATTACTTTTAATACATAACGTGGAAAATGAATTTGTAGCAATGTTTTCTTATAGAACTATGTCTTCGATATATTTCTAACTGTACCACTAGATGGGGATATTTATTAGAAAGTTGTCTGCCTCTTATCACAAAGAACTGCTTGAGTGGGAGGGAAAATATTTTTCCCATTTTATATTCCTTTGGAAACATGAAAAATAATTAAAATATAAATAAAATATCTAATAAAATTTTCTGAGTTGCTCAATTCATCTAAGAGTGAGAAGATGTGAATATTTAAGCACTATTAAATTTCAGAAATTTTTTTCTATTGCTCTTGAATAAAAAATTTGAAACAATCCTCAGAAATACAATCTGAAAAGTTTTGGTTCCCTGGAACACATATCTCTTACCAGTACACAGATAACAGTGTCATGGGTGTCCAGAGTGTATACGTTCTATTCTTGAAAAAATAAATTCTAAAAAATTACAAAGCCAAATGACAGACTTTAGGAAGATAGATAAGAATGTTTTGTGGAACTTTTGTTAAAAGCATAAGCAGGTAATCAGCACAGTTATAAGCAACCTGGCACCATGTTCTCAATAAATGAATAGTCTTTGCTAGAGACACACACTTTGATCTTTGTTCCCAGTCATTTGCATATAATTACTGCATTTATCATGTGGCCAAGAGATATTAAAAACATAATAGAAGGAGATAATGAATGAAATTGGACTGAAATTGAACTTTCTGGTCAAAAGAACCAGTACTGAGCAAACCTACTTTAATCTAGAAAATGCCTATTGGTCAGAGTTACCTTCATTTGCTCAGTGAAGGACTGATTCTAAATCCATAATGAGTTTACATCCAGTTGAAAAAGAAGATCCTTGCCAAGTTGTATTAGTTTGTTTTCACGCTGTTGATGAAGGCATACCTGAGACTGAGCAATTTACAAAGGAAAGAGGTTTAATTGGACATACAGCTCCACGTGGCTGGGGAAGCCTCACAATCATGGTGGAAGGCAAGGAGGAGCAAGTCCTGTCTTACATGGATGGCAGCAGGCAAAGAGAGAGTGAGGAAGATGCAAAAGTGGAAACCGGTAGAAAAACCATCAGATCTCGTGAGACTTACTACCATGTGAACAGTATGGGGTAAACCTCCCCCATGATTCAATTATCTCCTACCAGATCCCTCCCATAACATGTGGGAATTATGGGAGTACATTTCAAGATGAGACTTGAGTGGAGACACAGAGCCAAACCCTATCATTCCACCCCTGGTACCTGCCAAATCTCATGTTCTCACATTTCAAAACCAATCATGCCTTCCCCACAGTCCTCCAAAGTCTTAACTAATTTCAGCATTAACTCAAAAGTCCACAGTCCAAAGTCTCATCTGAGACAAGGCAAGTCCCTTTCACATATGAGCCTGAAAAATCAAAAGCAAGCTAGTTATTTCCTAGATACAATGGGGGTACAGGCATTGGGTAAATACAACTGTTCCAAATGGGAGACATTGGCCAAAACAAAGGGACAACAAGGTTCATGCAAGTCCTAAATCCAGTGGGGCAGTCAAATCTTAAAGCTCCAAAATGACCTCCTTTGACTCCATGTCTCATATCCAGGTCATGCTGATGCAAAAGGTGGGTTCCCATGATCTTGAGTGGCTCCACTCCTGTGTCTTTGCAGGGTAGAGCCTCCCTCCTGGCTGCTTTCACAGGCTGACATTAAGTGTTTGTGGCTTTTCTAGGTGCATGGTGCAAGCTGTCAGTGGATCTGCCATTCTGGAGTCTGGTGAATGGTGGCCCTCTTCTCACAGCTCCACCAGGCAGTGTGCCAGTAAGGACTCTGTGTGGGGGCTCTGACCCCACATTTCCTTTCCACACTGCCATAGCATGAGAGCCATGCTCTTGCAGCAAACTTCTGCCTGGACATCCAGGCATTTCCATACATCTTCTGAAATCTAGATGGGGGTTCCCAAACCTCAATTCTTGACTTCTGTGTACCCACAGGCCCAACACAGCTGCCAAGACTTGGGGCTTGCACCACCTGAAGCCAAGACCCAAGCTCTGCATTGGTCCCTTACAGCCATGGCTGGAACCTCTGGGGCACATGGCCTCAAGTCCCTAGGCTCCACATAGCTCAGGGACCCTGGGCCCAGCCTTCAAAACCACTTTTTTTTTCCTAGGCCTCTGGACCTGTGATGGGAGGGGCTGCCATGAAGACTGCTGACATGCCCTGGAGACAGTTTCCTAATTGTCTTAGGGATTAACTTTTGGCTCCTCGTCACTTACGCAAATTTCTGCAGCCAGCTTGAATTTCTCCTCAGAAAATGGAATTTTCTTTTCTACTGCATTGTCAGGCTGCAAATTTTTCAAACTTTTATGGTCTGTTTTCCTTTTAAAACTGAATGCTTTTTAGCAACACCCGAGTCACCTCTTGAATGTTTTGTTGCTTAGAAATTTGTTCTGCCAGATACCCTAAATCATCTCTCTCAAGGTCAAAGTTTCACAAATTTCTAGGGCAGGGGCAAAATGCCACCAATCTCTTTGCTAAAACATAATAAGAGTCATCTTTGCTCCAGTTTCAAAAAGTTCCTCATCTCTCTCTGAGACCATCTCAGTCTGGACCTTATTGTCCATATCACTACCAGCATTTTGGGCAAAGTCATTCAACAAGTCTTTAGAAAGTTCCAAGCTTTCCTACATTTTTCTGTCTTCTTCTGAGCCCTCCAAGCTGTTCCAACCTCTGCCTCTTACCCAGTTCCAAAGTTGCTTCCACATTTTTGGGTATATTTTCAGCAACGCCCCACTCTACTGGTAACAATTTACTGTATTAGTCTGTTTTCACACTGCTGATAAAGACATACCCAAGACTGGGCAATTTACGAAAGAAAGAGGTTTAACTGGACTTACAGTTCCACGTGGCTGGGAAGCCTTACAATCATGGCAGAAGGCAAGGAGGAGCAAGTCCTGTCATACATGGATGGTAGCAGGCAAAGAAAGAATGAGAAAGATGCAAAAGCAGAAACCCCTGATAAAACCATCAGATCTCGTGAGACATGTTCATTACCACGAGAACAGTATGGGGGAAACCAACCCCATGATTCAATTATTTTCCATCAGTTCTCTCCCACAACATGTGGGAATTATGGGAGTACGATTCAAGATGAGATTTGTGAGGGGACACAGAGCCAAACCATATCACCAGCTAACCATTTATTCATCTATTCCTGTAATCACATAAAGCATACTCATTGAGGGACTACTATGTGAAAGGCAGTCGTGTAAGCTGATGAATCCTATTCATTACAAATTCAACACTGGAAGTATGAATAGAGTCTTTTGGAAAACAGAGGAGGAATAAATAGACAAAGAATGCTGAGATTGGTAGTATAATGCCACATTGAGAGGGTGATATTCGAGCAGGCTCCAGAAGGATATTTAGGGGTTTTAGAGATAAAGGAAGTGTTAAAAACAATAGAAAAGAAACTTTCACTGTATTAAATTGGGTGTGGATATAAAGATAAGCAAAATTTGGCTCACACCTGTAATCTCAGCACTTTGGAAGGCCGAGGTGGGCGGATCACGAGGTCAGTAGATTGAGACCCTCCTGGCTAACACGGTGAAACCCTGTCTCTACTAAAAATACAGAACAGCCGGGCATGTTGGCGGGCGCCTGTAGTCCTAGCTACTCGGGAGGCTGAGGCAGGAGAATGGCGTGAACCCAGGAGGTGGAGCTTGCAGGGAGCCGAGATCGCGTCACTGCACTCCAGCCTGGGCGACAGAGCGAGACTCTGCTCAAAAAAAGAAAAGAAAAAAAAGAAAAAGATAAGCAAAATTTAATAAAGTAAGATTTGAAAATAAAATGTATGGTTTGGTCATCATGGTCTCTACTGAGATCCCAGCATGGGCAAATCTAGGTGGGAGACTCAATAGTGAGAGTTCTGTAATGGGAACTTTACTTATTATCTCTTGTTAACTTGGAATATGGTTTTTATAAGTGCCAGAACCTATAACCTGTAAACCTGAGATGCTTTCTCACAAGACCAAAACTGCTAAAATATTTTATTCTTACAATCTCCCGTGATATTTTCAATAGGATGGAAAAAGAAGAAATAAATGAATTTTATGAAAATATTGGGGACACTTGATGTCCAGATATGCCCACAAGAGAAGAGTCCACATAGAAATAATCTCCACCTGGAAAGAATGGAAGGGATTGGATGAGTGAATATACTCAGTAAGAAAGCTGAAACAGGCAATTTTTTATTTATTTTATTTTATTTTATTTTATTTTTTTTATCCTGGAAACACAGAGCAGAGAGCAACTGGATTAAGAACTGTTCTGCTAGTCTCTTATGATATAGAACTCTGTGATAATTTACTTTTAAAAGATGAATTTAATTCACCCAGTTAGAAATACTTATGATTTTGTCTGCTGGTGGTGGGAAACCTATTTGCAGGAGAGGCTGTCGTGGCAGTAATGAGCTGAGCCCGTGGTCTCAAGTGTACTAAAAAGACACCACGTTCCCTTGCTTTAGGTTAGGGAGGCTCTTGAAACGGAGATTGAGTTTCTTAATTCTTGTATGATGAGGGAAAGTCTACATAAGAGGTGACTGGGGAAAAGGAAGCAGAGAAATGCATTAGGATGAGAAATGAGAGTCAAACAGAAGCTTACAAACCTCAATTTTGTCTGTCTTAATGCTCTGCTTAGAGCCCAATACTGAAGTCTAAGAAAATATTTGGTCTGTCTGTCTCCAAAAGTACTGCTGTTTTCATTATTAAACTTGATGAGAGAAGGAAGTAATTACAACTAAAGGAGGAGAAGGACAATAAAATATATGTTTTACATTGGCAGAAAAACTGGTTATGTTAGCACTTTAGATTGGAACAAAAATGATCCAGAACAAAACTCACTCTTTTTTTTCCATTCCATAGATATCTACCCTACAAATATTTTTTTAAGTTATCCTAAGTTCTAAGTCCTAAACTTTATTAATCTATTATTCAAAATTCATTGAGGTACTGTAATAGACTTCTTAAGGAATCTACACTGGCCATACATCCCTTGCCTTGAAGTATTTATAATAATTAGTCATCTATTTGCTTTCCTAAGAGGACAAAACATTAACTCTTCCATTATTCCTTTGCCTTGTGTTAATCTCTCAAACACAAGTATTCTCAAGTAAAAGTCTCATTCACTTCTGGGATCTTAATAGTCATCTGTGTAGCTACACTTTTAACCACAATACTATACAAGAAAGGAAATGCTATTGGAATGAATATCTTAGAAAAGCATATAAAAATTGATATTTTCAACTGCTTTACTTCTAACCTTCATTTTTTTAATAGAGAAGAAAAAATATCACTTTGAAATAATGGTTGTCCCTTTACATCGTTCACACTTTCCATCCCCTTCCCAAACTTTCTTCATAATACAAGACATGAGATTTAGTTCCTGTACTGTGAGATAACTACTAAGACCACTAACCCTTAATAGAAGTACCAAACTAATTCTTGCAAGAACCTGAAGAGTTCAGAACCTCCAATGAAGTTAAGAATAACAGGAAAGAAAAAAAGGATGAGATGGAACTACTTAGTGAGATTTATAGGCCACATATTAAAACTAAAAATCTTGATTCCCTGGTTTGGGGTCTTACAAATGTTTATGTCTGTAGACAGAAAGTTAACAAATGACCTTCTATAGTGCTGATACAATTATTTTTTCTAAAATAATGAACTTGCTGTTTGATACCACTGCCAATTTTAAAAATAATCTGCTTGTCTGAAATATCATAATAATGATTAAGCACTACATCTTCAGAAATCTAAGATAATTTGATATTGACAAGCATTTGTTAATGGTACAAAGTATAATGAGTCTGTATTTGATGTTAGAAAATCTGCCATTAGTAGTTAAACCATCATTGTAACAACTGTTTGACAACAGAAAGAGCTTATTAGTATTAATTCTATTTGGCTAAAGTATCAACTAATACTGAACCAATCAGCCAGGCAACTAAAAGGAAACATAAAAATGCAAAGTTCTTTTCTTGCCTTTTCAGTATAATTTGAAGCCATCAAAATTAAATTGAATGTTATAATTAAAACACATTACACAAGTGTGTTTAATAAAGACTAAAATTCTCTACTAAAAGTGAACAGGAACCAGAGAAACATTTATAATGCAAAATAACTCTAAACTGACAACAGTAAACTGCTGTTGCATAGAAATTGGAAAGTGATATTGTTTAATGTCAACAAAGGAGATGCCAAACACCTTCTTTAAAGAGGCTTGAAAGAAATAATTTACCATGGAAACTCTACTCAATTCCAGAGACTGCATGTGCTTTCATCCAGTGAGAAAACCTGTGAGATTCCAACTCTCTGTAGAATGTGAGAGGAGTAAAATGGCTGTCCTCATTCCCCACGTTAATTTGAGCAAAGATTTTACTGTGGAGTGTTCCACTGAACAAGTAGCTATACAAAAATTGAATAGGTGTATCTAAGAAACAAAAACTACACAGACATCCAAAGAACACTTGCTCAAAGATGTCTGGGAAATGATGAAGTGAACAACACTAAACCCCACTGCAGGATCTCATAGAGCCTTTAACATTTGAGATGCCCAGAGAAGCTCCAAGAGGTGAATGGAGTTCCTACCAGTTCCCAAAATTTGCTGGACAAAAGTAAACCCTCTTTTTTGCATAGGTCATATTATGGTATTAGGACTCACTGGAAAATATTAATACAATCAGAATTTAACTAAAAACAAGAAAATTTAAATTTTTATAAATTGCTTCTTTGAATTTTAGGTTTCTAAGAAATACAGCAAAGATTAAAACTATGTAATATGCATAAACTCTTTTCCTTGTTTATGCACTTATACCAAATTTAACTCAAGTTTCCTACCTCATTGATATGGGACGGGCAACAAGGCGATCCCAAATTCCTGGAAAATTGCTTGATTGTATAGCAATAATTTATTAATTGTCTTTAACATAGGGGTATTATCCTTCCTGCAGCATAGTGTCCAAGAATGCTACAGTGGGATCCAGTCTGGATTTGCATCTTGGCTCAGCTACCTACGAGTTGTAACCCCTTGAAAAACTTATTTACTGTCTCTACACTTCTTTTTCTTCACCTGTGAAATGAGAATAATAATAATGTACCTATATCATAGGTTACTAAGGAGACATCAAATATATGTGTATGTCTGTGTGTGTATGAGTATAGCTATGGGTATGACTTACAATTGTTTTAAAAGAATACGCAGCACTAACTCCTCAATCAATTAACCCCGCATTTTTTTTTTATCCTCTGACATTAAAAGTTCACACAAAAGTCAGACCCAAAGAGCTAACTCCTAACCTTGGCACCTCCTAACCTTTAAAGAGCATCTTCAAATAAGGTACTCCCAAGTACTACTTGAAGAGTAAGAGTAAAGTAAGAGAGACTGTAGAGGGCCTATGAGTCTCAAATCCCCTGCAAAAACTTCAAGATAATGTTACTCTATACAAGCTTTTTCAGAATGATCTGTTCACTACCGCTGATGCAGCAAAGGACCTTGTCCACCCTAGGACCAAGAATAGCTATACAGTTGCACATCCTCTAGTTGTTTTAGGTCTGTGATACTCTCTGATGTCTACCCTTGAATCCACTCAAGTCATTTTCTCCCTGAGACAATGAAAATTAGAAGAAATAGGGTGTGTATGTGATCAACATGTTCCACCATCTTCTTTCCTTGGGAGCCGTTATTTCAGGACAAGGAGACTTCTGTTTTGTCTATTTCTCATCTAAAGTTTCCATGGTTGTTGGCCTAAAATAATTCTAAAAGTCCTAAAAGATATGCGTGTTTCTTTTATTGTGACCTTAAGGGAATTCTTAGAGACAGTTACCTTGTACTACTCCTTTTCTCTCTGAAACTCCCAATTCTTCTCCTTTAAACTTGTGTGTGCTGTGCATAAAATCTGTGAAGGATAAGAATAGTGGTTTAAAAATATTTCAGCTGTTCCTAATATGTAAAATAGTAAAATACCCCTCCTTTACCTCTTTATTTTCCTTCTCCTTTGAGGAGTAGATTTTTTTCTAAATTTCATGTTGGGACACTTTGGACATTTTTTCACAAAACTTAATTATAAATCTAGTGATAATTCCTTTTGAAAGACAATGAAAAATAGAAACTTAAATTTCTAGAAAACATGGCATTTTTACTGACTATTCCAAATGTTATGCTATACTTTTGAGAAAATATTTTTTTTTCATCAGGTTATTGAGATTCTCAGTATCGGAAAATTACTAAAGGGGAAGCAGTATAAGCAATTGACATTTCCTTCTGGGGATTTTGCCCAGGATTTAGGAAAATGAATGAGGCATGTGAGAAACATTAACAAGGCAGTGTTAGCATATTATATAGAAACATAACTATGCATTATTTCCTAAAACTACGACAAATTTTAAAAAGTAGATATTTTAAGAGATAAAGATATAAGCTCACTGCAGCATAAAAGATGGTAAAAACCTGTTATCAAACTCCAAATATACTAAGAAACAGCAGTGGAATGAGTAATTCTCTCATGAGAAAAAAGCGAGCCATTGTTACCGATCAGTTCTGCTTTTGTGTGCCTGTTTAACCTTCTACTTCCTCTCCTCTTTCCACAGTGGGAACTGGAAGGGAATTGAAGTATCTGGGGCACCTGTTTCTCTGGTAATGTAACAGCCTATAATTTCCACTAGGGCGAGATCCTCATCAAAACTCAGGGCAAAGCTATTTTGCCTGCAGTTTCTGAGCCATCGATCATGTCCTTAAATATGACCTGCTTCTGTGAGATTGCTTTTGAGGACAATGAAAGCAGAGCTTATTTCATGGCGACTGTGCCTGCTAGATGATAATAACTAATTTTGAGCTTAACAAACAAACAAAATACTCTGTAGATAAAATATACAGCATCTTTTTTTCTTGTTGGATTCTTGAAAAGCCAGTACTCCACATTTGAGAGGTTTAAAATCAGAGCTGACAAATGCAGGATTTTAATTGAAGTATTTTATGTAAATATTAGTATACACTTTTCCAGATAGGGAATAAGGTTCTGTTAGGATAATTTCAGTTCTTTAGGAACTGTTCATCTTACATCATCATTTTAATTAGAATAAAGACATTCTTTATGTGGTATTCATTGTAAGAAAATTAATAATTTTTCTTTCACAGTTTATATGTACTGTTGGTTGTATTATTCTGAAAAGCTTCTACTAAAATTCAAGCTGCCATTATGTATATATTTTTTAAATGAAACCTCTTTCATTTCTTACTTGTATGTAACAAAATACCAACGCCTGAAAAAGCTGTGAAAAACTCTGTTAATACAGTACAATTAAATATGGTTATCAAGGAAATAGGTGAACATAAATTTTAAAAAGTGTTTAAGCCTAGAGAAACGTTTTTTTTCTACAAAAGTCTTGAAAGTAGCCCTGAGGAGACAAATGACTGGACATCAGTCTATTATCATTTGGAGAATGTGACATAAGCTCCAGTTTTATTTCCTTTAGAGTTGAAAAATGATCTTCATTTTCCCTGATCTCCTTCACAGTTTATTCTCTTGTAAGTGTAAAGTATATATTTTAAAAATATTGTTTAGCTTGAGTATCTGGCCCCTTGACAACATGAATTATAAATCACAGTATAAAATAGTGTTTTTCCTGGCCAATCAGAAAAAAGAGACAATGAATGCCTCTATCTCATTTCATTGGGGGCTGGTGAAAATTAAATGTAATAAAAGCTGTAGCTCTAAATGGACATGATCGGGTACAATTGCATTGGAAAGGAAAAGGATAATATTAATGAAAAGCACATTTTTTATTAGGGGATTCCATTGCTAAATGCTAACACATTTAAAAATAGTAAACTCTGTTTATACATAAATATACGCTACCTATATCTTTAAAAAAATGTTTTTAAATTGTCATGGCTTATTGGGTACAAAGGGACACCTCTTGTGACAATTATAAAATCTCCCAGTTAAATATGAATTATGTGCAAAGAAAAAGTATGTTTTGCCTCTGTACTTTATAGACAATGGCAAAAAAAAAAAAAAAAGAGAACTCATTAATTTAGAAAATAGACAATGAGATACTCTCCAATTAAATAGAAAGTTTCAGGAACTGGACCTTTGCTTCTCTCCTGCCCATCCCAAACATGTGGATGAATGAACTCAGTGCATTAGGGATTTGAATTTAGTCTATGGTAATTTAGATAATAGAAAATAGGAATGTGCAAGGTACCTGAAACATATAACTCTAGGGAAAAAAACATTTATAGTGCCAAAAGTAGTAGTCTCCATTTGGAGACATTATTACTTGATTTATGCGTTTTGCCAGGATTGAATTTTACTAAATTACAGTTTTCAATTTTTCTATATTAATAGAGATACCTCATTAGGCAATTTGGTGTGCTTAACATGTACTATGACTAATACTGTTAATGCTTTCAAAATTGGACATAAACACTGGGAGATACTCATCTAAATAGACTTAATCATAATTTAATTACTGTATGCTAAGGCACACCCATTACAAAATTCAGACCCATATAAGCCAAATAATAGATTACAAATACAGTGTGATCATGCAAGACTGAATAATAAACTCACTTATAGATGATTGAGAAAACATATTAGGAAAAATTCTTAGGATAGTTGTAATGGAGAGGAAACCTCCACTTTTTAAATTTAGAATCTTAATTTTCCAGTCTCCTATTTTTCTAGTTTGATGATTGATGAGGAACCAATTGTACTTTTGGCTCCCAGAATATAAATAGAAACTGATGATAACATATCCTAACTCTTGCAGCTTCAACAATTAGATACTCAATTTCTTTTTTCTATGATAATAAAATTAATAGAAAGAGACCAAAATTTTTTTAACCACTAATACTTTACTGCAATAAGCACAATTTCTGATGGGAGGTGCTCATTTGCCATGGAGAAAATTAGCTCCCAGTTTTTCCAGATCACAAATCAATCTTTCTTGTGGCAGTAAAAGGTTTGACCTTCTTAGCAAGTTGTGGGATAAGAGGAGTCTATTGTTAGAACACAGGTTTAAATATATTCAAGTCCAGACTGTTCTACCAAAAAAAATTTTTATGTGAGTTCAGTGAGAAACTGTTTCAGATTAAACTCATGCTTTCAATTTAGCTCCACAAATGTTTATAGAGCACATAGTGTTTCTAAAGCACAATACTGGGGATTAAAATCAGTTCCAGGCATCAGGGTATACGACACTTGAACCAACCATGATCCTTCAGAGTTCTCTTCTTTAAAACAAAGCTTACTGTATGAAGATTATAATCCACAGATACTTAAGCAAAAAGGCGATGCAAAAAGCAAGTAAGGTCAAGGATATTGCTCCAGTGCTTCACATTGCTCTCTGTACACAATCTAAATTTTTTACCTTGAAGTACAACTTATTCCAGGGCTTGGTTTCCCATGTGGGGTCAACCCACATGTCTGCCCTCCTGTTTATTATTTTTCCTTTCTATTACCTTTCCTGAAACCTCTAGATTAATCATATTCTTTCATTACATGGTTCATTCAATACCACTCATTAGCTGTAAAAACACTTTCTTCATTTTAAGATTCAGATGAGGTAATAAGTCCTTTGAAACCTCTTGTTTCCTCAGGGAGAGTTGCCCCATTCTCTACATTTCTAGAGTTTATTGCTTATAGTACTGTAACTGTTTATCATATTATGTTGTAACTTAAAGTATGTAAGTTTGTCTCTTGAGAGCAAGAACCTCGTATTATTAATCTTCATATATTTAGTATTAAGAATATCAAGGATATACTGTTCAAAAAATGTTAAATGTTCATTGAGGATAAGATTTTTTTTTCTGGAGGGAATCTCATGAGCTAGTCAAAAAAACAAGCATGAAAAGAAACAAACAGAAAAGACTACAACACAAGAGTAAGAACTAACTTTTACTATGTCCTTACTCTATGCTAATTACTGTACTAAAGTATTTTCAGGAATTATATTGAAACTTCATGCCAGTTTCAGAAGTAGGTATTATCACTATATCCATTTTATATATTGCACTGTGCTCTCACATGACATTGACCTTTCTTTGTTAGTTGTCTCTCTAATCCACGTTAGACTGTAAACTCTTTGACTACATGGACTATATCTGGTCCTGCTTCATCCTCAGAATCTTATATGGTGCCTAACACCTAATCAATAATCAAAATACTGGTTGATACATTTGTTAAGGCATTCATGCATGAATCAAAGGATTCTTTTTGCCCAGTATTTTAAAGATTATGACAGCACATGCTTATGTAATGCTTACGTTGTGCCAGATGCTGTTCTAAGTGCTTTACAAATATTAGCTTACCAAATCCTCACCGCACCTTGGGAGCCGGTTTTTGTCCCGGTAAACTGAGTAATATTTTACAGATGAATAAACTGAAGCACATATAGGTACAGCAATTTGGCTAAGGTCATATAGCTAGTTACCCATTGTGGATAAGGCTCTTAAAGTTGAACTGAGATAAAACCTAGAGTATGAAATCAGCCATGCAAAATCTACTAAAATGGCAATTTAGAGACTGTCAATAGTTTTAAGTGGTTTAATAATCATTTTTCATCTTCCTTATCTGGCGAACCCTTAGCTTATTTTGATCAATTTTCTTAATTTTCTCTCATCACTAACCTGTGCTGTAAGCTTAGCTCTCCTTTGTTGATACAAAGAACATGCTCTCTACATATTGCACGTGATTTATCTTTGAAATTTCTCCTTAAAAAATAGAATATTTTTTACAATAACCCAGAATTTAGGGTCTGTCTGTCAATTGTCATTCTAATTTCTTTTCCTAATTAGTATTGAATAAGTTCGTGAGTATTGGAAATAGCCAGAAGTAAGATCTTAAGGGGAAAAATCTTTCATGCACATTTACCACATTGTTCAAAATTTATTTCTCCAACAATTTCTTTTTCTTAATTTGTTCCACAGGTGTTTGTTTTTGAAATATATTTATTTAATATAGATAAAATTCTATGTATTTAACATGTAAAAAAGATGTCTTATGGGACATATACATTGTAGAATGATTAATTCTAGGGAATTAACATATATATCACCTCACATAATTATTATTTTTCTTGTGAGAACAGTTAACATTTGCATTCTTCAGTGTATCTTCATATACTATAGTCACTATGCTGTATAACAGATCTCTTGAATTTCTTTCTCCTATCTAACTGCAGTTTTATATGCTTTGACCAACTTCTCCCCCTGGACCCTGTCCAGTACAACTTCTGCAGCCTCTGGTAAACACCATTCTACTATCTGTTTGTATGAGATCAACATTTTTAGATTCTACGTATAAGTGAGATCATGTGAGATTTGTGTTTCTGTGCCTAGCTTATTTCACTTGTCTTTCAGGTTCATCCATATTGTTACAAATGACCGAATTGCCTTCTTTTTATGGCTGAATTGTATTCCATGTGTTACCACATTTTCTTTGTCCACTCATCTGTTGACAGACACATAAATTGATTCCAAATCTTGGCTATTTTAAATAGTGCTGAAATAAACACTGGAGTGTAGATGTCTCTTTACATACTGATTTTAGATCCTTTGGATTTATATCCTATAGTGGTATCGCTAGATCATATGGTAGTTCTAGTTTTAATTTTTTGAGGAACTTCTATACTGCTTTCCATTGTGGCTGTACTAATTTACATTTCCACCAACGTGTGCAAGTGTCTTTTTTCTCCATATTCTTTCCTAATAATCATTTTTTAAGTTTTTAATAATAACCATTCTAACAATAATGAGGTGATACTTCATCATGGTTTTGATTTGCATTTCCTTCATGTTTAGGCATGTTGAGCATTTCTCATATATCTGCTGGCCATTTGTGTAGCTTTGTTTTAGAAATGTCCATTCAGGTCTTTTGCCCATTTTTAATTATTTGTTTTCCGGGTATTGGGTCGTCGAGTTTATAATATATTTAGGATATTCCCCTTATATGATATATAGTTTGCAGATATTTTCTCACATTCTGTAGATATTATATCTACTCTATTGATTGTTTTCCTTCCTGTGCTAAACATTTTTGTTTGATATAATTTCATTTTTCTATTTTTGCTTTTGTTTTCTCTGCTTTTAAGGTCAGATCCAAAAAAATATTACCCGTACCAATTTCATGGAGCATTGCACCTATGATTTCTTCTAGTAGTTTCATAGATTCAGGTCTTATATTTAAATTTTAAATTCATTTTGAGTTGATTTTGTATATGTTATCAGATAAGCGTCTAACTTCCTTCTTCTGCCTATGGAGATCCAATTTTCCCAGAGCCATTTATTGAAGAGACTGTTCTTTCCTCATTGTGTGTTCTTGGCACCTTTTTGAGAAAATAATCGGCTATGTAAACATGAATTTATGGGATTTCTATTCTGTTTCATTGGTCTATGTGTCTTTTTATGTCACTACCATGCTGTTTTGAGCCATCATTGCAGCCTTGGGATGAATCTTACTAGATCATGGTGAATAATATTTTTCATGTTCTGTTGAATTTAATGTACTGTTGAATGTGCTATAACTTTATAGGAAGTTTTAAGGTCAAGTAATGTAATGCTGCTCAAGATTGCTTTGGCAATTCAGAGTCTTTTGTGGTTCTATATAAGTTTTAGGATTTTTTTTACTATTTTTGTGAAAAATGCATCTGCTATTTTGATGGAAATTGCACTGAATCTGCAGATTGCTTTGGGCAATATAGACATTTTAACAATATTATTTCTACTCCATTAACATGGATGACTATTTCATTTATTTGTGTTCTTTTCAATTTCTTTCATAAATGCTGTATAGTTTTCAGTGTAAAGATTTTTCACCTGCTTGTTTAACTTTATTACTAAGTTTTTTTTGGTTTGCTTTTTTGTAGCTACTGATAGTTTGCTGTTAATATACAGAAACACTGCAGATTTTTGCATGTTAATGTTGTATTTTACATCTTTATTGAATTTCTTTATTAGTTTGAACAATTTTTTTTTCAGTAGAGTTTTATATTTAGGGTTGTATAAATGTAACACCATGTCATTTGCCAACAGGAATAATTTAACTTCTCCCTTCCCTGTTTGGATGTCTTTTATTTCTTTCTCTTGCCTGAATGCTCTGGCTAAGACTTCCAAAACTATGTTGAATAGAAATGGCAAGAGTGAGCATCCTTGTCTTATTCCAGATTTTATATGAGAGCTTTCCATTTTTTTTCCAGTTGACTGTGAATGTTAGTTGTGGTTTTGCCGTACATGGTCTTTATTATGTTGACATACATTACTTCTAAACATAATTTGTTTAGTTTTTATCATGAAAGGATGTTGAATTTTGTCAAATGCTTCTCTGTATCTGTTGAATTAATCATATGATTTTGTCCTTCATTCTCTTAATATGATGTGTCATGATTTTTGATTTGGGTATGTTGAGCCTTCCTTGGATCCCTGGGATGAATCTCACTTGAACTGGGTGAATAATCTTTTTAATGTGCTGTTGAATTCAGTTTCCTAGCATTTTGTTGAGGATTTTTGCATTTATATTCAACAAGGATAGTGAATTATCATTTTATTTTTGCTATATCTTTGTCTAGTTTTGATATTATGGTAATTATGGCCTTTGTTTTCAAGTTTGCTTCCTCTTCAGTTTTTTGGAAGAGTTAAGTCATCAGGTTCTGCGATTTTCTTAGATGGGAGACATTTTATTACTGATCCCATCTCCTTACTAATTATTGGACTGTTCAGATATTCTCTTTCTTCATGATTCAATTTTGGTAGTTTGTATATGTCAAGGAATTTATCCATTTCTTCTAAGTTACACAATTTTTGATTCTTTGTATTTCTGTGGTATCAGGTATAATGACTCCTTTATATCAGAAATCTTATTTGAGTCTTCTCTCTGCATTTCTTAGTCTAGGTAAATGTTTGTTCATTTCATCTCATTAATAAAACAACTCTATTTTCTTGATCTGTTCTATTGTTTTTCTAGTCATTGTTTCATTTATTTTCTCTCTGATCTTTTTTATTTCCTTCTTTCTACTAATTTTAGGCTTAGTTTGTTTCTGTTTAATTACTTTAGGTGCAACATTATATTATTCATTTGAGATTTTTCTTCTTTTTTGATGTAGCATTTATTACTACAAACTTTCCTTTTAAAACACTTTTTGCTGTATTCCACAGGTTTTGGTATGTTTTGTTTCCATTATTACTTATCTCAATAAATTTTTAAATTTCTCTTTTAATTTCTATATTGGTCCATTTGTTCAGAAGTACATTGCTTAATTTTCATTTGTTCGTAGATGTTCCAATGTTCTTCCTGTTTATTTCTAGTTTTGTAACATTGTGGTGAGAAAAGATATTTAATATGCCTTCACAATTTTAAAATTTGTTAAGACTTGTTCTATGGCCTAAAATATTATCTATCCCAGAGAATGTTCCATGTATTATTTACAATAATGTGTATTCTGGAGCTGTTGAATGCAATGTTCTGTAAATGTCTGTTACATGTATTTGTTCTAATGTGCAGTTTAAATCCCATATTTCTTTGTTAATTTTCCATCTAGCTGATTTGTCTAAAGCTGGAGAGCAGGGCATCGAAATCCCCAACTACTGTTGTATTGGAGCCTATTTCTCCCTTTAAAGCTAATAATATTTGCTTCAGATATTTCGGATATACTGTGTTGGGTGTGTATATGTTTAGAATTGCTGAGTAGGCCCATTTGTCACGATATAATGACTTTCTGTGTCTCTTTTCAGAGTTTTTTCTTAAAGACTATTTTATCTAATGTATGTATAAATATTTTTGTTTTCTTTTGCTTTTTATTTCCCTGGAGTAGTTCTTTTTTAAAAATATCTCTTTACTTTCAGTCTTTGTGTATTCATGCAGGTGAAGTGAGTTTCTTGTAGGCAGCAGATAGTTGGTTTTGATTGTCTATCCATTTAGCCATTATACATCTTTTGATAAGAGAATTTACATCATTTAAATTCATGGTTATGACTGATAGGTTAGGACTTATGACTGTAATTTTGTTAATTGTTTTCTATTTGCTGTGTAAATCCATTGTTCTTTTCTTTTTTTCTTTCTGTTTGTCTCTATTTGTGGTTAAGTGATTTTTCTTTCGTGGTATGTTTTAATTTCTTGTGTTTTATTTATTTTTTAAATCTACCATAGGTTTTGCTTTGTGGTTACTATGATGCTTACAATAAACATCTTATAGTTAAAATAGATTATTTTAAGCTGAAAATAGCTTAATTTTGATTGCCAACAAACACCCACAATGAGAATCTCTATGCATTTGCTCAACTGTCCACCTAACATTTAAAATTTTTAATGTTATCACTGTTATCTTTCTATATTGTATATCTCTTAACAAATTACTGTAGTTATTATTTTTGGTTTTATCTTTTAATATCATTTATGTTAAAGTTATAAGTGATTTACACACTACCGTTTACAGTATTAGAGTATTCTAAATTGTTCTATGTACTTACTTTTTCCAATTAGTTTTATACTTTCAGATATTTTTGTCTTACTCATTAGTGAGTAAGCTATTTCTTCAGCTTGAAGATATTTGTTTGGCATTTATTATAGGACAAGTCTGGTGGTGATAAAATCCCTCAACTTTTGTTTATCTTCTTTATCTCTTCTTCATTTCTTTTTTTTCCATTCTTTTTTTTTTTTTTTTTTTTTGACAGAGTGAGTCTGGCTCTGTTGCTCAGACTGGAGTGCTGGGATGAGATCATGGCTCATTGGAGCCTCTGCCTTCTGGGCTTAAGCAATCCTCCCATCTCAGTCTCCCAAATAGCTGGGACTACAGATGTGTACCACCATGCCGGGCTAATCTTTTATTTTACTTTATTTTTTATAGAGATGAGGTTTCTCCATGTCATCCAGGCTGGTCTCAAACTCCTGGACTCAAGCAATCTATCTATCTCAGCCTCTCAAATTGCTGGAATTAAAGGCATGAGCCACCATGCCCTGCCTCTTCATTTCTCAAGCACAGATTTGCTAGGTACAGTATGCTTGTTTGGTAGTTCTCTTCTTCTTTTTTTTAACTTTTAAGTTCAGGGGTACAAGTGCAGGTTTGTTACACAGATAAACTCATGCCATGGGGATTTGTTGTACAGATTATTTCATCACCCAGGTATTAAGCCTAGTGCTCATTAGTTATTTTTCCTGATCTTCTACCTCCTCCCATCCTGCACCCTCCAAAAGGCCCCAATGTGTGTTGTTCCCCTCTATGTGTCCATGTATTCTCATCACTTAGCTTCCACTTATTAGTGAGAATATGCGGTATTTGGTTTTCTGTTCCTGTGTTCATTTGCTAAGGATAACTGCTTCAGCTTCATCCATGTTCCTGCAAAGGACATGTTCTCATTCTTTGAGCACTTTTAATATTTTATCCCACTGTTTTCTGGCCTGTAATGTTTCTTCTGAGAGTCTGATGCTAGGTGTATTAAAACTCTCTTATATGTTATTTGCTTCTTTTCTTGGGCTTCCTTCAGAATTTCTTTTTTTGTCTTTTATTTTTGATAATTTGATTATAATATGGCTTAGGCTAGTATTATTTGAATTTAATCTGATTGAAGACCTTTGACATTCCTTGATCTGGACATTTATATTTTCTGCAGATTTGAAAGGTTGACAGATATTATTTCAATTCCAGAATTTGTTTAATTTTTTTTTTTTTAAATATTACTATTACGATTTCAGTCTCTCTGTTAAACTTCTAATTCTGGCCATTTACTTTTATTGTTCCACATTGCTTTGAATTGTTTATCTGTATTTACTTGAAATACATTGAATGTCCTTTAAACAGTTATTTTGGCTTCTTTGTCAGACCATTCATACATCTCCATCTCTTTGGAGTCAGCCCCTAGCACTTTATTTTATCTCCCTGGTTATATCATGTCTCCCCAATTCTTTTTGATCCTTATAAACATTCTTTGATGTCTACTGATTTGAAGAAGTAGGTATTTATTAAAGTCTTGCATCTGTCTTTGTCTGAGAATGCCCTTCATCAGTAAACCTGTTCAGAGATTCTGAGCAGATCATCTGGTGTGATCCCTATACCAAGGACCACTGTGGCCTTTTCAATGCTGTGGAATGCCTTGAGCTGAGGACCACCATGGCTTGCATGGGCCAGGGCTGGAATCTTATGACCACTGAGACTGACTTAATACTAAGGTGTTTTTGAAGCCTACCGCTGCTGAATCCTGCATACTGCTGTGGTTTTACAGGTACCCAAGTCTCTCATAGTTGGCTGTGGTGATGAAAACTGCAGATGGAGACCTTTTTGCAGGAACTGTGGGTTCCTTTATGGCACTGGGGCACATCTGGCTCAGTCCACTGGTATCAACCTGGAGTCAGAGGCCATGGGGATCCACCTGATGTTGGGTTTTACTGTGGCAGGCCCAATGTTAGATTCCAAAGGAAAATCCTATGCTAACTTTTCTCTTTCCCTTAAGCAGATGGTATTTCTTTCCACACTGTGCTGCTTGAAAGTGATGTAAAGGGTAATGTAAAACTGTTCTTTCTACTCTCTTCAATGCATTTTTAAAAATTATTATGCTATATTCAGGTACTTTCATCTCTCAGCTGGTCTCATCTCTCAGCTGGTCTCCTTAGCCCTTGTGAAGATAGATTTGTGCATGAATAATTGTTCAAATTGATGTTCCTGTCAGGGGATGATTGCTGGGGAGTACTGTTTTGTCATCTTGCTCCAACTTCTTCTAAAGTACTCTAATTTCAGTGAAACTATCTTCCCTTTGTATTCAGCCCATTTGGTTGAACAGTGCTTTTTTTCTGTTTATATTACATATTCATTAGCATTGCATGTATGTTAACACTCTTTTACTCTATAAATTCTATTTTATGGTCACATATTTTCTATGCACATGGTCCCGCTTATTAAATAGTAGTAATAATTGGCTTATTACTAACAAAGTAAATTATGAATGGTTATGGGTAATTTAGAGAGTTGTTCCTTGGTGAGTTGTACATTATCCAGTTTTTTTATACCTTCAAACATTTAATCTGATTATTTAATAGGTCTTAAAAGTTTGTTATTATAGAATAATGTGATACTTCAAATAATTTTAAAAAAACTAACCACAAATATTAAAATATATAAGACATAAAAATATTAGCTGCTTTTATAACTTTGGAATTAATTTTAAATCTATAGAAGCCTGAATAAAGGACTCCTTTATAATCCATATGCTTGTTTTCTATTGCTGAATTCCATGTCCCACAAATGTATCAGCTGAAAACAATGCTCAGGTATTAATTAATGGCTTTTTATGCCAAAAGTACACCAAGATGTGTCTAGGTTTATGCTGCTCAGGATATTATGAGACTGAACTCAAGTTGTCAATCAGGCCTGAGCTCTCCTCTGAAGGAGCTGGGAAAGAATCTGCTTCTAAGCTCATTCGGGTAGTTAGCAGAATCCCATTCCTTGCAGTTATAATGGGATACCTAGAGTTTTGCTTCTAGAGTGTTCCTAAAGGCCACTCTGAGGTTTTTTTCACATGACTTTCTTCAACTTCAAACCAGACATGGCATATCAAATTTGTTTCCTTTTTCAAATCTCTTTTACATTTCTGCAACCAGTGCCATATAACTTAATCATGGGAGTGAAATCCACCATGTTTACTGTCTTGAGGATTATGCAAAGCTTTCACACACAAGTGTTAGGGGGTTGGGGAAAATTTGGAATTCTAATTACCACAGTCCCCAACTGGAAAAGGTTACCTCTAAATTTCAAAGCATACTTTTTTTTTTTCCCATGAGTAACTAAAAATATTCTTGCATATCTTTTCGTATGATATCATGTAGCCATATTCTGCCAACTTTTGCAGAGTTAACATTTTCAGACTGGCTAAAGGTGAATGACGTTTCTACCATTTCAGTGTACGTTTGTGACTTTTTAAGATATGTGCACATAAGCATCTGAAACACTTGTAACAAATCTTAATAATTAAAATTTGGATCGGGCGCGGTGGCTCAAGCCTGTAATCCCAGAACTTTGGGAGGCTGAGACGGGCGGATCACGAGGTCAGGAAATCGAGACTATCCTGGCTAACACCGTGAAACACCGTCTCTACTAAAAAATACAAAACACTAGCCGGGCGAGGTGGCGGGCGCCTGTAGTCCCAGCTACTCGGGAGGCTGAGGCAGGAGAATGGCATAAACCCGGGAGGCGGAGCTTGCAGTGAGCTGAGATCCGGCCACTGCACTCCAGCCTGGGCGACAGAGCGAAGATTCCGTCTCAAATAATAATAATAATAATAATAATAATAATAAAAATTTGCTGATATCTTGGCTACATAAACTGTGAATATTTAGAGAATCAAGAAAACGACTACATATATATTGATGAAATCTATCATTGCTGGGTTTTCACATAAAATATTTTAAGATCTAGTATTAGTCTGCTCAGACTGCCATAACAAAGAACTACAGACTAGGTAGCTTAAACAATGAAAATTTATTTCCTCACAATTCTAGAGACTGAAAGTCTAGGATCAAGGTGCCAACAGGGTTGATTTACCTCGAAGCCTCCCTCCCTGACATGAAGATAGCCACTCTCCTGCTGCCTCTGTCCCTTTGCTTATAAGAAAAGGAGTCATATTGGATTAGGGTGCATCCTCATGGCCTAATTTTAATTTAATCATCTCTCTTCTTAATTACCTTTTAGACCCTATCTCCAAATACAGTCACATTCTGAGGTACTGGATATTAGAGCTTTAACATATGAATTTTGGGGGATGCAATTCAGTCCATAATAGATTCTGAATAAAACATATCATAAGAACCTCTGTTTTTTATAAACATAGTGCAGTGAGGCCCACAATTATCAAACTAGTGAGAAGACCCGTCATGTGTGATTAATTTTCTTTCTGTGTATACCTATAGCTGACTACCAAGATAATAAAGTGATATCTGGGATATATGTTTTCCCCAAAATATTTTATTTAGGTTTAGTCATTCTTCTCTTATGTTCTTACTAAAAAATCACTCACATGCAAATTGTTCCAGTTTTCAGAAAAGATAAAATATATATTTTCTAAAATATGAACTAAAGTCATCACTATAAGAAAATGATTTTTATAGATAGAAAAGTCCTGTGTTAATCTGTGACTCCATGTAAAATAGGAAAGAAAAATAAACATTAAAGAATGAGGAATGGGCTGGGTGCGGTGACTCACGCCTGTAATCCCAGCACTTTGGGAGGCTGAGGCAGGAGGATTACGAGGTCAGGAGATGGAGATCATCCTGGCTAACATGGTGAAACCCTGTCTCTACTAAAAAATACAAAAAATTAGCCAGGCATGGTGGCGGGCACCTGTAGTCCCAGCTACTCAGGAGGCTGAGACAGGAGAATGGCGTGAACCCAGGAGGCAGAGCTTGGAGTGAGCAGACATTGTGCCACCGCACTCCAGCCTACGAGACAGAGTGAGACTCCGTCTCAAAAAAAAAAAAAAAAAAAAAAAAAGAAAAAAGAAAAAAAATGAGGAATGGACTGCAAGAATAGTAAAATGTAGACTATTATCCTCCTTTTTCTATACATAATATTAAGTACTGACTTTTAGTAATAAGCACATCATAAACAGGCTATTGACAAAATAAATATAATCAATTAGGGCAACAATTGGGAAATAATTTAAGAAAAATATCCTTTTTAATACAAAGTATATTATTATACCTTTAACTAAGTAGGCCATATTCCTTTTATTTCAAATTAAATAGGTAGATGGTGAAGAATTTATCATTATTTCCAGAGTCGTGGAATAATAGTTACCAAAAGTCCCTCTTATGGATAAAAGTCCAAAGACTGAATTAGTAACCATTCAATGGCTATGATACACCCAGTTGCATTTGTTTACTGTTGCCACCATAACAAATTACCATACATTGTAAGACTTACAATAGCACAAATTTATTCTCTTTCAGTTCTGGAGCCTAGAAATTTAAAATAAAATGTGTGGGACTTAGAACAAGGCTGTGTTTTCTGAGACTCCAAGGGAGAATCTGCTCCTTGACGCTTCAGCTTTTAGGGGATTCTATCCTTCCTTGACTCCTGGCTACATCACTCCATTCTCCATTTCTGAGGTCACATTGGTTTCTCTACTGTTGTGAAATCTACCTACCTCTTACAATATTTGCTCTTTGTGATTATACTTATGGCCCATGCAAATAATCCAGAATAATCTCCTCATCTCAAAATCTTTAACTTAATCACATCTGTAATATTATTATTGTCACATAGGGTAACAGTCACAGATTCTGAAGTTTAAAGTGTGGACATCTTAGGGAGCCCTTATTCAGCCTATCATACTACTACTGTTCTGTAGTACTGCTCGAGATGGAAAAAAGAAAGAGATAGGCCCTCCATGGGTTTATAATATAACTGGAAAGACAAAAGAAGCCTTCCTTATCAAATAAGGAACACTTTATGCAGGATGAGGCCAGCAATAAGAAAAAAAATACTTCATAGTTTAAAGAATGAAGAAATCAATTGGAAGAGGCTTGGAAAAATACATGAGCAAAGACAGGAGATGTGTAGTAGGCATGTCTTAGAAGACAGTTTCATAGAACTGGATTTCCAAGATAGAGCAAACACTTGGAGGATGGAAACATGTAGTGCCTTCTTCATTGTCAAGTACATAGGTAGGCAATATGCAAATATCTATATGAAAAATAATAGATCATTGGTTAAAATTGGAATGAATGAATAAATATATGAATAAATGGATAATTAAATTTATTATATACAGATATTGAAAAATTACGTCAATTAATCTTCATAAAGCTCTGTTATCATTGTGTAATTTGTTAGAATGAGTTGTATCCATAACTTAAGGGGCAACAGTGAAACCAACAGGAAAATCCTAGAAGACGCATCCTAATATCTTGATACAATGACACAGCCTTGGGTGCCTAAAAAGTATTTGCTACATGTAAAGTTTAGCACTGAAAATTTCTTAAATGTGCCTTACTTTTAAATATCTTGATCACCAACTCAGTGTCTATACATCTTATAAAAACGGGTCAGTTTAAGAAATATGAAGGTCAGAAAAACACGGAAATGAGAAACAGAAAGCTACAAAGTTTCATTAAAAAATATATCACTGCCTCTGAAAAGTAAGAACAGGAGATAAAAGTTTCAAATTGATTAGGAGCAGTTCAAGAAAGTTATTGCTGTCAACTCTTTTTAGAAGGCAATGTTGGGCAAGAGATGAGATGGCACTGAAGTTTATGTATGTGTGTCTGTGTGTGTACATGTATATACATATATGTATATTATATATATTTTATATTAAATTTTAGACTACTGCCAAATGATAATTAAAACTATATGCAGAACTGTCTAAAATCTGGTTTGTGTTTCCCTCAGTGTGCTGTGTTTTCAGTGTTTGTTCATGGAAATAGTATGTTTTGTGGAAACAATACAGGAATATAGTGGCCATGATTCAAAGTTAAATTTCTTTTTGCAATTTTCTTTGACATATAACTCAAATTAAAATCATTTTATGTGTTTTATAGATAATTAAAAACTAATCTATTTCCCTTGAGAATACAATACCCTTGCAATGAAATGGTCACTGTGTTGGAAATCAGACCTGGATTGTGAGTTGTTGACATCTTCATTGGTTTTATTGAGTGACATTTCATCCTTCATTTATAAATGTAAATTGGTTAAAATGTTTGGGGCTAAATTACTATCATGTTGCTTTATGCAATAATATCATTAAATTTTCTAGAAGCAAAAGCCACTGTTTGTAATCATTACAGTTTTTCAATGAATATTTATTTTGAACTTTTCTTCTGAAGAAAACTTAAACCACAAGCAAACTTTACAGTTGGTTTTAAAAACACAGATTATGGTTTATTAACTTATATTACATTATTTCCAACCCCATATTGGCTTGTAATAATGTTTTTCCCCAAAGAAGTGGAATTGAAACTTGACTCAGCTTGGAGGTGTTCACTAATGATCTCTTGAATCATTTCCCTCTCCACAGTTTTTATTCCTCTATATTAGAAAGCATACAGCATATTGCCAATTTTTCACTAATGATGCATGAAAAGTAATGAGTTGTATAGGCCGCCAGAATATTACGTGAATGACCTTCAGTATGTTGTTTCACTGTACTCTCCAAACTCATATTCCATAATTGCAAGGAGATAATTTTTAACTTTGCAATCACTCAACCGAATAGCATACTAAAATTGTACTACCTGCTATTCCAATTTGGCTATCAAATTTTCATCAACATGTAAGCACAACTATCTTATTGAGGTTTGTATTATACAGGTATTAGGTTAAATATAATCAACATATACTAATTATTCTGAAAAAACATTAATTAAAATAGACTACAACAAAGCAAACATATATTTTTGCCCTTTCAGTTCATTTTATGATATGTATTTTTCTAATTTCTACTTTATATCACTTCATATATCTGAAATTATCTTGTTTGTTTATTAACTTAAATTGTCTGTATTCTTCAGTAGAATGTAATCTCCATGAGCAAAGGGTGCTTCTCTGTTTTGTTTAGTGTTATATCTTCAATGTTTTGATTTTTCTGGTTTTGTAGTTAAGTTTTAAACTCAGAAAGTGTAAGTCCAAATTATAGGCTTTTAATAGTCATTTGGTATCTTCTACCATAGAATGTTAGATTTTTAAACCTGTGTTCAATCACAACATTTAATAGTTCTAAAAATTATGGGAGTATTTTACTAATAGTAGTAAACAATAAATATACTTACTAAGATGTGAATATAGTAAGTCACATTTTTATCAACCTATAGGTATCCTGTGTTCATATTCTAATCATTTGCTGAGTCAAACGAAGTCTTAGTCATTTAATTTTAAAAATTTCTTAAAATTATACAAGGCAGTATGTTCTGCATGGGCGTAGGATAAGACACCGACCTTGCTTTAAGAATGTACTCTAGAGAGGAAGGTAAGATAAAAGCACAACTAGTTATAAATCTAAGACAATTGCAAGTAGTTAGAAAAAAGTGAAACACATATTCAAATTATGAAACTATCACTTGCCTTTGGGAGAAAGGCATCTTGAAGGAAGTCACAGTGATTTTAAGGTATCTTGGGATGTGCAAGTGATCTATAAGTAAACATGGGGAAGTGAAACATGGAGAAAGGAAAGAGATATTGGAAGATATTGAATATATTACAGAATAAGCTATGTTGGGGCCACATGTCAGATAAGGTTAGAAGAAAGGTTTGGATATTATTGTAACAAATTCTACAATACCACAAAAAAATAACAAATTTTATTTAATTTGTTATGAAATAGAGAATCATTGAAAGTTTATGATTATGAAAGAAATTGTAAGAATTCTGCTTTTGAATGATAAGTATTGCCATGATTAGTGGTTTTGACAGAACTGAAATATAACTTGAGGTAGAAGAATAGGTAGTTGGTGGTTGAAATTGTTTGGGTGAAGTATGACGCGTCGTTGAAATAAAAACAATAGCTCTGGAAACAGAAAGAAAGGTGTATTTAGTAGACATAAAATTAGGAATCCTTCAAGCTGAGGTATGGATAAGGTCTTTTTGTTATTGTTGTTGTGGTGGTGGTGGTAAGATCACTTAACATGAGATCTACCAGCTCAACAAATTTTTATATGTACAATACCATATCGTATATGGGGACAATGTTGTACAGCAGATTTCTAGGACTAATTATTGTGTATAAATGAAATTTTATCCCTATTGAACAAGGATAAAGTCTTGAACTAGTTCTCAACTAGGAACCCATTTCTGACATTGGCTAATGGAAAAAAAAATTTCTATAGAGGAATTCTTTAGTGGTACTGTCTCATTTAGTGTATCATTTTGTGAAGTTTCTAAATAAAGGTAGTGGTATATAGATATTCATTTTTGTGCCTATTATTGCTGCTGAAAAGGATAAAAATTAATATTTTTATAAAAATTCTCATTTTGACTGGGTGAGGTGGCTCAAACCTGTAATCACAGCACTTTGGGAGACAGTGGATCACCTAAGGTTAGGGGTTCGAGACCAGCCTGACCAACATGGTGAAATCCTGTCTCTACTAAAAATACAAAGATTAGCAGGGTATGGTGGCACGCATGTGTAATCCCAGCTACTTGGGAGGTCGAGGCAGAAGAATTGCTTGAACCCAGGAGCGGAGGTTGCAGGGAACCGGGATCACGCCATTGCACTCCAGACTGGGAGACAAAGCGAGATTCTGTCCCCCCCCCCAAAAAAATTCTCATTTTATTTCATCTGTTTATTAAATCTAGGGACATAAACAGTTACTAATCTGTTTCCATATTACACCACATTTTGTAAGTACATTTATTGTTGACCTAGTAGGAATTTTAATGATCATGAAATATGTGTTTGTTAGCATTAATTGAGTGTTACGGTATAACATTGGCAAACAGCTCTCTTTTCCTGAAACCTCGAATTTCTAATTTGTCAAGTTATTAGTAGTATTCTAAATGTTATTATTTATGGTGGTTAAACTAGAGTAAGTCTTTCCAGGAACCCTACCTCCCAGGACAACTTGCCTCCTCCTTCTGATACAGAAGCCCATGAGGTGATAACTTAAAGTTCTATCTCCTCCCCTTCCATACTTTTCACATTGCTTAGTCGTCTTCTTCATAACTTTTGACCATAATATCTCACTCATTCTAAACTTCCAGATAGAGAAGAAACACTAGAAAAATTTGCTTAAGAGCTAAGAATATATTTTTCTTTTTCTTGAAATGTCCATTTGCCCAGTCTTTTCAAATCTTTTCATTCCATCTTTTTTTTTTTTTTTTAGATGAGAGTAGTTTTCTGATTTCTTTATAAAACCATAATTTTGGAACAACTGGGAGACTCCACCACCAGGGCACTCCATGAAGCTATTGAAATGCACTGGGCTTGTTAGTTCATATCAATATACACTGGCTCCTGGGTTGTTGGGAACTAAGCATCTTTGTCTTTGACATGAGAACACTTTATTTCCCTGACGCTCAGTCTTAGAATTTCAATCCACAGTCAGATAATCTTGGTCTTTTGTAATTAGCCCATGCCTCAGTTGGTTACCTTAAGTTCTAAAACTGAATAAAGTTATCCAGATGAATTTATTAAATCATGGCATATGAATAAAGCTTTTCCTCATATTGTATGGTGAGATAGTTTAGCAAAAAGATGCAATACTCTTAAATAAAAGACTCATTTAAATAAAATGACTATCTTTAATGAATAACCAAAGGAGGAACCACAGTACCATCTAGCATGTGATGAATAATAAGTATTTGTATTACCCAATTAACTAGAAAACCTAAGAAACAAAATTTGTATCTGTTTTCCTATGGACAATAAACAAAATCAATATGGGCAATAATTCTAGCTAAAATAAACAGAACATTATGAAACAACTGACTTGGAGAGTTATCTACCGACATGTCTTCAAAACAAAACTAACAAATAAAAACACCGTACTATTTCTCATATACAGGTATATAGGCAAAGTTTTCATGACAAATCACAACAAAAGCACAAATTGGCAAATGGGTTCTAACTAATTTTAAGAGTTTCTGCACAGCAAAAGAAACTAGCAACTGAGTAAACAGGCATCCTACAGAATGGGAGAGAAGTTTTGCAAACTATGCATCTGGCAAAGGTCTAATTTCTAGCATCCATAAGAAACTTAAATTTACAAGAAAAAAACAATGCATTAAAAAGTGGGCAAAATACATGAGGCCGGGCGCGGTGCCTCACACCTGTAATCAGAGCACTTTGGGAGGCCAAGGCGAGTGGATCACGAGGTCAGAAGACGGAGACCATCCTGGCTAACACGGTGAAACCCCGTCTCTACTAAAAATACAAAAAATTAGCCGGGCATGGTGGCGAGCACCTGTAGTCCCAGCGAGTAAGGAGACTGAGGCAGGAGAATGGCATGAACCTGGGAGGCGGAGCTTGCAGTGAGCCCAGATCGCGCCACTGCAACTGCACTCCAGCCTGGGCGACGGAGCCAGACTCCATCTCAAAAAAAAAAAAAAAAAAAAAAAAAAAAAAAAAAAAAAAGTTGGCAGTTGGCAAAATACTTCAACAAACACTTCTCAAAAGAAGACATACATATTGCCAACAAGCATATGGAAAAAAGCTCAATATCAATATCGTTCTGGGACAACAAAAAACTTTATTGATCATGTATCTAATATTGGAAATTTAGTTTCCATATTTATGCTATTTCAATGACTCTGCAATCAGTATCTTCCATATACAAACTTTTGCTATTTTAAAAATTTTCCTTAATATGAAGTCTGAAATAACTGAATCAAGACATAAGAACTATGTATCTTTTAAAGTATTTGGTTATACACCTGTGCATAATTTATAATACCCATAGCAGCCTGAGAATTTATAGTTTTAGTGCAATTTCACAAGAATTTTAAGGTTGTTAACATACTAGGTTTAAATGGTACTTCAAATTTGGATTAATTTGTTGCCGGGCACAGTGGCTCACACCTGTAATCCCAGCAATTTGGGAGCCTGAGGCGGGTGGATCACTTGAGGTCAGGAGTTCGAGACCTGTCTGGCCAAAACGGTGAAACTAAAAATACAGAAATTAGCTGCGTATGGTGGCGCATCCCTGTAATCCCAGCTACTCCGGAGGCTGAGCCAGAAGAATCACTTGAACCCGGGAGATGAAGGTTGCAGTGAGCTGAGATCATGCCATTGCATTCCTGCACTTCAGCCTGGGCGACAGAGCAAGACTCCATCTCAAAAAAAGAAAAAAAAAAATCAAAATTTTGATTAACTTGTGATTATTTTATTTCTAAGACAATTAAACAAGTTTCCTTATGTTTACCATTTTTATACTTTGAATGTGGAGATGGGGTGAAGATGTGGGGAAAAGACAATACAACAGTTTGAAATTAAAAACAGATACATGATTCCTATAGCACAACCTTATCATAAGACTAATTCCAATTTGAATGTTATCCATTCAATCCAATGATTAAATGGAGAAAATAGCAAGTTTAGTTAATATTATTTTGTAGGTTTATTGGCAAAAATAGTTGATCCCTGTGTCAAGTTCTGTAAAATTAATTAGTAGTCAATGATGAAGGTATTCAAACAGAATAGTCATTTAATCACTAGTAAATCAAAGTACGATTTACTAATTCTCCAAATTCTGATTTCTTTATTAATGCTTTATTAATACTGAAATTGGAAACAAAATCACTCAGGTATAGGTATATATTAGGTGATACAATTATATTACATTTTGCTTTATTTGAGACATTCTGTTTTCATTAATTACTAGTCATATAGGGTCTAATATCTTAAAATTTTTCATTATTCAAGTTATTATTCTATCAGATGATTTGTTTTTCATTTTTGTCTATATTTTCCAGAGTTGTTATATTTGGATGTTTGTAAGCAAGATAAATAAACAAAATTAATCATATATGTTTCTTTGAATTTTTAGGTATAGATTAAGAACAAGGGAAAAATGTATGTGTGACTGTGATTAACAGGAAGCTCTGTACCTCAGCCAGAGACAAAACAACATGCATTAAATTATATGCAAAAAAAAAAAAAAAAAAAAAAAGCACTCTAAGTATAAATATATTGCCTCTCAAATATCATTTAAGAAATTTGGGTCGGGTGCGGTGGCTCACGCCTGTTATCCCAGCACTTTGGGAGGCCGAGGCGGTGGATCATGAGGTCAGGAGATCAAGACCATCTTGGCTAACATGGTAAAACCCTGTCTCTACTAAAAAAAAAAAATACAAAAAATAAGCCAGGTGTGATGGCGGGCACCTGTAGTCCCAGCTACTTGGGAGGCTAAGGGAGAAGAATGGCATGAACCCAGGAGGCAGAGTTTGTAGTGAGCCAAGATCACACCACTGCACTCCAGCCTGGGCGACAGAGCAAGACTCAGTGGAAAAAAAAAAATATATATATATATATATAAATGATGTGATTCAGTCACATAATTTCCTGTTTCTATTACATTTAAGCAACCATTTTGTCAAAAACTTTTAATATTGCCCAAATCTTTTAAACTCATATAAGTAGTCATTTGGATAATGATTATACCTGAGAGAGTAATAAATTTTTATTTTTTTTCTTGTGGCTCAGCAGTGGATCACGAACAAATTGTGATACTTGCTCAATCAGTTATGACTAAAAACTTTTTCAGGGAATAAAAACCTTTTCACTTTTTTCTTACCGTTGTTCATTTGGCATGGAACAAGCAAGAGATCTGGCAGACAACGTATTTTCTGAGTAATAAATCTTAGTATTACTGATGATAATATTTCCAGGCATTATATACTTCTTATTATGGTACAAAAATAAGTATACAACACCACCTAGTTAGAGTATTCTTGCCAAAAATACTTAATTTGAGTCCAGTCAAGCCTTTAGGTCTTATTTTTAGTTTATAAGAAAATTACAGAACAAATTAGAAAATTCCTCTGTTAGGTATTGAGTATTATTTTGGATAGCAATATGTAGATCATTGCATTCGTTTTGCAGTTGTTGCTGTTTTGCCCTCTTCTCATTCATTGTCAAGCGTAACACCTTATTAAAAAATCATTGTTCAATAAATTAAGATTTGGATTATTATGGAATTTAAGGCTTATATATATATATAATCTAATTTGAAAACACCACTTTTGGAAGCAGTTATAGTTGTTCCCCTTCCAACATGAACCTAAAAGTTTGGGAGAAAAACAGTGTTCTATCTTCCAAAACATACTGAACTTATTAAATGTGACATTTCTGATAAACTACTCAGGTGGTTGAGATGGAGGTAAGGTTGAAGTGTTAATGAGCTCAGTGTGCTAGGGGATACATCTGTAAAACCAGTTGTTTGGCATCAGCTATATGAAATGGCACAGAAATGTTTGAACCATTTAGTCAGTTTGAACATTATCTTTAAGGAAATAGGAATTTCAACTATGTACACGACAATTTTTGAGAACAACCAAGAGTGAATAAAATAGCCCTACCCTCATGCAGCTTACATTCTCATGTGGAGAAAACAAATCTTAAACTATTTTTTTTAATTTATTTATTATTAATATATTCTTGTTGGGGAGGGTACATGTGCAACATGCAGGCTGAGGCACAGTCTTCATGCACCCATCAACTCGCTTTCCTTACATAAGGTATAACTCCCAATGCAATCCCTCCCCCCCCTCCCCTACAGATAGGCCCCCTGTGTGTGGATGTTCCCTTCCTGGGATTCAGTGATCTTCATTATGCTCAGTTCCCACCTATGAGTGAATATGTGTTTGGTTTTCTGTTCTGTGATAGTTTGCTAAGAATGATGAGCCTCTAGCTGCATCCATGTCCCTACAAAGGGACGAACTCATCCTTTTATGGCTGCATAGTATTCCATGGTGTATATGTGCCACATTTCTTAATCCAATCTGTCACTGATGGACATTTGGGTTGATTCCAAGTCTTTGCTATTGTGAATAGTGCTGCAATAAACATGGCTGTGCATGTGTCTCTATAGCAGCACTTATAATCCCTTTTGGGCATATCCCCCAGTAATGGGATGGCTGGGTCACATGGCACATCTAGTTTGTAGATCCTTGAGGAATCGCCATACTGTTTATAATATAACTTAGTTACAATTCCAAATAAATAGTGTGGTTCTCTGTGATCCTCTTGTGCACCTGTTGTTTCCCTTTGACTTTTTAGCCGACGCTTATTCTAACTGGTGAGATGAACCCACCCCATCCCCGACCCCGCCAACCCAAATCTTTTCCAACCCTCAACCGAGTATTTTTTCATATGTCTGTTGGCTGTAAGGAATGTCCTCTTTGAGAAATGTCTGTTCATATCCTTGCCCAATTTTGATGGTTGTTTTGTTTTTCTGTAATTCGTTGGAGCCTGTGGTTCTGAGATAGCCCTTTGTCAGATGAGTAGATTGCAAAATTCCTTTTCTCTCCCATTCCTGTAGGCTGCCTGTCTCACTCTGATGGTAGTTTCTTTGCTGTGCAGAAGCCTTTAGTTTAATTAGATCCCATTTGTCAATTTTAGCTTTGCTGTCGCTGCTTTTGGTGTTTTATTACGAAGCCCGCTCATGCCTGTCCTGAATGAACGAAGTTTTCCTGATTTTGAGTGGTAAGAATTCAATATTTAAGTTCTCGAATCACTTTAATTACTTTTCTTATAAGGAGTAAGGAGGGTGATCCAGTTTCAGCTTTCTACTCTATGGCTAGCCAATTCTTCCCAGCACCATTTATTAAATAGGGAATCCTTTCTCCCATTTCTCTTGTTTTTCTCAGGTTTGTCAAAGATCAGATGGTGATGTGTGGTATTATTTCTGAGGACCTCTGCTTCTGTTCTTGTTCCATTGGTCTATATCTCTGTTTTGGTACCCAGTACCATGTTAAGTTTTGAAGTTACTGTAGCCTTGTGGAAGTATAGCGTTTGAAGTCAGGGTAGTATGATGCTTCTGAAGCTGTGAGCCTTTGATCTTGAGATTTGTCTTGGAGGCTCTACTGGTTCCATATGAACTTGCCAGTTTTTTCCAATTCTGTGAAGAAACTCATTGGTAGCTTGATGGGATGGCATTGAATCTATAAATTCACTTGGGCAGTATGGTCATTTTCACCTATACATTCTTCTTATCCATGAGCATGGTATGTTCTTCCATTTGTTTGTGTCCCTCTTTATTTTCACTGAGCAGTGGTTTGTAGTTCTCCTGAAGAGGTCCTTACATCCCTTGTGTTGGATTCCTAGGTATTTGATTCTCTTTGAAGCAATTGTGAATGGAAGTTCATTCATGATTTGGCTCTTGTGTTTGTCTGTTATTGGTGTATAAGAATGTTGTGATTTTTGCACATTAATTTTGTATCCTGAGATTCTTTGCTGAAGTTAAGTTAACAGCTTAAGGAGATTTTAAAGCTTAGACACAAGTTTCTAAATACACAATCATGTCATCTGCAAACAGGACAATTTGACTTTCTTTCCTAACTAAACACTCCCTTGATTTCTTGCTCTAATTGGGTTCTAGCTTAGAACTTCCCAACACTATGTTGAATAGAGTGGTGAGAGAGGTATCCCTGTGCCTCTTGTGCTAGCTTTTCAGTTGGAATTTTTTCCAGTTTTGCCCACCTCAGTATGATATTGGCTGTGGCTTCCACACACAGGCTCTATTTGGAGGCCCAATACCTAATTTATTGAGCCGCTTTTAGCATGAAGGGCTGCTGAATTTTGTCAAAGCCTTTTCGTAATCTTACGAGATAATCTCATGTGGTTCTTGTCTTGGTTCTAGTTTATATGTTGGATTATGTTTATTGATTTGCTTAATGTTGAACCAGCCTTGCATCCCAGGGATGAAATTCACCTTGATCAAGTGGTGGATAAGCTTTTTGATGTGTTGTTGAACTGTTTGCTACAGTATTTTATTGAGGATTTTGCATCGATGTTCATTGTGGATATTCAAAGCTTTTTGCTAGTCTCTGCTAGGCTTTGCATTAGGGATGATACATTCTATAAAATGAGTTGAGATTCCCTCCTTTCTATTGATTGGGAAGACAGAAGAATGGTACCAACCTCCCATACCTCTGGTAGAATCTAGCCAGAATCCATCTGGTCCTGGACTTTTGGTTGGTAGGCTACACTATTGCCTCAATTTCGTATTTTTCCACTATTGGTCTAAGGTCTAGGGATCGAACTCTTCCTGGTTTAGTCTTGAAGAGTGTGGGTGTCCGTGAAATTATCCATTTCTTCTAGGTTTCCAGTTTATTTTATGTGAGGTATTTATAGTATTCTCTTGATGGTAGTTTGTATTTCGTGGGGTCGGTAGAGAATTCCCTATCATTTTTAATTGCTTATTTGATTTTTCTCTTTCTTCTTTTTATTAGTCTTGCTAGTGGTCTGTCAATTTTATATCTTTTCAAAACCAACTCCTGGATTCATTGATTTTTGGAGGGTTTTTTGTGTCTCCTGCCTCCTTCAGTTCTGCTCTGATCTTAGTTATTTCTTTTGCCTTCTGCTAGCTTTGAATGTTTGCTCTTATTTCTAGTTCTTTTAATTCATGTTAGAGGTCAATTTTGATCTTTCCTGCTTTCTCTTGTGGGCATTTAGTGCTATAAATTTCCGGGTACTTGCCTCATTTTAAATGTGTCCTAGAGATTCTGTAGGTTGTATCTTTTGTTCTGTTTGGTTCTAAAGAACATCTTATTTCTGCTTTCTCATTTCACAGCCCAGTAGTCATTCAGGAGCAGGTTGTTCAGTTTCATGTTGGAGCTGCCTTTGATTGAGTTTCTTAGTCCTGAGTTCTAGCCTGTAATTGTGGTCTGAGAGATAGTTTGTTATAATTTCTCTATTCTTGTACATTTGTTGAGGAGTGCTTTACTTCCAATTATGTCATCTAGAGTAGTACAGGCTGAGAAGAATGTATATTCTGTTGATTTGGGGTGGAGAGTTCTATAGATGTCTATTAGGTCTGCTTTGCTGCAGAGATGAGTTCAATTCCTGGACATCCTTGTTAACTTTCTCTCTGTCTCGCTGGATCTGTCTAATGTTGACAGTGGAGTGTTGAAGTCTCCCATTGGCTATTGTATGGGAGTCTAAGTCTCTTTGTAAGTCTCTAAGGACTCTGTTTTATGAATCTGGGTGCCCTACATTGGTGCATATATATTAGGAGAGCAGCTCTTCCTGTTGAATGATCCTGACCACAAGGGTCAGCCTTTATTCTTTTTTTGATCTTTGATGGTTTAAAGTCTGTTTTATCAGAGACTAGGATTGCAACTCCCCATGAGCCTTCCATTTGCTTGTAAATTCCTTCCTCCATCCCTTTATTTTGAGCCTATGTATGTCTCTAAGGCAGGAGAGGTCTCTGAATACAGTAGGACTGATGTGGGTCTTGACTCATCCAGTTTGCTAGTCTAGGTCTTTTCATTGGAGCATTTAGTCCATTTGCTATTTAAGGCCAGATTGTTATGTGTCCTGATCCTGCCATTATGATATTAATCAGTTATTTTGCTCGCTAGTTGATGCAATGCTTCCTCAGCCCTCGCATGGTCTTTACATCTTTGGCACGTTTCTTTTGCAATGGCTGAAATCGGGTTGTTCCTTTCTCCCATGTTGAGCTTCCTTCAGGGTCTCCTTTTGTAAGGCAGGCCTTAGTGGCGACAAAAATCTCTAAGCATTTGCTTTCTATCTGTAAAGGATTTTATTTCCTCCTTCCACTTATGAAACTGAATGGCTGGATATGAAACCTAGTTTGTAAAATTCTTTCTTTTGCTGAATATTGGCCCCCACTCTTCTGGCTGAGTTTCTGCCGAGACCTTGCTGTGAGTCTGATGGGCTTCCCCTTTGTGGGGTAACCCCACCTTTCTCTCTGGCTGCCCAGATTTTTCCTTCATTTCAACTTTGTGAATCCAATTATGCAGTCTTTGAGTTGTTTCAGGAGTATCTTTTGTATGCCTTCTGTATTTCCTGATTTTGAATGTTACCTCGCCCTACTAGGTTGGGGAAGTTCTCCTGATGATATCTTGAGGGGAAAGCCGACCTGACCGGATGCTTCACTTTAGACTCGACTGATTGATGACGATAATCATATTTCGAGAGCCGGAGTCGGTTTATTTATCGACGGATCCACCGTTGATAATTTTTTCCAGTTGATCGGAGTCGTTACTGGCTTAGATGAAACACAAGATTTCGGTTTCATCTTTTCTTATTTCGATGAGGACCTCTCTGCATTTCACTAGCTCCAGCTGGCCAATTCTTTCCACTTTTTTTCTAAGAGCTTTTTAGTTTCTTTGCGCTTGGATAATGTGAATTCTCCTCTTTAGCTCTAAGAAATTTGATGGACTGAAGCCTTCTTCTCTCATCTCACAAAGTCATTTTCCTGTTCCAGCTTGATCCTACATGCTGGCGAGCTGGGCGCCTCTCCTTGGCCGGGGAGATGTGCCTTATTTTTGAATTTCCAGCTTTTCTGCCCTGTTTCCCATCTTGTGGTTTTATCTGCCCTTGGTCTTGATGACAGGATGTACTGATGGTTTCAGGTGTCCTTCCTACTTGATAGTTTTCCTTCTAACAGTCAGGACCCTCAGCTGTAGGTCTGTTGGAGTTTGCTTGAGGGGGCCACTCCAGACCCCTGTTTGCTCAAGTATCAGCAGCAGAGGCTGCAGAAGATAGGAATATTTCTGAACAGCGAAAATTTGCCTGATTCTTTGCTGGAAGCCTCAGGGTATACTCCACCCTGTGAGGTGTGGGTGTCAGACTGCCCCTGAGTGGGGGATGTCTCCCAGTTAGGCTACTCAGGGTCAGGGACCCACTTGAGCAGGCAGTCTGTCCCTTCTCAGTGATCTCAGCCTTGTTGGGAGATCCACTGGCTCTTCAAAGCTGTCAGACAGAGTCGCTGTTTTGTAGCTGCTTGTTGTTGTTGTTGTTGTTGTGTAGCTGTGCCCTGTCCCCAGAGGTGGAGTCTACAGAGACAGGCAGAGCTTTGATTAAGTTGTGAGCTCCAACTCCAGTTGGGTTTCCAGCAGCTTCTGTTTCACCTACCTTAAGCCCTCAGCAATGGCGGCTTCCTCCCCAGCGCCCCTCGGGCTAAGCTGCCTTTGCCGGAACACAGACTGCTGTGTTAGGCAATGAGGGAGGTCTGCATGGGACCCCGCCAGGTGTGGATATGATCTCCTGGTGCCTGTTTGCTTAAAAGCAATATTGGGGCGGAGTTACCCGAGCCCAGGTGTTGTGTGTCTCAGTTCCCCTGGTTAGGAAAAGGGATTCTTCCTTTGGCGCTCACTTAGTTTCAGCGCTCGCTGGTCGGGTTGCAGCAGTTGACCAGCACCGATCGTCCGCACTCCCCAGTAGATGAACCCAGTAATCAGTTGAAAATGCAGAAATCACCGGGTCTTCAGCTGGCTAATGGAGACTGAGTTGTCTTTATTCGCCATCTTGTCTCTACTCTTTAAACTATTTTAAAGCAATACATAGAATTTGTCATATGGTGACACATTTTATAGAAAAAAAGGTAACTGGACAACTAAATGCAGGGATAAGTGATGGGGAAGACATAACAGAACTATATGACTCAGATGATTAGAGAAAGCTTCTTTTTTAAGAGATCTGAAGTGTGACTGAAATACATCAGGAATTGAACCATGAGAATAACTTAAAACAAAACAAAAACAAAAACAAAACACTCTTCCCAGGCAGAGGAAACAGTAATTGCAGAGACTCATGGTGACATGGGCTTACCATGCTAGAGAAAGAACAAGAGAAACACGTGGTTGAAGGGGAGTGAACCAAGGAAAAAACAGTAAGACAGAATCAGAGAGGCAACTGTGGGCCAGATCCTCAAGAACTTTGGAGGGCATTTTAAATACTTCAAATCTGAATGAAATGGGAAACCATTGGAGGGTTTTGTGATAAGTTATGAAATCTGTTTTTTGTTTAGTACTTTAAAAAAGCATTTATTCCTAATTACCTGGTGGTGGTGGTGGTGGTGGTGGTGGTGGTGGTGGTGGTGGTGTTGGAAGGACCTGAAGCAGTAAGATCTTCCATGAAAGAGGCTCTCATGGATTGGACCAGGTGGTTAGTGGTGGAGGTACTGAAAAATAGATTCTGGATATATTTTGAATGTAAGCTCTTAGGGAACTTACCAAATGATCAAACATGTGGGAGGTCGTATGAGTGAAATTAAGCCAAACTTCTAATATTTGGAATTTAGGATCCTAGAAGGATGAAGCTGGCTTTCATTGGATGAGGAAGACTGTGAATAATCGGGTTTTGGCAGGGAAGAATCAGGATTTCAGCTATGAATGTGGTACACTTGATTTGCTTTTTAAGCATACCAGAGGAGACATCAAGTAGGTAATTAGATATTGTGAGCCTGGATTTCAAAAGAGCAGACTAAATATAAACTTTGGAGTTATTAACATGTAGTTGGTACTTAAAGCCATGAGACTTGATAAGATGAGCCGGGGTGGGAGCAGAAAGACAAGCCTGAGGCATTCGATTTGAGAGACAGAAAAGATGAGGGGAAAACCAGCAAAGGAGATTTCAGAAAATTCAGGGAACCAAAGGTCCGTGGGATCGTGAGCAGCTCAGCATTCCACTGGAGGCTATATGATCAAACAGCAAACTGTTGATCATGAAAGCAGCATGTGAGCAAATCACACTGTGCTTACCACCACAAGGTTTGCTGAGCGCCTCACTCCCCGGCGCCCGGCTCCTTGAAGTTATTTACTGAGAAATCCAGCGCCTATTGCAGTGTTGCCAGCCTGCTGTGAACCAAACAGCGACTGACAATTACCTGACAGTCAACCCCCTTTCTCGCTCTCTCTTTTGTGTAGTAAATACAGAGGTCTGTGTAAAGCTCAGGGCCCTTGTCCACTAGAGGCAAGGTGCTCCCTGACCCCTTCTTCCAAATATACTCTCTTGTCTTTGTCTTTTATTCCTGCTTTCGCCACCCTTTGTGCAGTCCACCAGGGATTCTGGCAGGTTAAAAGAAAAGTAGGAGAAAAGGCTAGAGGAAGGAAGTAGTGTCTCAGAAACCAAGTTAAGAGAGTGTGGTGGAGTAAGAAAAAGGCCAGTTGAGATAAGAGGAATCTGAAAGAATGGCGTACCACAGAGCCTTACTGGAGAAGAAGGAAGTGGTCAATATGGTGAGACACTGCTGATGGTCTGGATAAATAGGATCAAATATTGTCCATCAAATTTATCAATATGGAGATCACTGATGACCTGCTTTGTTGGAATAGTGGTGCTAAATACTATTTGGAATGGGTCAGTGGAGAATGGGAAGTATATTAATTCTCTAGTACTGTGAAATAAACTACCATAAACTTAGTGGTTAAAAAACACCACCTATTTATTAGCTCAGAGTCTAGGTCGGAAGTCTGGCACAGCAGGTCTGTCAGCCACTCTGTGTTCCCTTGTGGAGCTTGTGGTCTTCTTTTAAGCTCACATGGTTGTGGCAAGATTCACTTCCTGGTGGTTATGGGCGGTCCCTGTTTCCTTGCTGGCTGTCAGTTGGGAAATACTCTCACCTTCTGCAGGCAACCCACATTCCCTAGCATGTGGTTTTGTCCATTTTTCAAAGCCAGCAATGGAAAATCTCCCTCATGTAAAATCTCTCATACTTGAATTTGTGACTTCCTCTTCTAGGAAGAGCTGGAAAAAACTGCATTTACCTGGATGTTCTATTTAAAGATTAATGGTCCCACATAACAAAACCTAATCACAGAAATAAATTCATCCTATTTGTGGTCCCAGGGATTATAGAGGTTTTGTACATCAAGAGGACAGGGAACTTCTGGGGCTTTTCTTAGAATTACGCCTACCACAGTACAACTGAAGATGGGTAGTATAGACTGCTTTTTGAGTGAGTTGTTTTGCCAATAAGACAGCAGAGCAATAGGGCAATAACTCAAAGGAAAATAGGATCAAAAAAGGATAGTTTAATATGTAAGACATTTTTAAAATATCTGTATGCTGATCAGAATAATTCTCCCCAAAAGACAGAGCATCTGATATTTCTTGAGAGGAGTGAGCTGCTTGAATAGTATCTACTTTTGTGTAGGCCGGGATGAATGGGATCTCTGGCATATGTGTAGATGTTGATCTTAATCAGGAGAGTCGAATAAACAGATTCTTTGCAGTAAAGGAAGAATTCTTTAGTTACTTTGCTCAAAGCTACCAGAAAATTTCTTCTGTTGCTTCTTTTGTTCCCCTGCATTAGTGAAATAAAAAGATTTATGAGTGAACTGTGAGGATGGGGGAAATGGTGACAGAGATTTGAGGATAATGTATAAGGACTTGCAATGGAATATATACAAGCCAACGTATAATATAATCACAAAGATAATTTTTAAAAGAATATTTTTTTCACAAAGAGATCAAATTATTTATGCTGTAGAAATAAGTTGTATAGTTTTAAGAAAAGAATAATAGAAGGAAGAGGAAGAAAGAGAGAAAGGAATGCAGGGATGCCTATGCATTTACTTGGGTGAGTGTTATTTTTCAATCACATCGTTAGTGCTATGAGAATAAATAAAATACAGTCCTAGCATTATAGGTTAAGAAAGGTCTTGTAAATTTTTATGAAAATACATATTTGTGTAGATAAGATAACAGGAAGAGATATGAAGGATGGCAAAAGGGCTTAACCTGCCTAGAAGGTGTCATAGAAAATGACATTTGAGATACACAGTCCTTAAGAGAAAAATAGAGAATTTTTTTTTAACAAAATAGATCGTATTACTTATAGTTCTCCTTAATTCTGATGAAAAAATAATCTTTGGGGGGAGATAATACAGTAAAGAAATAGTGTAGAGTAAAATTAGTGTAAATCAGGATAAAATCTAAAACCTGTAGGTTCGATGATGGCTTCAGTTGTAGGCCAACCAGTGAATGATATTCATCATTTAAAATGTCCATTCTGGTCTCAAATAGATATTCCTAAAGTGTGCCCTTCAAAAGAACTTACCTAATTGTTTTTATATTAACCTGATTATCATCATGGTCATCAGGGTATTAATAATTTAATTAAATAAAATTATTAATATTTCATGATTGTTTTAGTAAGACTCAGACTTTTAGTCTTTAATAAGATTCAGGCATTTCAGATTCTGTAAAATAAGGAAAAAATATACTAAAGCAAACTATTTATAGCTAAAATGCCAATGAACACATTTGCTCTTGCTCCTAAATGTTGTAACCTATCTGCTTGATGCTTTACATTTTAAAATATTAACACTTTATGTAGGTTGTTTTTCTTGTGAACTAAGGTAACTGAAATGCCAACAGAAAATGGTAATTTCTTTCATATCACTTGTACCTGTAAGCTTATTGACTATTTGATAGTATTTATTTTAAAAATCTTGGTTGATATTTACAATTAGACAATAGATTTTTGTTAAACACTTTATAGAGACTATATAACCTATTTATATTCTTGAATTTTATTTAAAAAGGTAATACTAAAAATAACCACGATTTACATAAACCACCAATAACTTTATTACTTCTCCTATTCATTGAGTGCTTCAATAAAAACAACATTCAGTGCAATTTTAGCACCCTCGAATTTTCTATCTTTGAACCAGAAAAAGATATCCAGGTTTGATTTTTCACTTTTAGTTCTAGATAATAGTATAATATTGAAAAAAAAAGTCAAATAAGTGTCACTGCAAGATTAGGCTTGTAATTCTCCTAATAGTTCAGAAAATAAGACCATCATGATTACTTTTCTCTATTGTAATAGCTGACTTGCAAGACAAACTGGGTATAAAAAAAGCTGTAAATCCCATTCTCATGTATTCTTGTTTCCCACAAAATTTCATTTTCAAATAAGAATATATAAGTGTATAACATATACGTACCATTTTTATTTAAAGAAAAAAATTTGTAGCCTATTTTTTTTTCTAGAATGAAATCATGCAAAGGGCATCGTAAAATTTGTGAATAACTAATTAGAGATTTTAGTCATTTATTTCAAAAGAAAATGATTAACAGCTATAACTAAGACCACCATTTACTAGAAATAATAAAACTTTTAAACATTTTAACATTTTATTTAAAATAATTATAACATAAAATTTAGTCTAAGTAAAATATAGTACATGTGATTTGTATAATAGTTCAAGAAATAAGACATGAAAATAGCTCATGCCAAATTAAAAAATATATACATGTATATATGCGTGTGATAAATGACTATGTGTATGCATGTGCATACATGTATAATCAAAACTATAAATTAAAAATAACATAACATGATATAAAAGTCAATCAACTGAAAAATTATGTGCCAGATACTTGACAGTAGTTTAACAAAATTAATATGTAATGATCTCTTATTAATTCACATACACACACAAAATATGAGCATCTAAAAACAATGAGACACAGAACCCAAACAAGCAAATCACATATGTCAGATAAACATATAAGAATATGATAAATGTCATTAATAAATAAATATAAAGTAAAATAACAATGTATTTTTTAAGATTTCAAATTATCAAAGATTATTTAAAGTTATAAAACTCAATATTTGAGGAAGATGTCCTCAAAAGAAACTATTACTCAAAAATGAGAAAAACTCAGAAAATTAATTTGGAGTCTTAATAATGTTCATATACTTAAAAAAGATTTGTAGGTACATAGCAGGTGTATATATTTATGGGGTACATAAGATATTTTGATACAAGCATACAATGCATAATAATCATATCAGGGTAAATGAGGTATTGTTCATCTCAAGCATGGCCTGTGTGTTACAAACAATTCAATTATATTATTTTACCCAGTATTCTTAATTAAAAGAATTTATGTTAAGAACATAATCAATGATGTGAGATATACATAAATATTTTTGTGTAATAATACTTGTGTATTTCATAATTGCAAAAAGTAGGAAGTAACTTCATTATCAAAAGTAAAGGGATGATTAATTAAAATATATGTCCACATAATGTAGCATATGTATAATCCTTCCTAGTCCTTCATAAATAGTTGAAACAGCCAGTTGTAAATACACTAAAATTTAAAAAAATATTTAAATAACTATGGATGACCAAAGCGTAAAAATAATACATGAATCAGTGGATCACAACAATTTTTACTAGCCCTTCCAGATTCTAAAGACAAGGCTCTAACCCTAGTTCCTCTGCCGCCGACTGTCTAAGCATCTAGTGAAGCTCCCCTAAGCTTTCAAAGATCTATCCACCAATCACATACCTAACAATGGACTCCCAGGATCAATTATTTGGAAAGCTTGCAGCCAGGTAACTCTAGAATACCTGTTTTTCTTAGTTATTGACCCATATGTAGATATATCTTGTCATGCCCTCTTTCCTATGTAGTAATCCCCATGCTGCTTTGTATTTTTTTCAACCCAAACTCATTCTCCGACAGCTCCTTTCTTTCCAAATCTTTCTACTTTGTTCTCTGGAATCCCTGTTTCAGAATAAGCAAGCTTGCTTTTATCATAATCCATTTCCTGAATGCTGTTTCCACTTTTGGGAAATTTGAGTTTCCACTAAAGACATTACTTTCCAGTGGATCTATTTCAAAGTAACAAGGGAGGATTTATCCTTCCTTTCTCCCATGGCTGCTCCTCAACTATTACTTCTTTATCCTCATGTAAAACTCCTTGTTCTCTGGAGGCTTATGAAATAGGGCTGAGCTCTCTGCTCACAAGAGTTGCTTTCATCTACTCAAACTCCCAGCCACTCTCATTTACAAGGAACTTCTAGATCGTACTGGATGACTGTAATCTAGTGTCGGTACTCTGTTGAACAATCTAGCTCATCAGATTTCTGAACTTGCTAACTCCAGGAACCTTTATACCCACATATTTTAGTTTTCCACTTCTGCCAAAGCTATACTTTAAAACTTGTCATCACAAAAGTCTGTTTCCATAATAGTAAGTTTAGAGATTCTTTTTGGCTGCAACCTCCTATTTTCCTGGTTGCCTCCCTGTTACTTCTATCATACATTTCCTTTGATCCCTTGGAGACCATGAGTCTCTTTACCACTCTAGTTTTCCCAGGAGTTACACCCTATCTTCATTTTCTTTCCTAATCAGCTTATTTGCATGTGCCACTACATGGCAGTATTATCATGCCTTTTGTCTGTATGTGCTGTCATTGTCTTCAGATAGCAAAATGCTTAACCAGAGCTACTCCAGCTAGCAATAATGCCCATAGAACTCTGAGAGAAGGTAAGCACTGCTGGAGATATTTGCATTTACCTGGGCTGCTACAACTTCATGATATCGTACCTCATTTGGGTAGCTCAATCTTCCAGGGAAACTCCTATAATTTCCCAGCCAACTGGATTCTACTTCATACAGCCCTGATTTATCTTTTGAATCTTATTCTTGTTTGTTTACTGTCCGCTAGATGCCTACTCTTAAGCTTCACTAAACTAATTGTGCTTCCCCATCTAAGTTTGGATGAGCTGCTAGTAGTATATATTCTATGGAGAGTCACACCTCCTTTATTATAGTACATTTTTGCTATAATGATGCTGCCTGTTTGCTTGGTTACATTTGTTATTAGCATGACAATATGCCAACAGAAACAGACAAAGCCATGTGAAGTAAAAATAATTTAGTCTGATGTCATTTTAATAACTACATAATTTTGGCCCTATCAAATAGGGAAAATGTGGTAAAAAAGAAAACCAGTAAAAACAATAAAAGAAACACAAATATTGCAGAATTGTGTACATTCAAATGAGGGGGATGAAGATCAGATTATATAATAATGATATGAAGGACTCTGTCAAACAGCACTAATGAATCTATACAGACATGAGAAGACACAAATGTATTAAGAGAACTAAAGAAATGCAAATAAAGCAGTAAAGCGAGGTAGCAAAAATTCTAGTGGGAGCTCAGACGTTTTTTAGTAAAGACTGGAAGAATTAGGTAATAATATGGCTTATCCTAGTACACAAACATTTTGTTTAAGTTTTAGAGACTTAGTTTGTATTACAGAAATTGATTGGGCATGCACCCATAGAGTTACAGACAAAAAAAAAAAAAAAAATTCCTGTGATGTGATCAGAATTTTTTTTTTTTTTTTTTTTTGAGACGGAGTCTTGCTCTATTCCCCAGGCTGGAGTGCAGTGGCGCGATCTCAGCTCACTGCAAGCTCCGCCTCCTGGGTTTACGCCATTCTCCTGCCTCAGCCTCCCGAGTAGCTGGGACTACAGGCGCCCGCCACCTCGCCCGGCTAGTTTTTTGTGTTTTTAGTAGAGACGGGGTTTCACTGTGTTAGCCAGGATGGTCTCGATCTCCTGACCTTGTGATCCGCCCGCCTCGGCCTCCCAAAGTGCTGGGATTACAGGCTTGAGCCACCGTGCCCGGCCGTGATCAGAATTTTTAATGAAAATCCCAATGCATTGGCATAGAAAATTCTCATTTCCATAGATTGGGATGAGAATTATTTGCATTGTAGTATACATATTCTAAATCAATATTTATAATATAGAAATTATACATTAAATAATAACCTTAAGACCTGCATTTAAAACTGTGGCAAACCTAATTTAGTGGCATATTAGAGCTTCTTTATACTGGTTCAAAAGAGCTGATGGCTAAATATTCAGAAATTTAACGAGCTGGTTGTTAAACCCAGGCATTATCAAATATTTGAACATATAAACTTACATATAAATATATAGGGACAATGTATACTGAAAACATATTTTCCAATTATTTTACTATTATTCCTCCTTTTAGGTTATTTATGTATATTGTATCTAAATGGTAGGAATTCTGTATTTATTGGTGTGCTTCTGGTGTGTAGTGTAATGTAACTGTATATTTCTGGGCATCTTGTCCCACTTCATGTTCAAGTTGGTAGTTTAAAAACAGCCACAGTGGGAATATTTACACCACAGAAATATAAAAATGCTATAAATCAGGGTTTTTAGCATACTATTGCCTTGGTTCCTGCTTTTTCAATTTCCAGAGCCAGGTTTCATCCATAATTGCTGACCTTATTTCATATATATAGCATTTTCCATCAATTATTAAAATAGCATCTCTTTTATTTGTCAACTCTTTGGATTCTTCTTCCTTGAAACTAAAAATGCTTGAATACCACAAATGCAATTGTTAAAAAAAATGCACATTCTTCAAGCATTTGCACTTTCCCTGGATTTCTTTTATAATGAATATTTTTCATGTTTACATTTGTGTGACTTCAGAAACGTGAATATCCTACAAAATTAGTAAGGAAGGATTATATTTGCTTTGTCCACTCACTCTAAGCTCTCCTGCCCCACACATTGGCTTCTTCAACAGCCCAGAGGCTTTCATTCATGCAGGTGAGAACAACAAAGCAGCCTTTTCAAATTCAGGGCTGAAAAAGTAGCAGATATTCTTTTAGTAGAATGGATACCAGAGATAACAGCGGTAAAAAGCTTATTATTGTTTCATTTTTAGATAACCTATCCTAAACCTCAATTGCCGTGAATGTCTCTTCTCTCTCTTTTTATTTTCCTCTTCTCTCTCTCTCTTTTTTTTTTTCTACACTTAGGGTTGATTATCCACTTCTTACTGCTTCTCATTAGTAGAAGAACTGGATATGACTTAAAAATGTCTAACAACACATGCTACAGGGAGTGTGTAAGAGAAGAGATCACCTGCATGACATAGACAAAGCAATTTAAAGGATCAAGGGTTTGTGGATTAGGAGGGAGATGGAAAGAGGAGTTGTTTGGTTAGGGAAAGAAAGGAAGAACAGTTATTGGGAGGTAGTCAGAAACAGTGCTTCTCAAAGTGACTGGTTCAGTTTGCAATGAACTAAGTACAAGAATTGAGATTACAACATCACCAGGTTTCAGAGAAATGCAAATAAAAACCACAATGAGCTATCATCTCACTCCACTTGAAATGGCTTTTATTGAAAAGACCAAAAGTAACAGATGCTGGCAAAGAAGAGGAGAAAGGGAAATGTTCGTACATGGTTTAGTTCATGCAAATGTAAGTTAATAGAACCAGTATGGAAAGCAGTGTGGAGTTTCAGCAAAAAACTTAGAAACAGAACTACCATATGATCCAGCAATCTCACTATTGGGCATATATCTAAAAGAAAGAAAATCAATATATCAAAGATGTGTCTGCACTCCTGTGTTCATCACAATAGCCAAGGTATGAAATCAAGTTAAGTGAACATCAATGGCTAAATGGAAAAAGAATGTGGTGCACATACAGAATGTAATTGTATTTAGCCATAAAATAATGAAATACTGTCATTTGCAACAACATGGATGAAACTGGAAGAGTGAAATAAGCCAGGCACAGAAAAACAAACATTGTATGTTTTTACTTATATGTGGGAGCTACAAATTGATGTCATGAAGGTATAGATTAAAATGAAGGTTAAGAGAGGGTGGGAAGGATAGTGAGGGAGTAGAGGGTTAAAAAGATATTGGCTTTTTTATCAGAGACTAGTATTGCAACCCCTGCTTTTTTTTGTTCTCCATTTGCTTGGTAGATCTTCCTCCATCCGTTTATTTTGAGCCTATGTATGTCTCTGCATGTGAGATGGGTCTCCTGAATACAGCAGACTAATGGGTCTTGACTCTTTATCCAGTTTGCCAGTCTGTGTCTTTTAATTGGAGCATTTAGTCCATTTACATTTAAGGTTAAGATTGTTATGTGTGAACTTGATCCTGCCATTATGATATTAACTGGTTATTTTGCTCGTTAGTTGATGCAGTTTCTTCCTAGCCTCGATGGTCTTTACATTTTGGCATGTTTTTGCAATGGCTGGTACCGGTTGTTCCTTTCCATGTTGAGTGCTTCCTTCAGGGTCTCTTGTAAGGCAGGCCTGGTGGTGACAAAATCTCTAAGCATTTGCTTGTCTGTAAAGGATTTTATTTCTCCTTCACTTATGAAACTTAGTTTGGCTGGATATGAAAATCTGGGTTTAAAATTCTTTTCTTTAAGAATGTTGACTATTGGCCCCCACTCTCTTCTGGCTTGTAGAGTTTCTGCTGAGAGATCTGCTGTTAGTCTGATGGGCTTCCCTTTGTGGGTAACCCGACCTTTCTCTCTGGCTGCCCTTAAGATTTTTTCCTTCATTTCAACTTTGGTGAATCTGGCAATTATGTGTCTTGGAGTTGCTCTTCTCGATAGACATTTCTCAAAAGAGGACATTCATACAGCCAACAGACACATGAAAAAAGGCTCATCACTGGCCATCAGAGAAATGCAAATCAAAACCACAATGAGATACCATCTCACACCAGTTAGAATGGCAATCATTAAAAAGTCAGGAAACAACAGGTGCTGGAGAGGATGTGGAGAAACAGGAACACTTTTACACTGTTGGTGGGGTTGTAAACTAGTTCAACCATTATGGAAAACAGTATGGCGGTTCCTCAAGGATCTAGAACTAGAAGTACCATATGACCCAGCCATCCCATTACTGGGTATATACCCAAAGGATTATAAATCATGCTGCTATAAAGACACATGCACACGTATGTTTATTGGGGCACTATTCACAATAGCAAAGACTTGGAATCAACCCAAATGTCCATCAGTGACAGACTGGATTAAGAAAATGTGGCACATATACACCATGGAATACTATGCAGCCATAAAAAAGGATGAGTTTGCGTCCTTTGTAGGGACATGGATGCAGCTGGAAACCATCATTCTCAGCAAACTATCGCAAGCACAGAAAACCAAATACCACATGTTCTCACTCATAGGTGGGAACTGAACAATGAGATCCCTTGGACTCGGGAAGGGGAACATCACACACCAGGTCCTATCATGGGGAGGGGGGAGGGGGGAGGGATTGCATTGGGAGTTATACCTGATGTAAATGACGAGTTGATGGGTGCTGACGAGTTGATGGGTGCAGCACAGCAACATGGCACAGGTATACATATGTAACAGACCTGCACGTTATGCACATGTACCCTAGAACTTAAAGTATAAAAAAAAAAGATATTGGCTAGTGGGTTCAAAAATACGGTTAGATAGAAGGAATAAGATCCAGTATTCAGTAGCACAATAGGGTAACAATAGTTAACGATAAAATTTTGTATATTTCAAAATAGCTAAAAAAGAAAATGCAGAACTTTTCTTTTTTTTCTTTTTTTTTTTTTAGACGGGTCTCCCTCTGTTGCCAGGCTGGAGTGCAGTGGCGCGAGCTTGGCTTACTTTAGCCTCTGCCTCCAGGATTCAAGAGATTCTCCCACCAGCCTCCTGAGTAGCTGGGACTACAGGCATATTCCACCACACCAAGCTAATTTTTGTATTTTTGGTAGAAACGGGATTTCACCATGTTGGCCAGGATGATCTGTAATTCCTGACCTCGTGATCTGCCCATCTCTGCCTCCCAAAGTGCCGGCATTACAGGCGTGAGCCACAGCGCCCGGCCTCGGAATGTTCTTAACACAAATAAGTGATAAATGCTTGAGGTAATTGATATCCCAGTTACTCTGATTTGATCATTACACATTGTATGCTCAAGCAAACCATAACATGTATATAATAAACATATACAACATAAATGGCCGGCGCCTGTAGTCCCAGCTACTCGGGAGGCTCAGGCAGGAGAATGGTGTGAACCGGGGAGGCGGTGGAGCTTGCAGTGAGCGGAGATCGTGCCACTGCACTCCAGCCTGGGGGACAGAGGGAGACTCCGTCTCAAAAATAAATAAATAAATAAATATAAAAAATTAGATTTAAAAAAAAAAAACAAGTGGAGCTTTGTCCTTTAAACACTTCTAGAATGTTTACATAGCAATTTTATATCTATTGACTCTAATAGCAAAATAATGGGGTTGAATTTTTAGGATTTAGAGAATTTCATTCTCTAAAATTGTATATTGTCAGTAATTAGGATTAAAATTTTTTTAATAAAAGTATTGGTCCACAATGGACTTGAAATTAAGGAAAAACTATCTTTTACCAGAGATAGTTTAAAGCAGTGCTAAACATAAGTGATTGAAACAATTTTTAAAATAATAAAATTTATATTTATTACTTCACAGATTGTATAAACAAATGCACACCTACACATATAAATAGAAGCCAGTTTGCAAACCACAACTACAAAATTTTTTTAACTGTCAAGGAAAAGCTACATATATTCAATATTTTGATATTTTCCAAGAGTAAACTTTATTTCTCTCTCTCTCTCTCTCTCTCTATATATATATATATATATTTTTTTTTTCTTTCAAGACAGAGTCTCTCTCTGTTGCCTAGGCTGTAGTACAGTGGCGTAATAACAGCTCACTGCAGCCTCAGCATCCTGGACTCAAGTGATTCTTCCACTTCAGCATCCTGAATAGTTGGGGCTACAGGTGCACACCACAATGCCTGGCTAATATTTGTATGTTTTGTAGGGCCGGGATTTCGCCATATTGCCCAGACTGGTCTCCAGTTCCTGAGCTCAAGGGATCCTCCTGCCTCCGCTTTGTAAAGTGCTGGATCTACAGGTGTAAACCACCATGCCTGGCCCCAAAATATTATACATTATTTTTCAATAATTTGATTTTTTATTGATTATTAAATGTAACCTTTCAGATAGGAGCATCTGATCCTCACCCCCAGGCCACCTGTTTCTCCCTCAGCCTCCCCAGCTCAACTCACCATCCAACCACCTGCTGAATCCAGATCCTCCTTTTCCCCAACCTCCCATACTTAATTCTCTGGGTTTTCTATCCAAAAAGTGTTTCCTCAATTCTCAACCTACCTTCATTCCAACCACCACTACCCTATTACAGGGCATCATCATTTTTCAACTGCAGAAGTTGCGATAATCTTGTAAGTGGTCTTCCTCCTTCTATTCCTGATTCCAGAGTTGTCTTTGCGGATATGTGACCTGTGCAGTCATGGAGGGCCTCATACAGAAGGGTCTCACAGTTGATTTAATGTAATTCTGAATAGTTTTTGAACAAGACTTTCACCTCTCAAATTCCATAGCTGGTTCTAACTCTTCCCTTAATACTTCTCTCTACCAAGCAGCCAGAGTAATTTTTAAACTACAGATCACATTTTGCATTTCCCTACTTAACAACCTCTATTCTATGCCCCCTGCCCATAACTTGTAGAATAAAATCCATGTTCTTAACTTTTGCCTTAGAAACCCTACGTTATGTGGATCCTACCTAACTGGCCTACTGTCTTGCCGTTTGTTTGCTCACTCCTGCCACGCTGGCCTTTTTCTTATACTCTTCCCACAGCTGAACTCCTTCCTAGGTGCTGTGGACTGAATTGTGTCCTTCCAATTTCATATGCTGAAGCCCTAGCCCCAACGTGATAGGGCTTTTAGAAGGTAATTAGGATTGGATGATAGGTCATAAGGATTGGACTGTCATAGGATTGGATGGTAGGTTATGATAGGTCACAAAGATAAGGTCCTGATCCAATAAGATTGGTGAACTTATAAGAAGAGGAAGAGAGAGAGGGAAGGCCATGTAATACCCAGCAGGAAGGCAGCCATCTGCAAACCAGAATGAGAGCCATCACTAGACCCTGAGCTCGCTAGCACCCTGATCTTACACTTCCACCCTTCAAAACTGTGAGGAAATAAATTATGTTGTTTATATCACCCTAGTTTATAATATTTTGTTATGGCAGCCCAAGCTAAGACAAAAGGTCACTGTGCTTTATAATCTTCAGCTTTGAAAGCCTTTGCTTCAGCTCTCTTCTTAACTGACTTTTTTTTTTTTTTTTTTTTTTTTGAGATGGAGTCTTGCACTGTTGCCCAGGCTGGAGTGCAGTGGCCACGATCTCGGCTCACTGAAAGCTCCACCTCCTGGATTCATGCCATTCTCCTGCCTCAGCCTCCCGAGTAGGTGGGACTACAGGTGCCTGCCACCACGCCCGGCTTATTTTTTGTACTTGTAGTAGAGACAAGGTTTCACCACGTTTGCCAGGATGGTCTCGATCTCCTGACTTCATGATCCACCTGCCTTGGCCTCCCAAAGTGCTGTGATTACAGGTGGGAGCCACCGTGCCCGGCTCTTAACTGACTTCTTAAAATACTTCAGGTCTTACCTTCAATACCATCTTTTCAGTGAGATATCCTGTAGACAGCACCACTTAGTCACTTCCTACTGTATTTCTTTAATTAAGTACACTTATTATTTTATTTGTTTGTTTTTTATTTGTCTTCTCAGCCAACCCATCCCACCTCTACACCACTCAGTGTAATCTCCTTGAGGACAATGATGTAGTTTGCAGTTTTAGCATCTGTACCTAGACATGGAATATGGTAATGACCCAGTAGTTATTTGAACAAGTGAATGAAAGTATTCAGGCATGTTACATTAGAAGTCCCAGAGACAGAGAATTTGACTCAGTTCAGTGCCCAATGTGTTTGTGAATATTTGCCCAATAAAAGTGTGATGAAATTATTCATTCAGCATATTCATTATTCCAAAATATTAAAAAAAGAAACTATAAAACAATATAGATACTAACTATTCTCTCTGATCCAGAGATAATGCTTATCAGTATAGAATGTATTTAAGAAATTGTAATTCTGATGTCATTCATTTATCCAAGATTATCAGAGAAGTTTTATTTAGTTTATTACAAAGTTATTGTTTCCTGCCTTCACCTTTTACTATGTGTGAACATCTGGGAGCAATATAAATCAGAGATAATACACAAGTGTTTATAGTTCGCATATTTCTCATAATGAGTAATCTATTGTTACTTTTATGTACACACTTATGCAAGGACAAAATGTGACTACAAATACAGTGATGTTCCAAGAATATGTCATTAATAACATATTCTCTCATGTCATCAGCACATTTTTACTGAGCCAGCCACACCTCAAAAAGGGTGTATGCTAAAATATGTCCTAATACTCTATATTAAGAGTATTTTCTGTGGAAACACATTAAACAGGTGTTTTCCAACTGGTGTGTCAAAAACTCAAGCAGACTGTCTAGACAGGCATATCTGCTCTGACTGAATGCCAACTCATGCTTCTCTTCCCTAGGAGGCTGTAATTAATATTCATGTCTAGGACAGGTTGATGAAAAGGTAATATTAAATAATTGCTAACATATAGGAGTGTTTACTGTGTATTTTATATGCATCCAATCTCATAACAACCCTATGGGATAAGTCATCTGTCTTCATTATATGGAATGCAATGTGCTCGCAGTTCAAAATACATTATATTATGTAAATCATCACAACTCTATGAAAGAGTTAATGTCATTCTTATTTTACAGATAAGGAAAATGATGTTCAAGCATGGTAAAGAACTTTTCCAAATATGTATATCTTATTTGTGGAAAAATAAGGATTGTTATTCAAATCTGTCTGGCTCCAAATCCTGACTTCTGCTACTCCCTGATGCCTCTCAGGAAGGAGTTTAGGAAAAAGTTTTTAAATTTCCACTCCAGTGAGTTGCTTCTGTTAGTTTTTCCAATACTATCCATATTTCATGCTTTATTTTCTTTTTATGTATGTATGTATTTATTTATTTATTTATTTTGGAGACAGAGACTCACTCTATCACCCAGCCTGGAGTGCAGTGGCACAATCTCGGCTCACTGCAACTTCTGCCTCCCAGGTTCAAACAATCATCATTCCTCAGCCTCCCAAGTAGCTGGGATTACAGGCGCCCACTTCCATGCCCAGCGACTTTTTGTATTTTTAGTAGAGATGGGGTTTTGCCATGTTGGCCAGTCTGGTCTCAAACTCCTGACCTCAGGTGGTCTGCCCTCCTCGGCCTCCCAAAGTGCTGGGATTACAGTTATGAGGCACCACTTCTGGCTGCATGCTCTTTATTTTTCTCAGCTCCTCATTTCTCTTTGTGAACAATTGCTCATCTAAGTCAAAACATCTTTCTTACTGTTACCTCCCTCTTTATCATTATTACTCAGACAAATTAGTTCCTGCCTTTCTCAGGCCAAGTAGCCTATCACTGTCCATGTCTCTGTTAACTATGATGCTTATTTTTAAGCATTTCCATTACTTCATCTTGCTAGCTGAAAATTTAGTTTTTTTTTTCTTTTTTTCTTTTCTTTTTCTTTTTCACTCATTAGGGCTGCTGCAACAAATTATTACACAGTGTTTTAAATGAACAGAATTTAATTCTTTCACAGATTAGGAGGCCAAAATTCTGAAATCATGATTCCAGCAGGATTGGTCCCTTCTGGATCCTCTGCAGGAGACTTTTCCTATTCCCTGCTTCTGGTGGTTGCCAAGAATTCTGGCCATTCCTTGGCTGGTAGATACATCACTTAAATCTCTGCCTCCATCTTCATTCACATGATGTTCTCTTCTCTGTATCTCTGTGCATTATTTAACCTACCACATTGCCTGACTAGCCCAGCAGCCCTCATGGATCCTCCAACTGGATGGATGGAGAGAAAACTTCTCATTCTTTCTGCCAGTGGGGCAAAAATGAGAGGGGAAAATATCTCTTTGATTCAAACTATTGTTTATAGATCATCAGCATTTTAAATTAAGACAATGACTTTTCTTTTGATTCCTCTGTCTTGTACTTCTGGTACTATCTTTCACACTGGGGCCATCTACTGACATGTAAGACACTCTCTCATCTTTGTCAAGGGCTTGTACACGTTATTTTAAATATTTCTTTCATCCTCATTTTCTGTCAGTGACAACAGAATATCCACAGTAGTATTTTCAGCCTCTGACACTGTGAGTCCCAAGTCATTCCTTGTTCCTGAATCCATGAATTTCCATTTCCTCTATAACTCGATGACTTTATCTGCAGGCTTTGCTTTATCCATTAAGTGGAGAATCAGCCAGGATGTTAAACTAAAAAGTCTCATTAGAATCTTCAATCTGGTTACCTTTCATGTCTCTTTACTCCTATACTGTGGTTTTTATTCTTAGTCTGGCCTCTAGTTTCTCATATTTCCTCCAGTGTATCCAGCCCTTTTATTCATTTAGTTTTTGACATAGTTACCTCCTTCCTATTCTGGAATCTTTCTGGAAACTTTTGTTTTTCCTATACACAAGAGCTGGTTTAAGCACTTGACATAGTAAAGATACCGTGGAGGTATAAGAATCAAATCATGAAATAAACAAAAGTTCAAATTTAATAAAATGTCAACTTCTATCTATTTTGTCCCTCTGTAATCCTTCTAATCTTCTGGTTAATCTTTCTAATTCTTCTGAAAAAAAAAAAAGAAATTAAATAGTTTTACACAGTTTTTGTATTTCCAAAAGAAATTTGTTTCTGAAATTATTTCTTCTTCTAAGAAGTAGGAAACTGCTGTGTAGAAAATGAAAATAAAACCTTCAAAAAACTACTAGGCAGGGCACTGTGGCTCATGCCTATAATTCCAGCACTTTGGGAGGCCAAGGTGGGTGGATCACGAGGTCAGGAGATCGAGACCATCCTGGCTAACATGGTGAAACTCCGTCTCTACTAAAAATACAAAAACAAAATTAGCCGGGTGTGGTGGAGGGCACCTGTGGTCCCAGCTATTCAGGAGGCTGAGGCAGAATAATGGTGTGAACCTGGGAGACAGAGCTTGCAGTGAGCAGAGATCGCACCACTGCACTCCAGTCTGGGCCACAGAGTGAGAATCCATTTCAAAAACCAAAAACAAACAAACAAACAAAAACTACTAGTGCCAACAAAGCTTTCAAAGTGTGTGTTTTTGTGTGTGTGTATAATCAGAGATCTGTAAGATAGTGATTAATAATATGCACCAGTTCTATGAGTTTCTCATGAGTTCAGCTAACGTGCTTAATTCTCTCAAGTTCTAATTATGCCTAAAATATGTACCTGAGTGATATAGTTTTTATATTTGTCCCACTCAAATCTGATGTTGAATTGTAATCTCCAATGTTGGATGTGTGGCCTGGTGGAAGGTGACTGGATCATGGGGGTGGATTTCTCATGAATGGTTTATCACCATCTCCTTGGTGCTGTTCTGGTGATAGTGAGTGAGTTCTAATGAGATCTGGTTGTTTAAAAGTATGTGGTATTTCCCCTCCAAACTATTTCTCTCTTGGTCCTGTTTCTGTCATGTGAGATGTCTTCTTGCTCTTCACCTTCTACTATGATCGTAAGCTTCCTGAGGCCTCCTCAGAATCAGATGCCTATGTTATGCTTCTTGGACAGTCTGCAGAACAATAAGCTCATTAAACCTTTTTTCTTTATAAATTTTTCAGTCTCAAATATTTCTTTATAGGAATGCAAGAATGGCCTAATACAGAAAATTGGTACCAAGCAGTGGGACATTGCTATAAACATACTAGGTATAAACATACCGTCGAAGTGACTTTGGAACTTGGTAATATGCAAAGTTTGGAAGAGTTTGGAGGGCTCAAAAAAGACAGGAAGATGGAGGAAAGTTTGAAACTTCTTAAAGACTGGTTAAATGGTTTTGACCAAAACGTTGACAGTGATATGGGCAGTAAAGTCTAGGCTGACAAAGTCTCAGATGGAAATGAGAAACTTATTGAGAACTAGAGCAAAGATTACATTTGTTATACCTTAGTAAAAAAAAAAAAAACTTGGCTGCATTATGTTTATGCCCTAGGAATCTGTGGAAAGTTGAACTTGAGAGTGATAATTTAGAGTATCTGGTGGAAGAAATTACTAAGCATCAAAGCCTTCAAGCTGTCACCTGGCTGCTTCTAACAACCTATGCTCAGATACGGGAGCAAATAAATGACAAAATTGCAATTTATATCTTTTACAGGAAGCAGAGCATAAAAGTTTGAATAATGTGCAGCCTGTTTATGTGACAGAGAAAGTAAAAGCATTTTTTAGAGATAAATTAAAGCAGGCTGTGGAATAACCACTTCCTAGAGAGATTTGCATAACTGAAAAAGAGCTATGTGCTAATAACAAAGACAATGAGAAAAGGGCCTCGAAGGCATTTCTGAAATCTTCCAGGCTGCCTCTCTCATCACAGGCCTTGAGACCTAGGAGGGAAGAATGGTTTGGTGGGCCAGGCCCAGGGTCCCATTGCCCTGCCTACCTCTGGACACTGCTTCCCACATCCCAGCTGCTCCAGCTCCACTCAGAGCTCAAAGGGGTCCAGTTACAGCTCGAGTTGCCACTTTGCAGAATGCAAACCATAAGTCTTGGTGGCTTCCATATGGTTTTAAGTCTGAGTGAGTTGAGGCTTAGGACCCTCCACTTAAATTTCAGTGAATGTATGGAAGAACCTGAGGGTCCAGGCAGAAGCCTACTGCAGGGGCAGAGTCCTCACAGAGAACATTTAGTAGGGCAATGCCAAGGGGAAATGTGGGGTTAGAGCCCCCACACAGAGTCCTCAGTGAAGCATTGTCTAGTGGAGCTGTGAGAAGGGGGCCACGACCCTCCAGATCCACTGGAAGCTTGACCTCTGCACTTGGAAAAGCCACAGACACTCAACAACCAGTGGAAGCAGTCACAGGGGTGCACTTTGCAAAGTCACAGGTGTAGATCTTGCAGGTATGAACTAGGTTTTTTTATATATCATTAAGTCTGCACAAAAATTCCCACTGTGGAATGGCTAGTAATTCCCCAAATATACAAATGGGGAAAGACATACAAGGAAGTTAACTGCTCAAGATCACTAATAAGTTAAAAGCTGAGATTTGAACCCTGGCTTTCCTGATTGCAAAGCCTGTGAGATCTCTTAATCATGATACTTCACTACAAACTATATCTGTATTAATTTTAATTTATAAGCACAATGTTAAGCTTCATGTCATTTCTCTATTAGTAAGTCATAAATCAATGTGGAGGTGTGATCTTCCAATAGATTCTGAGAGAACCAAACCCATTCTTTTTCCTTTTTTTTTTTTTTTTTTTTTTTGAGACAGAGGCTCGCTCTGTTGCCCAGGCTGGAGTGCAGTGGCCGGATCTCAGCTTACTGCAAGCTTCGCCTCCCAGGTTTATGCCATTCTGCTGCCTCAGCCTCCCAAGCAGCTGGGACTACAGGCATCTGCCACCACGCCCAGCTAGTGTTTTGTACTTTTTTAGTAGAGATGGGGTTTCACCGTGTTAGCCAGGATGGTCTCAATCTCCTGACCTCGTGATCTGCCCGTCTCGGCCTCCCAAAGTGCTGGGATTACAGGCTTGAGCCACCGTGCCCGGCCCCATTCTTTCTTAAAGCGGTCTGCATTGAAAGCATTCTTACACATGTTCCTGTGAAGATCTTTTTGCCACACATATGTACAAAACATCAAACTCATTCCTTTAGCATTTATCAGACTATTGAAACAATAAAGCTCTGTGGTTATCTTATTCACATGTTTCTTCTTTTTTTAAGTTAAATTTAAGCCAGGTGTAGTATTTTGAATTGCTGCCAATCACAAAGCCTGACCCTTGGAAGTTTCTATACCTAGTCCCTTAAGGGCACAGGCATAGGTTCTGCCTCTGACTCCACGTTTACAGGAATTTGATCATACACTGCTTCAAATGAAGACAAGCACAGCAGAGCTACATGATTAGGGTGAGATCTACCCTGGCTCAAGTCAGATCTTTTCCATGAAAAATCACTGTGATTTTAAGCAAATTACTTCATCTCTCTAAGATCATCATCTTTATCATTTACATAAACAAAATTTAATATATACCTTGCAGAGTTTTTGTGCAATTAACAATAACAGAAATAATGCACCTAGTAGTAAACTCCTTTGAATGTATTATAGAATCACATTTCTCTTCTCTATCCCTATTTTAGTGATAACAGAGAAGAGGGCTTTTTTTCCTTCAAAACGTTTTCCCCGATATACACTGCAAACCACTGATTGAAAGGCATTCTGTCTTCCTGTCTCTTAAACCTCAAGTTGGAGCACAAAATCAATATCACTGTTAGGTAGAAATGAATTTGTGGGAAAGAGGCAAAATGATATAAAAATCTGATTGCTAAGAGTGGACTATATAAAATCCACAATTATTTATTGTTTGATTAATGCCAGTCATTTATTGCCCCATTAAACTCTAGACCTCCAAGCAAAATCTAGAGAAAAGACATCAGTTAATTGAATAGATATTTATTTATTTATTTATTTTAAAAGGCTTAGGAGGAAACACAATTAAAGAAGAAAACAATGAGTTGCAAATTCTGTGACAATAGGATTTCCATCATACTCCTTATGAACAAGACTTGGCTTGAAAAATATGTCCCTTTTTTTCCCCAATCCTGTCAGTCTCAAGATGATTTGCCTTAAAATGTTGTATTTCCCTTTAGCTACAAAAAGTTTCTTTCTATTTTTTTGAGACAGTGTTTTGCTTGTCAGCCTTTCACCCATACCAGAGTACAGTGGCACAGTCACATCATCTGACTACAGCCTCGACCTCCTGGCCTCAGTCCAATCTTCCCATCTCAACACTTCACCTCCCCCACCAATCCCAAAACCGCACCATAGGCACACGCCACCACATTCAGCTAAATTTTTAATTTTTTTATTTTTAGATACAAGGTCTTACTACGGTACTCAGACTGGTCTCAAATTCACGGGCTCAAGCAACGCTCCCGCCTCGGCCTCCCAAAGTGTTGGGATTAAGGTGTGAGTCACTGTGACTGGTCTAACTTATTCTTTGTAAGATTTTTCTTTCATGAAATTTAAATATGAGAATATATGACAATTTTAAAAGATTTTTAATAAAATATTTCTTTTGTAAGAAGTAATTTCATGTCTAATTTAACACCCACTTACCTCTCAAAAAAGAATCAAAGGCATTTAGGATCATCATGAACCTGCTCATCTTAAAATATGACTAATTAGTTTAACATTATGTTTCAGGTTTTTCTTTAAATGACTCTGGAAAAGACCTTAACTGTGCATGTTCCATCCAAGTGAACTTTGAAAACAATGTAAATTGCAGTAGGTATAATAAAAGCACTTTGTTGATAATTTGACCTCACTACTGATAAGAATGAGGAAGTTACTTTTCTTTTTATTCCCTGTCACCAGGACTACAATTATATTTTTAAAAATCATTTCTTTAAAAAGGTACAAAGCTTTTATTGCTTAATATTTTGAAAGATAATTTAATTGTGGACTTGGATCTTGAGAAATTGTCAGATGCCAACTACTAAGTTTCTCAGTGAAGAGTGAAATCACAGGTGATATAACCACCTTTCTCCATTTCCAGAAGAAGGGGTGGGTATTAGGAGCTTTATTCTAGAGGGACCCTGACTGACAGTAGGTCTAGGTTCCCAGAATACCTGATCTCTTGTCAAATTGTAGCCTGGTGATTATATATTGTTCCCTTCTCAGATACTCCTGAAAGAGTCTGTGTGTTGAGAGCAAGCTTTCAGATTGAGGGATGTTCCATTCTTTCATAAATTGTAACCCTTGACTAGATGGTTATTCTACTTTCAGAGTAACTAGTAGAATTATACCTTCACACTCACAGCTCTTTCTTCCCTGGCCACAGGGTCACCTCCCTTTAAAATATAAAATAGTTGAAAGAGACCTATAAGGGTAGGGGCAAGTTCAGAGTCCTTCTCAGCCTACCCACAATGCCTGCTAACTGCCTTGTTGCAATCTGGGGCCCCAGGGGCTCCGAGTGGCATAGTGTAGAACTCACCAAGCATGTTCTTCAGCCTTTCTCTATTTATTTCAGACCCATCCATGAAAGTCACTCTCCTTCTTCAGAGAGTGTACTTTCAAAAGGTAAAGTTGGTCTCTACATAAAAAATAATAAATTCTAATATTAAAGACATTTAATTGGAAATATTAGATTATGTTTCCCTTTTCTTAAAGTTTCTTTATTATGATTGAAATGATTAATTCATGGTTTCTAATAATTTTGATTAGATATGTAACACTGGACTTAATTCTTTATTCTTGCTCTATGTTTTGAATGAACAAAAATTCTTAGTGGCGTAAGTTGTCACACTTCACGCACATATGATCATATAATGTAGAAACACATATATGTATAAGCACAGTTAACTGTAAGCTCAATAGGGCAATAAGTATTTAAGAAAACATTGTTTCTTAAATACTGTAGAGAGATTTTCTGTGTTGAAATGTTGGAGAAAATTTTTTCACCTCTCTGTGCTTACTTTCCTCATCTACAAAATAGAGACAATAATACATACTTAAGAGAATTAACAGGCATCTACAAATGAAATATTACATGTAACTCAGCATTTCACTGGAACAGAGTAAGGGCTCTTTATAAACGCTTATTAATAGTGTTACAAACATAGAAGATACTGTGTGTAATGAAGGCTACGGGATGAGAGGTCTTATTTAAGAAAAGTTTCTGAAGAGGCAAACAGCTGAAATTGAAAACTGATGAATGGTTATCAAATATGCAATAAGTTCTGAACTGCCTTTGACTGTCTGGCTGTTTTCACTTTCTATCCATGCTTAGACACACAGAGGTAATATTCTATCCTGGGTTGCACACAACAGAGAAGGGAAAGCAATCTAATACTGTTAAACTCTGAAGGCTGAGATTTAAACAGGAACATATTTTACTTCCCAGGAATAAGAAAAAGAAATTGTATTTTCTTTCACCTTTCATATGGGAAATTGATTTCTTAAATTTGACATTTCCTTTAAATGAAACTCTTTGTTGAATTACTTCTTTTTTCTAAGGCTTCATTAAAGGTGGTGTAAGTAGTATGAAATCACTCACTCTCTAGTATGTTATCGTTTGATATTTCATTACAACTGTGTTGCCCTCGTATTACCTTCTTCTTCTTTCTCATGTCATTACCTTTGAAGACAGATCAATTGACAATATATTGCTTTAAAATTATGTTATAGGCATATTGAGTCTAATGCTTAACACCCATGTCTAATATTTTGCTCAATTGTTAAAAAGTTGATCCCTTTATTTAATTGTCCATGAAGAAGATGGAAACAGTTTGCTGTTCTCTGTGAAACAACAAATACCCTCTACCCATTCCGAGTGCCCCATACCCACTTTATTTATAGTAACCAATGTCGTTGTTATTCAAGACTTATTCCAATGTCTTTGGGGACCTATATGCCTCTTTACGCCTAACTCTACCAAAGTTACCTGCAGTAACACTGGTAGTGCAAAACTCAGAAGTCTCCAAAAACACAACTGCATTTTGCAGGAGACCAGAGTAGGAACTTCCTAGGCCTGTCCACCCATCTCATAGCCTGCTGGAGAGTAGTCTGGTGCTGTTACCTCTGGGACATTCACTCAACTCCCCTATCCCTTCTCCTTCCTAGTCTGCCAGCCCAGCTACCACCTTAGAAGGTCTCATGTTCACGAAATCCTCTTATTTCCATAAAAATTGACTATTTCTGCAGATAGAAATGGGATCTGGGTTAGTAGATTAAGGATATTTAGTGGAATAACTTGATCTTTTTAATGTTCAAAATCCAGTTCTTACTGTTCTGTAACAACAAGTGGGTTCAGGACTTTGGCTTTATATTTTGACTCAAGGCTTGGTTATAAAATATATGTTATAAAATGCATATATAAAACAACACTGATAATACTTATTTTTTAGTAGATAAAGTATTGATTTTTTTAAATAGATACATTTTTCATAGATAAATTATGCCTCAAAATATATTAAGCCAGATCATGTATCTTTGTTTAAAACATTTCAGTGCTTTACCTTCTCAATCATAGTTAAAGCTAAAGCTGTCATGCCAACTGCCCAATGTTGCTGTTTAACAAATATTCCCAAAGGTTAGTGGTCTAAAACAAAACAACTTCATATTCTTTGATATAGAAATCCAATCAGGGCACAGTGGGGATAATTTATCTCTGTTTCTCAATGTTTGCAGACTTAGCTGGGAATACTTACATAGTTGGTGTCACCACAGATGTGTGGAATTATTTAGAAGAATTTTAATCCACATTTCTAGTATCTGGGTTTGGTTGACTTAACAGTTGGGCTCAGCTTGCATTGTTTACCAGAGCCCCTGCATATGGCCTGACCATGTAGCTTGTGCTCCCTGAAGCATGGTAACGAGTTTGTAAGTGGAAGTGTACCTAAAGGAATCATCTAGAAGTGAGCACACCAAAAAACTCCAGGGACAAGTTACATTTCTTTTATGACTTAGCTTTGGAAGAAATAGTGCATCATTTTCTTCATACTCTATTGGTCAAAGCAGACACATGCCAGCATCTATTCAAGAGGAAGGGACAGAAACAGCACTTCTCAACAAGAAGAATGTCAACTTTTTTTTTTTTTTGAGACCGAGTCTCTGTTGACCAGCCTGGAGTGCAATGGTGTGATCTCGGCTCACTGCAACCTCCGCCTCCTAGGTTCGAGTGAGTTTCCTGCCTCAGCTTCCTGAGTAGCTGGGACTACAGGCACATGCCATCACTCCGGGTTAATTTTTGTATTAGTAAACACGGGTTTTCACCATGTTGACCAGGCTGGTCTTAAACTCCTGACCTCAGGTGATCTGCTCGCCTTGGCCTCCCAAAATGCTGGGATTATAGTAATGAGCCACCACGCCCGACCTCAACAAATTTTTATACCTTTTTTTTCTCATTGCATAATCTGTACTCTGGCTACAAAGTATTTATATTTTTCTCACATGAGAAATAAATTTAAAATGTTCAAAGGCCTACCAAAAGCTTTCTTCCACTTTGGCATCAGGCTCAGGCTTCAGGTCTAGAATCTCATAATTTAAATCAGATCAGGAAGTACAGGAATTACCTCAGGGTCAATTCCTTGGGTAAATTTTTGCCAATCTGAAATCCTTTTAGCCCACCCTACAGTTGCCCAGTAAATGTGGATGAACAGGCATAGTATAGTGCAACAGAAACTTCTATTCAAAAAGAAAAGAGAAGGGAGGCACTTAGCAAACATGGACCCACAGCATTTTTGAAACTCAGTTAGGTACATGCCATTTCCTTGATTATGGGCCCAGTAAGATTCTCTAGGACTGATTCTCCCCAGATCTTGACTGGATCCCCTGAGATCCTCTCTGTTCTAAGTCATTCTTGCTTAGTCCTTTTTAGCTATGTAGTTTTCTTAATTTTCTTCTACTCATAGAAATTTGAGAGTCCAAGTTCCTCTTTGGATTTTGTACTGCCTGTCGTTTTCAGCCCAAGGTGGCATATTGTGTTTTTTTCTGTGGGTTCAGTACTTACTGAGTTGTAATCCACTGTATTAGACAAAAATCACTCCCACAAATCCTTTTGAAATGAGTTATTCTCAACTTTAGGTTTCTTATGGAGTTGCAGTAGGACAACACTCTTTATAATTTTTAGAAGCTTCATTGTTTCATGTTAAGGATACGTGAGGCATATCCTTAATATCTTTAAAAGGCCTTTGACTGCCTGAGCTGAGTGAATCTGTGAGGCTCCACATGAAACCATCCTGGCATTTTAACAAAGACCTTAGAGTTGTATTCTTAGCTTTATCTTTACTCTGAGACCAAGATGATGCTTTCTTAACATTATGAGAAATAGTTTTATTTTAAATCCAGAAACACTTGGCCTTTTTACATTCCTTTTAAATTTTGCTTGAAAATTGAATAAGTCATTCTTTAATGCTTTCTATTCACAGTTAAGGACTGAATGTTTGCATTCCTACAAAATTCGTATGTTGAATTTCTATCTCCCAATGTGGTGGTATTAGGAGGTGAAGGATGTGGAGGTGATTTTGTCTGTATGCTGTGAGGGTAAAACCCTCATGATTAGTATTCTCATAAGAGGCATGTGAGCTTGCTTGCTCTATCTGCTCGCTACCATGGAAGGATACAATGAAAAGATGACATTCTGCAAACCAGGAAGCAGGTTCTCTCCAGACAGTGGATCTGCTGGCTTCTTGGTCTTGGACTTTCCAGCCTCCAGAATTGTAAGAAATACATTTCTGTTTTTTAAGTCACTCTCTCTATGGTGATTTTGTTATACCAGCCCAAACTGACTATGACACACATCTTACAAAACAAAGTTCAAAGAAGCTACTTGGCACTGTCTATAATCTGCCAAAAATCTCTTTAGCCAGATCTGTTGCATTAAGATCCATTTTGTTAGGTACATTTTCTATTTTCCATGACACCAAAGATGGCAGTTTTCCTAAACTTTTACTACTATATAACGTCAACTTTTCTTTAGCATCGAATAACACTTTCTTTACTTTAACTTATTGAAACGTCTTCCTTAAGGCCTGTCAGGCTTCTACATACTGTCCCCTTACGACTATTTCAACTCCAAAATTTGCCATTTTATCTCTAAGCCAAAGCCACATATTTTAGGTTTTTATATGGCAGAATTCCAATGTGAGTACTGAATTCAGTTTCCTCACGGAGACCACTCCAAAACCTAGCAATGTAAAAAAGTGGTCATTTTGTTATGCTTAAGGTTTCTGTAATTCAGGAATTTGGAGAGGGCACAGAGGGAATGGCTATTTCTGTTATATGATGTCTGAAACCTCATCTGGGAAGACCCAGATGACTCAGGGTGACATAAATGGTTGAAACCTCAATTTATTTGAACATTTCTTCACTTACATATCTGGCACCTAGGCTGAGAAAACTAAAAGCCTAGGGTTTGCTAGGACTGTCAGAGCCTCTTCATGTGGCCTCTCCATGTGATTTGGGTTTCTTATAGCGAGTGGTTGGGATACACAAAGGATAAACCCCCAGAGAATGAACATTTCAAGAGAAGCAGGAGGCTTCATAACTTTTTATGGCTTACTCTAAGGAGTAATTTACTGTGATTTTCACTGCACTTTATTAGCCCAAAGAGTTACAAGCCGACTTATATTCATAAAAGAAAAGACAGATGCCAACTCTAAATAGAGAAATGCCAAATGATTTGAAAACTTTTTAAAAAGTAGCTATAACCCACATGATCTGTCCTCCTTTCCCCAACTAGTTACCTCTGACATAATTTCCTAGTGTTCTCCTTGTTCTCCTTTTGCTCATTCTATTACTGAAATGACTTCACTCTTCATCAGAAGCAGCAAGCAGGTTTCTGTCTTAAGGGCTCTGTATTTCCCATTTGTTTTGAATGGAATGCTCTTCATTAAGATATCAGCATGTCTCATCTACTCCTTTGCTTCAGGTCTTTAGTCATATGTTTTTAAATTTTAGGTTTTAATTTTAATTTGAAGTTCTGGGGTACACGTGCAGGATGTGCAAGTTTGTTATCTAGGTAAACTTGAGCCATCGTGATTTGCTGCACTTATCAACCCATCACCCAGGTATTAAGCCCAGCATGAATTAACTATTTTACCTAATGCTCTCGCTCTCTCCACCCTACTCCACAACAGGCCCCAGTGTGTATTGTTCCCTTCCCTGTGTCCATTTTTTCTCATTGTTCAGCTCCCACGTATAAGTGAGAACATGGGATGTTCAGTTTTCTGTTCCTGCATTAGTTTGCTGAGGCTAATTCAGGGATGGAGCTGGAAGCCATATGTTATTTTTATTGGAATGTAAGCTCCAGAGTAATTTTAGATGTTGTTGTTCATGTTTGATTGGTTGTGTTTAGAACACTAACACATAGGTGTGTAAATATATGCATAATGTATTGAATAAATTAATCTTTAATTCCCACATTGGTTATTTCTTTTTCCTATTTTTTCTACTTTTATTAAGAGATTGACCACGGTAGATAGGGAAATTAAGAATAGGGAATAAAGAATACAACCTAAAACAAACAAAGTGGGGGTTGAGATGGGACATTTTTACTGCTGATATTGAACCTTAGCCTCTCACCAAATGTAGAGGAATTTTATTAAATTAAAATTTCCTTCTCCAAATCTATTTCTACCTCTGGTTTATACACCGAGCTCATAAATATGAGGTGAACTATTATGTGAACTTTTTTCACATAATAGTCTTAAAACTATGAGGCTGATTTATATCAAAATTGATTAAATATTTTTAAAAGATGGTTTTATAATTTTTAAAAGTAATTTTAAAAGATTGATATTCAAGTGTAAAATCTAATAAAATTAAAACATCTGCTTTTTGGAGTTTTGAGCTATAATGATACATCCTCCATAATATTTTATGTTAATTAGGTTGAATCAAATTTACAAATCAAGCTAAACAAATCTTCACTTTGGTTGATAAAAAAATAAGAAAGAATACAGTTTACATTTTCGTATTTCTCCTTGCACTCTGCAGTCCCAACATTACTGCCATATACAAAATATACATATACAACTTCTACAAAAGTTCAATTCTCAGTTTTACTTGTAGACACTCTAGTTTTGGGGGTGATGAAATTCTACCCTCTGCTATACTTGATATTGAAGTATTTTAGGTCCTATGATTCAGTTTCAGATTAAATAAATTGATGATATACAGAGTGTGGAGGCCATTACTAGGGATAAAGGAGGTTTATCACTCTAGTAATTTTGCATTCAACTTTATTTTTATTGGAATTCCATAAATGCTATCTTGAAGGCAATACACAATAGCATGTTCTAACTGATGATGTAGTTTTAAAACTCCCATGTCTAGTTTCAGATTTTTTTCTTGTTGTATCTTGAAGGTAACACATTCCATGTAACTTGAAAAGAAATACAAATCCTATTTTGACTAATCATATAAATTGCTGCAAAAATTGCTAAAATTGTCTAGTAGAATGATTGAGTATAATAGCTTATAACTGAGTCCAAATTATACTGTTTATAAATTAAGGCTGGTAGGATTTTGTGGTTTCTCATATGGAAATTATCCTCAATTATCTTTCATTATTTATTCAAAATTTGTAAAAGTGACTAATGGCCAAATGTTGCTGTATTAGTGATTAATGTCTTGAATCACAGTCATCAGTCACCATCATCCCAAAGGTCTCAGGTTAAGCTTTTGTTTGTGAGTTTACCTGAAGGAATTTCCAGTTTCTGGAGACTAGATGTACTTTTTAATTGGTCATATTCTCCTCGGTAGGTGGATGAAGTCATGTTGTTGGTCACATATTTCATTTATAATTTTTGTACTCAAATGTACACTTTTATCTTTTCTAACATTTATTTCCAGATTTTTATATTTTAAATGATTTTATGATAAATGACACACTTAGTAAGAAACATAATGTTTCCTATTTTCCATTAAAAGGAACACTTGAAATGCTTTGCTCTGAGAGTCTGAGTGCGGATTCAGCTACTCATCCTAAATGATACGAGTTGCTAGGTCCCAAGGCAGAAAAGCGACTGTTGTAAAGGAAGTTCCCTCATTCTCTGAACTCTTCTTTCTGACTTTTGAAATTCTTACTATACATTTTATCAATGCAGTATTATCTAGCTCATTCATGTGAGTAATTATTTCTCCCTCCTTACGACATTTTAGCTTCCTGAAGACAAAGGTCATTTCTTATTCATCTTATAGCCATATTTATGTGTATATAGTCTGTCTTTCTCTTTCTGTCTCTGAATTTACAATAAAATGGCAAAGCATTTTAAGAATAATGTTTATGTAGCATGTCCATATTATCACTATTATTTATTCTGATTACCTGGATATTGGACTCATGTATTTATTTACTCAACTTATAGCAATGGGTTGTCTCCTGACAAAATGATAAAGAGTACCATCAGATGGAGAAACAGGTCCATAAATCATCAGAGCAGATAAAATTCCATAATTATTTGAACATGATTTCTGTTATATATAAAAAGTGGTACATATTGAACATTTTTCAGTTCATCAAATAGCATGTACCTGTTTTATTACCATTTTAAATGCCAAGTAGCTGAAAAATAAACTTCATAAAATCATAATGCTAAAAGACACCTCAAAAACTTTACATTTTCCTTCACACTGAAATGGATTTTATCAAAACCACCCCAAATATGTGAATATACATTGAGATATTATATGTAAAAATATTTCTATGCATTTATTTGTATAAGTATATACACCATATTTTAAAAACAATATCATATTTTTAAATTATTTAGAACTCTACTAAAATTAATTAAAATTTAAGCTTATTCCATTGGAAATTCTAATACATTGCTCAAAGGAGCATCATACCCAGTCCCATAATTCTATTTTTCTATATTCTCTTACTTAAAAATATTTTATTGCTATTTATATAATATAGAAATATATATTCATATGTATCCTTTATATATATATATATAAACTAACACACACACAAAGTGTGTGTATTATATATATACACACATACACTTTGTGTGTGTGTTAGTTAAAAACCTTCAAATCTTACTCACTTAAAAAAAAAGGCTTTATTTCTCCCACTCTCTACATGTTCACTGTTGTTTGGTCGGGGGCTGTTTTCACATTGTCTTGCAACTTAAATCCAAGCTATCAGAGCAAACACTATCTAGAACACCTGCTACCATCATGGCAGATGAAAAGAGAGTGTGGTTTTCACACACAGACTCTTCACACTTTCAAACAGAAGTGTCACACAGCACTTATACTTATCTCTTATTGACCAAAGGAAAACACAATCACAATTAGCTTTAAGGGGACTTGGATGTACAATTCTACCAAGAACCATGGAAGAGAATTGTAATTATTTGGTGGCCACCATTATAAAAACATTTTGCAAGTTGGATCATTGTTGTTCTTGTTTTATAGATTGAAAGCTAATGCATGGGAAATTTGATAGCTTATTCAGGGTCACACAATAGTCATAAAGTAATGAACTATGCTACAACAAGAGTCTTAAAAAACAACTGCCTAATAGTAAAATGACATGGATAAAATTCAACTTTTAAGCAAAGATATTTTGAAACCATTATTATTGTTCTGTTGCCTGTATTTTAGAAGGATTTTTTGCAATAAATAACTATTTGTTAACCCTGGAGCAACATAATTCATCATTCTACCATCATATCCACAGATCTTAACCATTAAACTTAATCCCAGCACTTTGGGAGGTCGAGGTGGGAGAATCCCTTGAGGTCAACCAAGAGTTCAAGACCAGCCTGGGCAACGTAATGAGACCTTGTCTCTACAAAAAATTTTTAAAAATTAAAAAATAAAATAGAATTATAGAAAAGGTAATATGTGCATTTCTTTATTTTCAACAGTCCATTAAAACCTAAAACCATAACTCTAGCATCTAGAATAGTCTCTGGTTCATAAAAATTTGTTGAATGACTGAATGAATTTGACTCTTCACACTAAGATGTTATTATTTTAGCATTATTTTCAAATTAACATGCCTATTTTTTATTGGTGGAATTGTTTTGTTTTGTTTTACTCTGTAACAGGGCTATACTTTTCATCAATATTGAAAATATATATTTTTTGACTTCTAACAATTATCTAAAAATAATTCAAAAAATGAAAAGGCAATGTATCTTGCTTGATTGTGCATACTCCTCATGTATGTCTCTAACTATAATATCATATCCCAAACTTCTTATTAATGAAAACTGCAAATGCATTTGTAGCTTGTTTATTCAGATGATATACTTCTATTTTTACCTAAAATGGCTGTTTTCAAATAAATGCTGCAGCAGGCAATAAGAAGAATCTTTGGGGAAAAACTAAGCACATAAAATATAATTAGTTATAATAAATAAAGCTCAGTATCTAATTTGGGTAGAGCTATAAATGCAAATAACTAAAATAAATGGCACAATTTATCATATTTAATCAACAACATGCCTCTGGTAAGAGTTAGGAAGGTAAAAACTATAAATAGTATCATTGGGATGAGAGTTACTCTTTTATCAGTTGTAAGTAAATGTTAACTGAAGCTGATAAATCAAGTGAGGGAAATCTGAGCTCAATTTCAAAGTTATGGGTTAAGCACTAGAATTAATGAAATAAAAACACAAAAACCAGAAATGTTTAGAAGAGATTACTTGGGAGAGGCAAATAAGAGAATTGGAAACAATTGCTTATGCCCTTCTATGTGATTTGATTCAGTAACATGTGCAAATATTGTTTTGATTAAAATACCTTTTTGACATCTCCATTTGGATGCTCAAATGCACCTTAAATTTAAAAAAATAATAATAAAATTCACAGACAGTTTTTCCCCACTGTCTCCTATATCAATTAATGGCACAGATCCATATTTCCAGTCATTCCGGACACTTCCCTCTGCCTCATGCCTAGTGGCCTATTTCTCACTAAGCCCTCAGTTTCTCTCTTTTAAGTATCCCTTGAATATATATGCTTCTCTTATTCTCAGTAGTTGCCTTTATGAGATGCTTTATAGGACTGAATTTCATTTTTAATAGTATTTCCTAAATCCATTCTGAGCTCTCTCATTAGAGTTTGAGCTATATTTTCAAATTGTCAATGTGATCATGTATACTATTCCTACTTTAAACACAGGAATGGCTTCCAATTGCTCTTAGAATACAGAGTAGCTCTTTCTCAACTGGGACTAGGAATCCACTTCAGGGTGATGCCACAGCACCATCTTATATCATTGTCTGTTTCACTCTCTGTGCCAGGGATCACTTTAACTAGAAGTCACATAGTCCATCTATTCATGGGAACCTTTGCGTGACCTTCCTCTGCCTCTTGTAAATACCTTTACCCGTAACCCACCATCACACGGTTCAATCTTAATAATTGCTTAAATCTCAGCTAAATGGAAGCTACCACACCATTTTTAATCATATTCCTTGGAATATGTTCTTAAACAAACACATGAATTTGAATTAAAATATTTGTTGCACACTATCTGTCTCTCTCTCTTTTTTTGCTATTTCCCCAATTCAGTATTTAGTTTCTCTGAATACCAAGCTGAATGAGAAAGTGATAGCGTAGTTTTTGCTCACCATTACAAGCCCAGCAATTAAGATAGTGCCTGACAAATTGTACAAACTCAGAAGTACTTTTTATGAATTAATTCATGACCTATTGGTCGCTTATTCAAGCAACAATGCAAACATTCTCATTCTTCCTATTGACATCCCTCCAAGTTAAATTTCTCTGGTATAAACTTTTGGATACTCTATATCTTGCTCTACTCCTGTTTTTAGCCCTAATTGTTTCTTACAGTTCCATACAATGCTAAGAAAGTATATTCTTTTCAGTGTAAATGTGCTGTAGCCTGGAATACCTTTGGCTGCTTGAGATTTGCTGACTGCTATGTATTTCAAAAGTAGAAATAATTTCTTCCACATTTAGTGCTGGCTGATTATAATTATTCCTTTTTTCTCAAATGTTCCTATTTTTGGTCATTCTCTGTGTTATATATTCACTGGAAAATAAATAATTACTTATCTCTTGTAGATACATTTGGCAAATTGAACACTTTCAGTATTTACATTTTTTAAATAATTATATGTAGATTCCTATGTTTCCATGGGGAGAAACTTTCACATTCATCTATAAACTGCATGGTGTGTCACTATCAAAAAATAGAGTATTATATTCTATGAACTAAGAATCTACTGATGTTTAAATTCTGAAATAAATAAACATAAGGCTGTAGATATAGTAGATGACTGAGGATTACTTGCTTAAAGAAAGAAAAGTATATCTTATTTGAAGAGGAGAATCAGATATATACCAAAGTTAGTGACGCTTGTGGACTTGTGGTTTTAGTTGTTTTTGGAAGTGCTATTAGGATGCAGGACACTCTTAGCATCCTAAATGAGAGGTGGAGGGAGGATTTTTGAGTTTATACAATTTGCCTCATTATGGTCAGATGGAAAAAAGTACTGCATTATAAAGAGATTTTTAATTTCTCAAGATAGCAGTATAAGTTTTAAGTAGTTTTATTTGAAAATATATTCTTCCTGATTGCTTCATATCACTGCCCTATATCCAGATTAATTCAGAAAAAAAGCAGTCTCAATATTTTCTTATCTATTTATTTATTGAGACGTGATCTAGCTGTTGCCTGGGTTGGAGTGCAGTAGTGCAACCTCTGCTCACTGCAGTCTCCGTCTCCCGGGTTCAAGAGATCGTGCTGTGGCCATGACACCCAGCTAGTTTTAGTATTTTTCGTAGAGACTGGGTTTTGCCATGTTGGCCAGACTGGTCTCGAATTCCTGACTTCAAGTGATTTGCCCACCTCACCCTCTCAAAATTCTGAGATTATAGACATGAACCACCTCACACGGGTGGTAATATTTTCTGTGTATATTCAAGTAGCAATCAATGTAATTCTGGGACCAATTCATTTATGGATTTATTTTGATTAGGTAAAACTGTTCTCAGGAGAACTACAGAAATAAAAATAAATTATGTTATGTAAAGATTTTATCTTAAATTTCAAAATAAATGGATTACAAAAGGAATGACAACAGTTTCTTAGTTAGACAGATAGAGTATTTTGACATGAATAGATTAAAAAGATCAAAGAGATGGAGATAAATTTCCATTTTCTTTTGACTTCTTCATCAAAGTGCAATAGTGTTTGACAAAGGTCTTTTCTTTCACTAACTCCCACATTTCATAAATTTGAGCTGAGAATTCTCAATAAATGTCAAAGAAGATGCAACTTGCTTCTTACATTTTCTTATGTGAATGACCCAATGAGGTATTTTCCAAACTAAAGGAAAATGCTATGATAGAGTTATAAGTTAAGAGACATATGGAGATAAGTTCCGATATGAATGCTAAAACCTGTTATATGTGTTTCTTTAATTCTCGAGAGAGCTCAATACTTACAGATTGATTTTATTCTTTGAAATACCATTCAAAGTTACATTTTTTAAATGACAAATGCCCAATAGTGTTCATCTATATCATGCTTATTTGTTGCTTCTTTTTATAGAAGATGCTAGAAAAAAAAACCCTAAAGATGAAATACAGAAATATTTAAATAGTATATTGTTTTTAGCTATAGGACCAACATTACAAGTGAGACAAAGATAGATGAGCAGTGAGATGCCTATTTTTATTGTTTTCTTTTTGGAAGTTGGATTACAGAAGAACACTTTCATTCCTCTTGAAGCACCGCAATGCATGTAACCAAAAACAGATGAGGTCTTCCTCCTTAGAAAATTTGAACTGATCCTTCATGGCATGTACCTTTCCTTCACACAGAGCTATAAAATTTATTTTGGCAGATACAAATAATTGCAGTTAATTAGTGTAAACATTTATTAAGCATCTACTATATCATAGATATTGTGCTAGGCATTGATATTCAAAAGGAAATTAAGCATTGTCTCTGACGTTGAAGAGTTTATTTCAAAAGGAAGATATATACAGATGGGCCCCACTAAGTATGGTTCAACTTACAATTTTTCAGCTTTATGAGAGGTTTAACAGGTTACAATCCCATCATAGCTTGAGGAGTATTTCTAATATATATTTACCTTATTGTATGGTTTTGCTGTGTCCCCGTCCAAATCTCATCTTGAATTGTAGCTCCCATAATCCCCCATGTGTCATGGGAGGGACTTGGTAGGAGGTAATTTAATCATAGGGATGGTTACCCTCATGCTGTTCTCATTATAGTGAGTGAGTTCTCATGAAATATGATGGTTTTATGTGAGGCTTTTCCCTTTTGCTTGGCATTTCTTCTTGATGCCGCTATATGAAGAATGATGTGTTTGCTTACCCTTCCATCATGATTGAAAGTTTCTTGAAGCTTCCCCAGCCATGCTGAACTGTGAACCAATAAAATCTTTTCATTTACAAATTACTCAGTCTCAGGTATGTCTTCGTTAGCAGCGTGAGAACAGACTAATATGCCATACAACGTAATAAGTGCTTAAACAGTGGCATATGTGAAAATAATTCTATTGGACTATAAAGAAGAATAATATTCTGCCTGGTGGTCATGTGAGAGACATCATATGGAAACAGAGATCAAATAATGTCATTGCTGGAAAGGTGCTCTGAGCCAAGGAATGTGGACAACTTCTAAAGCCTGGAAAGGGCAGGGAATTAATACTCTCTTAGAGCTTCCAGAAGGAACCAGATCTACCAACAGCCTGACTTTAATCCAGTAATAGAGATCATAAATTTGTGTTGTTTGAAACCACTAAGTTTGTGTGATTTGTTGCAGCAATCAGAAATGAATACAATGACAACAGGTGGTGGAATAGCCTTACGGGGCTGTGTTTATGCATCTTCTGGGATGTGAACCACATGTAGTTTAAAAATGTATTCAAGTCATTGTCATATTCTCTCTTAAAAATGCCTCCTGCTACCTTCTCTTCCTCCTTCAATTCTTATGGGAATTATTGAGGTAAATCACTCTGAGTAAAAACAAGATTACCTTGAAACAGAAATATAGAGTATGAGCCCCAAGCATAATGACTTACTTATTCTTTGGTTGCCTTAGGTTTTGAGTAAGATAAGCTTAGGAACATTCTTCTGGGAACTACTAGGGTCTGAAACTACCTTTGTCCCCACCCTAGCAAATACCATTCTATAACAGAATTTCCTTTGAGCATTAGAGAAAATACTCTAAATTAGTTGAAACTTACAGACTTTGAACCTAAAGCTGGATGATGTAGTAGGGTTTAATTTTTTAGTATCAGTGGTATATTTGAAATGTAGAAGTATGATTTGTGGATTATTTTGTGCATGAGAACCCCAGCACCTGAATTTGGGATCACTCTGAGGAGAGCTAAAATTGTAAATAAATAGACCCTCATGGTCATTTCTCCAGGACAGTCAGAGGCAATAGAAATGTATTCTATCTCTTTATTGGGCAAAGACAATCTTCTTTAAAATCCAAAATTCTTTTCCAGCTTCACCTCTCAAACAACAACAAAATAATTCCCTTAATCACATAAATTTAGAATCCAGAATGATTTGTTTTTGAAGCCATAACTAGCTAAATCTTGGCAAACCATATGGTTGCAGTATAGTTACCTGCCTTGATGAGTTTATTTGAAACTTTGAGCTCCAGAAAAACTTACATGTGTACTCTGAAGACAAATTATTTAACCAAATATTTGATCTGTTTTTACTGTTAAAAGAGGCACAAGGCCAGGGTCATGAAATTCCGTCAATCTATGAAGGAAAAACAACCTTCCAAAAAGTTCAATTCCATAAGTAGAAGAACTATTCTTGCTATTAATAAATTCTCAGAGTGATAAAAAATTATTCAAATTTTAAAACTAGAAAAAATAAAGACCTAGACATTTTTCATCTAAAACAAATAGCTATAAAACCTTTATAAACAGAAATAAATCAAAGATGCAAATAATAATGATTTCAAAAAAGGCAATGGTAACAGCAGGAGAGAGAACGTAACTTTATTTTTATAGGATTTTTCACCAACCAAACTCAGCATGAAGAAAGATTGTCAGCATGGCAAAACCCATTAATGTATAAAAATAATAAAAAAGAATGATAAAACGAAATAGTTTGAGAAGATACTAAAGAATTTAAAGAAGAATGGAATCAAAAGACAGACTGGGATTCAATAAGCTTAGACTGTAACCCTGAGGATTGGACTGAATGTTAAAGAATCAGAAGTTGTGCTTGAATGAACAAGTTTTAGCACCACATGGAAGCAACTAAGTTTGCTCAATTCAAAATAATAACTAGAGAACTTTCTATTGTTCAAAGAAAATTGATAATAAGCTCAGACTGGAAAACATGTCTCTTAATATCAATTTTGAAAACATATATCTGAGGGTAATCTGCTCCTACCAACTGAAAGATAAGGGAATATTTCTTCTTCAGTGACTGTAAACTCAGGAATCCTGGAGATATTCTTTAATAATCTTTGTTCAGGAAGATATTGATACTGAAAGACTGTTTGATCCTTTTTTGGAACCAGAGATATCCACTGTACCACAATACATCGTAGCAGGCATTTAAAACACACACACACACACACACACACACACACACACACACATATTAAAACACACTTTAAAATTAATATTGGGATCCAAATTATGTTGTTTACTAAATAGAATGTGTATGAGGAATAGCACTCAAATTGTACCCCGTTAGCATAAATATGCTCACTCTTTTCCAGGTTACTCTTAACCTTTCAGGAAAAATAAAGATCTTCTCATAATATAGTTTAAGCCACTAGCATTTGTAATTGTTCTTACTTTCCAAAACATGTTTAATGCTGATTTTTTTCTTTTACTTCTCTTTGTTACTCCAGAAATAGGGTTATTTTATCTTTAAGCCTTGAAATTTATTCCTGGATTTTGCTTACTATAGATCATCTTAAAGTGACACAAATCCAGTTTAACTTAATGCCCCTGGCCTCTAATCACGGACATGTTTTAAGTAGGGTACATTTTTATCCTGGGGTTATAATGCTCTATTTAATTTTCCTGAATGACTTCCTATTTGGTGTCTTCTTCATCTCCTTCCCTCTTATGTAATTTGTGTTGTGGCTTAATTATCTCTGTAAAACTTGAGTTCCCATCTTCATGCTTTCTTCAACATATCAGGGGTTATCAATCAACCTTGCTGGATGTACCTCTTCAACTTTCACCATCTCATCATCAAAGTGGCAGAGATGGATGTTTAAAAGGGGATATCAGAAACAGTCTTTTTTTTTTTTTTTCCCTAGGGGAAGATTGTTTTTATGTGTATTTTCAGGAAGCTTCTTTTTCAAACAGAAACATGGCATGAAAAGAGACCAAAGGATTTCTGATAGAATGTAATTTAAGAAACGAAAAAGCTATGATAGGACCTGTGAAAGATGAAACTGTCATTGTAATGTGCGTTCTGAGCATTAGACTTTATGTGTCAATGGGTGAGTAAAGTGTATACCTAGCATCATGCTCATTACGTGTACTATTCTTTTAAAGTTCTGTGTTATTACAATAACACTCCAAATAAATTGGGAGCTACCCAAAACAGAGAGTCTAACTGATATCGTGATCATTATAACTAGCACTCTCCTGGTGTTCATTCTTAAGTACTAGTGTTAATTCAGATGTTAATATCGGATATTATATATTCAGTGCTGTGTTAGAGAATTTTTTGCTGGTACTGAAAAAACACTATTTTTTTCTACTTGTATTATTTATTTGTTTTATTAACATAACATTTAATATATATAAATAGTATTTAGTACACTGGTAGGGTATATGCATAACAGTATGATAGAATCATGAAAAACACCTGCCTATTGAAGGTACTGAACTATTTCCAGTGATAAGAATCTATCAATGTGCCCCTCTTTTATTCTATTTCCCTATATTCCTGCTTGGTAAAAATAATATTATACGGGACATAGTCTTTGCGTACTTTTTTAAAAATATGAGTCTAAAATTCATCTATACTTTTTATTGCTCTACTTAATTCAGTAAGTTGTTTTTTGATATGCTGTGGTTTCTCTGTGCTTTACTTAATAGCATTATTGTCAGTGGACATTCCTAAACCCTAGTTTCCTTGGGCACAGTGTTGTAAAAATGGGGATAGTCATAGGGAAACAAGAATTAAGATAAAACCTACTGTTTAATACATCTTGCTGCAGTGTGTGTGATCATGATTAATAATCCCAGGAAATGTGAATTATTCTAATGGTTCTTGGGCCCATATGACATGTATTTTGAGTACTATACTCTCTCATATTATAGTAAACCTATAAATATAATGGATATAATGCATTACACACTATGCCACGTTCTATCCACAGTGAGAGATTAGCTACATTTACCAAATAAGATAAAATAGCATTTATTTAACACTAAGTGCACAGGATGTTAAAGTTATTCTTGCTATACATATGATGGAGAACTCTTTATGGATACAGAATACATGTTAATATTTAAACAACTGAGGAAGCTGTTTCCAGCTTGTACTCAAAGAAGGAAAAGTAGTTTTTTTTCCACAAAAACAGCTGGAAAATACCCCTAGTCATTGCGAAGGTGCCTATAAAAACAATGGAAAGGAAAATGTAGAGATTTTACAAGGAAGCCCAAGCTTAGTTTAAAAAGAGAGACAATGAGCCATCAGCAAATTTAGCCATTTTTGTTAACCAGCAGGACTGAGGCCTGATATTTTGCAGAGCCTGCTGGAGGAAGGCAACAACTCCCACAGAAATCAACTGATAAAAATTCAAAAACAAAGACTGCATGAGATGAGCACGAAAACTTCCCATGTTTAGCAAAAAGAGTTCTGAAATAACAAATAGCACTCCAACTAGGTAGTTTAGGGCAAGGTGATGTGGTACTTTCTAAAGACAATCCATTTAATAAGAAAAATGCAAAGTGTACAAAAAGAATTACAACAGCTTTCATCTGACAGAAATGAGGTTGGCATGATAATCCCTCCATGTATTATTAATACTTTATAGTCTGTCATATATATATGCTTTAATTTCAAAGTCAATTTTATTCACTTTCAAGAAACACTTTAGTCACCTTCATAAACCCCCAAGTTAAAAAAATAAAAATTTTTTTAAAAAGGCTCTAGATGTCAAAAATATACAGGCACGTGGATGGACTGAATGACCACATGCAAATTTTAAGAATTGAAGTTCCATTACTCAGAGTGGGTGTAGTTAGGCAATCACCCCCTTCTTAGATAGTACCATGTCTGTGCCACTTAATTCTCTCCCACACGCTTCCAAAATATTGTTACATAGTCAGGAGGAGAAGCTATAGAGCTTGGAATCATTAGTTTAGTTCTCTTTCTTCCACCATTGCTGCCTAAGTACCTGTTCCAATTGTTAATATCTGTGAAAAATAAAATGTTGAGATCCTTTGCCCCTAAAGCTATATGTCTATTTAACTAAGGTAGCTTGAATAGCCAACATGCTAATCCACATAAAGTAAGCTCCAAAGAGAAAGACTTTGTACTTTAACCCCAACTAGCTATCTTTAAACATTACATCATTAGTTACAACATAGGTTGAGTGAGAAATCATGAATGGATGTGAGCCATTCATGATTATTAAAAGAAAATCAACTCCAATACAAGCTGATCTGTACCATGTTTGCACCCAGAGTTGTGCATTACATTATATGATACCCTCTGCCAAGGACAATTGAAAGTCCTAAACATATAAAGGGTTATTGTACAAAGGATGTTGTGAAGCAGCCAGCCGTCTGTATATGAGCTTAAATTTTAGCTGCTGGGATTTAGGATGCTCGCGATCATTGCTGTTATTGACAGAACATTCCTGGAGTATGGATCAGCAGACAGGAGATGTTTGAGAACATATTAATGTGGGATTAGGAGCACTGGCACTGAAGCAGGTTTCCAAGGGAAACTTGTAGATCTCCTTTCCTGGAACCTTTTGATCGACGCCTTACCGTCTGGCATAGCTAAAATCTGTCCTGCCTCGAGCAGAACTGATGATCTAATGTCTAGAGGTCGCTTCCAAGCCTATGACAGAGAACTAAATTCAAGACAATACAAAGAACAAAACATGGTGTCAAATAAATTGCTCATATTCTTCTTAAGTCCTCAATTCCCTGCAGCAACAGATGAATCTGAACAATAGTTATAGAAATAAAATAAAATAATCCCACAATTAACTAGGGTGTATTTTGCATTGTGACTATTATGTTTATCATTTAATCATAAGTTAAGCAGGATATCACAAGAGGAGAAACAGACCTGGTTGTGAAAACCTTATTATACTGATTAGAATGTCTTTCTATGAGGTATTGTGGAATGATGGTGATGATTTTACAAGCTAAATTACTAGGTTTGAGAAGTTCCTGGCACGTGTAAGAGTAAGTGCACTAGACTTCCCTAATAAAGCTTTCCTTCTCTTGTACTTTAACACAAGGGTCTGGTTCTGCACTATCTTGGCCTCACCTTTCACATACTATAGAAACTTTTCACAGCAGCCCTATTAAAGAAGTGCTTAAACCCCAAGCTTTGTTTTCCCACTGTTTTTACCTGAAATTAGCTCTTTCATTGTTTTCTTTACTTTTGAATACATTCATCTAATGATTATTTTATCACCTTGGAAGCACATTGTACTGTCTGAAAAATTTGCACCATGCTGACTTCACTTATGCCATATTGCACTCACTCTGCAAGCTCTTCAACAAGACACGCTAAGAAATCACCTACCCTGTCTCACTGTTTCAAACAGACCTTTGCCACTGCAGATCAAGACTTTTAAAGTTCACTTGCTGACTTGCAGCAGCTCGTTGAATGTTTTCCAAGCTTGCAAGCATGCTGTTGTAAAGTAAAAGTGAAGCTTTTAAAGATTGCACAGCAGCAGGGATTTACTTCTTTAATGGAGAAAATGCAAATTTGCAATCCCAAACTGGCAACGTGGGGTGTCACATTTCCCACAATCTGTTGTGAGGCCTGCAGGTGTGACAACTCTGCCACATGTTTAAATGAGCACTACTGCTCCTCCTATATGCTGCAGAATTGACAATTTATCTCCTTCTGTTCAATTTGCTTTCTGCAGATCATTTTCAGAAACCAGTTTAGAGGGATGCACTCTAATCCAAGGACACTTCTGCTTTATTTTCCTTTCATTGTGAATCTCCTGATATCCCTGACCATTTACAGGTAAACCAAGTATTATTCCCATGCATTTAATAAAACTGCATCACATCAAACACAGTTGGGAAATCAAATCTCAGATTTCAAATAACAATATAGTTTCCTCTGATTCGCTATTATCTTACTTCTATCTCTCATCTAAGCTTAATATAGGAGACAGTAAGGAAGCAGCAGTACAAATAGGATATTTAGAATCACAGGACCAAAAACGTGGTCAGCTGCTGTGTGATTTTGTCTAAGCTGCCTAACTTCTCAAAGCCCTATGCTCCTATCTTCAAAACAAGAGATTACATAATCTATTTGGCCAATGAACCATTCAGCAAACATTTTTCGAGGACCAATTTGCTCTATGGATCAGATTAAGGGGGAATACAATAAAAAAGACAAAATGTTGATCCAAAGTGAAAACACCACGTTGATCTTTAAACACTATACTTTTATCAGATGTTGCTGTTACCATCTAAATTGGAAGCCCCAAACTAGCTAAGTAGTCAATAAACTGTATTGATAATCTTACCATTTTAAATCACAGTAAATGTACAGTGATGCAGGTAGTAAAGATATGAAATTTGGGAGGTAATTTTATGTTTTGTATTAGAAATTCTGGAAAAAATCTGATGAGAAAAAAATATATTTTTCTTGTTCCAATCCTGGAAACATAAAGCAATTTTGTATCAAATTATTGTTTATAATGGCAGATAAGAGCTCCAAAGTTGTATTGTGGTTTATTTCTAATACTGTTGAGTAAATGTATAACTGCCTGTATTTAGCAAATAAATGAAAAGCAATATGTCCTCAATGTTCAATTGTATCCAAAGAAAATGTAATGCAATTCCTTTTATTTTTTTCTCTCTCTCTCTCTTCACAATGAAAAGAAAATCAAGACAACATTATTAGACACAGTTTGGCCCAACCCTGTGCTAGGCTAACATAAAAACACAAATCTTATGTTTAGATACTTTACAATTGATTCTAGAGAAATAGGCTTGATATATACGAAACAACTAACATACAGTGTCACATGTTAGGATAGTGCACAAACTTCACGAAGATTGCAAACTCAAAAATATTTTACTAATAGAATATGATTACTGTAAGAATTTTCAATGAAGATTTCACTAGAGGATAAATCCTACCCTTCAGGATTAATTGGGTTTCTCTCTGCCAACTCCCCTGTAAGATCTGAAGTGCGATTCCATAATTCGCATTTCTAAGAAGTTACCAGGCAATGCTGATGCTGATCTGGGAATCATTCATCCTAGGATGAATCCTATAAGCAATTCGCAAACAGGACCAATGTTTTAGTCTCTTAGTGTCTCCCTAGTACTTACAAAAGAATCAGATCCACATTATATACTCAATAAATGTTGAACGAAATGCAGTCATTCTCTAAACATGTGTGATGTGAATCCCTTGCTATGAAGTAGGTTACGAAGTATCAAAACAAAGAAGTTGCAACCCAGATGGGAAGAAAGACATCTAAATATATAATTGTGGTCATGCTGTCACATGTAAACATATATTTTTAGCAGACCTGTTTAAATGCCATCAGAGTCACGATATGTACAGGAAATAGCCATGGTATATAGAAGAGAATGAACATTTCTGTTCTGCATAAACTCTCCAAGAAGGAGAAGTGAGAAACTGGAATTTCTCGTGGATTGCATAGGGCAGAATATTTCAAAAAATAAAAGGCCCAGCAATGTGAAATAGCAATATTACAGTTAGGGAACATAATTATTTTAATATGGCTAGGATATTGAGCACATTAACTGTATTTCTAGAGGAGCCCAAAGGTTTCAGAGCTTAGCAAAAGTTTCAAATTGATGGGCCATGGATAAGAAAACATATCATGCCAGGAGACAGCAGGGGTAAAGCATTCAAGTAATTATGTTGAGGGGTGGGAATGGGGCAGGAAATGGAAGTATCAGGAAGACCAGCACTAATGTGGCGAAGATCATTGGTTCTCAAACTTTAGTGTTCATCAAAATCATCTTATTTAAACAGATATTGTGGGGTTTCTCTCTGCCAGCTCCACTGCAAGTTTTTGATTCAGTAGATCTGAAATGCGATTCTGTAATTTGCATTTCGAAGAAGTAACCAGGCAATGCTGCTGCAGATCTGGGAACCACACATCGAGGATGACAAGTATCAAAAATAAATCATGCCTGTAATCCCAGCACTTTGAGAGGCCGAGGGGAGTGGATCACCTGAGGCCGGGAGTTCGAGACCAGCCTGACTAACATGGAGAAACCCCAACTCTACTAAAAAATAAAAAAAAATTAGCCAGGCGTGGTGGTGCGTGTTTATAATCCCAGCTACTCGGGAGGCTGAGGCAGGAGAATTGCTTGAACCTGGGAGGCGGAGATTGTGGTGAGCCGAGATTGTGCCATTGCACTCCAGCCTGGGCAACAAGAGCAAAACTGTGTCTCAAAAATAAATAAATAAAATTTTATACCCAACGTAGGACCAGTTGATGAAATATTTTAAATCCTTGGATCCAGAGTGTGGACAGCATCTTATAAATGTTAATAAGTCATAATGCCTTCTTAAATTCCATAATCGTCAGACTAACAGTGAGTTTTAAAACATGAAAATATAAAGAGATACTGAGTTTACATTTTAGAAACAACAATTTTCAAAAATATAAAAGCCCTCATCTCCAAATTTTAGAGAAGTTATAGAAAAACAGAAACCTTTGTGCAGTGCTGGTAGAAGTGTAGGTAGAAACAACCCTTTGGAAAATGATTTGGCAATACCTAGAAAACCTAAATATGCCCATAACTTAAAAGGGGCAATTCCAGTCCTCAGCATGTTTGCCAGAGGAACTCTCATGATTGTGCACATAGAGAGTTATACCAAAAAATTGATTGCGTTACTGTAAGAACATATACCTATCTACCTACCTATTTATCTACCTATCTATATAGATATAGCTATCATACATACAAATATAAATATACATACATATATGCATATGTACATATCAACAAGAATAACATGAATAAACAAATTATTATGTGCAAGATTCCATTGGATGATCTTTTAGTTAAAAGTAATTAAGGATTATAGACCTGCAAGGATAAAACTCAAAAACAAAACTGTAAACAAAGAATAATACAACACTATGCTCTCTTTTAATATCTAAATATGCAAAAAAAATATATTAATTGTGAATGTACACACATACAGTAAGCATTAAAACTACATGTAATGACATATGACAAATTCAGAAGTGGTTACCTCTGCAGTCACTGGAATGAAATTGGGGGCAAGAATATATAGTGGCTTACATTTTGTCAACCATTTTTTCTTAAGATAGGTGGTAGATAAATGAGTGTTTCATATACTGTCATCTATATTTGTGTGCAAAAGTTAGTTTATAATTTCAAAAACAGGAATGCCATAAAGAAAATTATGCTTTAATAATAATACAATGTTATATAGAAATATAATAAGTTGTATTGTGCGGAATGGATTTAGTGGGAGTGACAGGAGAGGTAATAAAGATGCCTGTTGAGAGGTTATCATTCATATTTGCTTCATAGCTACTGGATTTCTTGTTATTTCTATGACCTTTCTAAACAATGTTAGCACAGCTCTCGACTTGGAGTTAATCGTCAGGAGAATATTTTTCAGCGGCTTATATAACGTTAAAATTCACTGACTTTATTATTATAAATAGCTAATCAATTGAAGTTGAGTTTGCTTACCTGATAAAATTGGCAGTGCTTAATACCTTAATATCTTCAGGTGAGGGATGGGGTAGGAAAGGAAGAAACTCAATAACACTTGATTTTATAGCATTACATGCAAATAATAAATTAAATATTAAATTTAAAAAATCAATAATTTTCCTCTGTATAGATATACCTGGCTAATAGTGTCAAAAATAGGTTTACTTGCAAAATTAATTATATTTTAATTTGTGGGTTATATTATTAATATTCTGATACTGTCACGGATGCAATAAGCTAAACATGTAAGAATCTTTAAAAAGAAATAAGAAAAATTTACTAAATGAGTTAATTATGTGTAATTTCTTAAGTATTTTTGCTATTATGACTTCCTGTTAGTCTCATTATTCACATTTCTCAATTGCTTTTGTGTACTACTAGTTATAGGGAGATAGGTTCTTGGCTGTGAGTCTACATATATATATATATATTTAATATTGGTAAACTTCAGATGATCAGTTGTCAAAATTCAGGAATTTAAGCTTTGCTAGCATCTAGTGAATAATGAAGTCAAAGGGATAATTCTTTAGTAACTGGTTTATACTCTGGATTAATCTAATTGAGGATTTCTTATCAATATGAACTTTCATTGTTAAGCTAACTTGCACATTAGGGAAAAATAATTTTCTCTTTCTATTAGCTATTACTGAGGTGAGTGGTGCTGTGATTTTTATTTTCAGCCTAGCAAATAGAGCACTCAAGAAAGCAAATTTTGTGTTACATAATCACATAATGCATTTCAACATCTAACATAAGTTTCCTTTGAACTCTCAGTTCTTCTAGAGTAATTACTTAGCTGCTTTCTGATTTTAATTAGCTCTATGATTTTAGAAAGATTCCACAGTGGTGATAATAAAGGTCAAAGTAAATTCTATGGCACCTGATAGGTAGTGAATGTTTGCAAGCTCTTATTTAAATGCAACCAACTGACACACATTTACTAAGATATTAGGAAAAATACGATGATGGTAATGATGATGATTTGAATGCCGAAGCTAGAACTGATACTTAGGTATTCAGGCCAAATTGAAGAGACGTTGAATTAGAGACTTTAACCTAACCAGGCTTTTAACTATCTGTATGAAAAAAAAAAAAGAAAAGTTAAATAATTATAGATAAATAATGAAAAGGAAATCTTCACATATGGTAGTACATTGTGGAGATAAAGAGCATGAAAACGGGGACCGAACTTTTGGAGTTTAAACCCTTGCTTTGCCTCTTACTGGCTGCCTGACGCTAGGTATGTTAAGCATCCTTCTCATGCCTCAGTTTTCTAATATGTAAAAGAAGGATAATGATAGCATATGTCACATAGAGTTTATTTGAGAATTAAATGGATCAGTTTCTAAAGCACTTAAAGCAGTGCCTGGAAGACAGTAAGAACCAGTTGAATGTTTTTGTTAAGCAAAACAATTTACATAATAAAAACAACCTAGTATGGATAAACCTGATGTAGAGATTGTGAGTCGTGGTGTTAAATAGGTTATCAAATTCTTCCAACTGAGTTCTATTTAGTAATTTGCTCTCATGACTCCCCTTTATTTCCTACTTGTTCTCCAAATTTGTATGTAAACTCTATAGATTTTTAATAGAGGTATTTACATGGTAAATAATTACTTTATAGTTAAAATATTTCTTGCCTGATAATTATTCCAACATTGGTTTATAAAAATGTAATTAATAAACTATTCTCTCTATTGTAAAATATGTAATCAACAATTGGCATATATGTATCTCTTATCAAGTAGGAATACTAAACTGGCCCACCTATTTAATTTGTTTTAAATAAGTGAATTATTAACATTGTATTGTTTTAAATTTCAGTTACCCAGGAGAAATAAGTTTACTCTTAAACTATATTGTACAGTATATATTGTACAACATAGTGACTACACAAACAATATATTGTATTCTCAAAAAATGCTACAAATGGATGTAAAGTGTTTTCATCACAAAAATAAGTGATGAGGCAATTTATATGTTAATTAGGTAGATTTCATCATTCCACACTGTATATATGCTTCAAGACATCGTGTCGTACATGACAAATATCCACAAATTTTTTCTGTCAATTTAAAAAATTTTTTTAAAAAACCACTCAGTTTGCAATCTATCTGCTGGAATTAAATACAAGGCCAGGAATTAGAATCCTACTATGTTCTCAGAAGAAGATCATGATTAGATATTTGTGTATAACCTTAGTGATAACTACACTCCATAAAATATAAAATAAAATTGTAAGATGATAAAAAATTATATTGCCCTTAATATTTTTATTTCTATACACAAGAGTTTATCAAGTTGTAAAGAGTTACATACTCCTTTTTATCTTTGGAATAAAAAAAAAAAAGAATTGTAAAATTTATCAGGTGGAAGAGCCTCTATGTTACGTAGTTTGTGTTCAGAAACTGGCCTTTTATATGGCCTCGTGGACACTTAATTGCAAACCAGGTCTTGACTTGTAGGATTTGCAGAAATGGCATCTGATAGTTGTTCCTTTGTCTTCTTCAACTTCCACATGCACACATAGTATAAGAATTAATACTTCTTCAATCATAATTATGTGCAGAATACTGTCTAACATATTTTCCATATTATTACGTTGGTGCAAAAGTAATTGCAGGTTCCGCAATTGAAACCATTGCAAAAACCGCACATATGTTTGCACCAACCTAATAACTCACGTTATCTTCACAAACACCTTATGAAATTGTCATTGTTACTATCCTAATTTTACTGATGAGAAAACTAGAAAAAAGAAAAAACTAAGTAACTTGATCAAAAATACAGAGAAAGTGGCAGATTTGACTTAGGCAGTCCAATTTCAGAAGCCACACTTTTAATCACTAACATACACTATCTCCTCCACATGTCATCCATTGGATTTAAGATGAAATCCACGACAACCAGTTTAAGATGCAACCAAGAGTAGTCAGTTTCTGAAGTGGTTGCACTCATTCTCCTCTTTGGGAGCTTAGGTGGAAGAACTTGGTTGAATTATCACCATTCTTAGCTTTGACAGAGAAGTTCAACCTTGTAGTTAATGTATCTTAATTTCTAATACAAAACAGTAGATTAGTCTTGAAAAAAATGTAAGATGCTTACATGATATTATTTTCAATATCTTTTTAGTCTCATGTTATTGATTCCTATGATATTAGGCCCTATTTTAGCAAAATAATTTTATTACTTTAAAGATTTGATATACTTTGTTATCAATCAGTATTAAAAGCTATAAAAGTGTGAGTTTTTAAAAAATAAGTAAGGCAGTCAAGTACTTATAATGTTAAATATTTGTTTGAGAGGATGTCGTTCATAAGCTTCTAATAGCAGTTGGTTATACTTCTATGTCTCTCCTGTCTTTTGTTTGTTTTTAATTTTTAGGCTTTACCATTTCTTTTGTCTTGGTCTATGTTCAGACGTAACATGGCAGAATAATTAAAAATTTTATAATAGCTTATCCTTATTCTTATAAAGAAACTTAGTATATGAAATGGTGAGTTTTCATTTTTAATGAATTTCAATTATGAATCATTTTAATTATGAATAATATGAATTTTATATTCATATTAGTTTTACAAAATATGAATGTAAAAACTTTGTAATTTTAGAACTGTTAGTAACTGCAGTTAACTAGTCCTAAGCCCTGATTTTTTCAAATGGGAAAACTAAGTTCCAAATAGATTAGATTACGTTCCCAAATAAATCATCCTGGTTTGTGATACATATAAGATACTTGACTGAAAGATGTCTTGCATACCTGGTTGAATTTCTACTTTAATATCTGAGAAGAAAACATGAATATATTTTTTAAAGATGCAGAGCATATGAATATATAATCTTAGCTTAATCTTAATTTTAATTGTATAATCTAAGAGTTAAAATAAAAGCATGGCTCAGAATAAGATGAAAACCACTTAGATTAGTGGAAATTTTCCCCATCGCCTTTGGAACAGCTCAGAGAAGTTAATCTTAAAATATCTCAAGGCAGGTAGCTGTGTTTCAGCAAACACTGTCCTTATATCCCACAAAACAGTAACTGTTTTACCATGTTTTTCATATGAAATACACAGCCAGAAAAAAAAAAAAAATTCATGTTACTAAGCACAAACAAACATATTATTCTATATGTTGGAGACATTGCGGCTTCTTTTAATTTTTAAAAAATTATTTTTGTTTTTGAAAATAAAATACTAATTAAAAAACTTTTGTAAGAATACATTTTTAATGTGTGTTCTAGTATTTAAGAAATTTAAACCACTCTTTTTAAAATACATTTTAAAAGTTTCATAATAATATAACTTCTTCCTGTACTCAAGCATTCTGGAAAGCATTTAAACAAAGATCATAATGCCAGTGTCCTTCACTTTTAAATTTGTGGGGTATATAACTTATATGGGAGTCATATCAAAATATCAAGAAAGATTCATGACAAATCAGAAGTAACTGCGAAAATGTCACCTGATGCAGAAAGTCAGGATGTTGTAAAGGGAGTACCTTATTATAATATTCAGGAAAAACTCCTCACCAAAATGAGAAGTTGCTGTATCATAAAATTTAAATCAACCAAAATTCTTAAGTAAAACTATATTTATACTTAAGTCAAAGGCAAAAAAAACAAAACAACAGTCTCCTAGAGTGATGCTTGTAATCGAGCTGAAAATGTTTCTCTGAATAAAAGTCTAAAAGTAGAACTAAATTGTATTATAACTGTTTTATGACAGATGCTAATAAAAATATATGGCCAGAAAAGTCAACATAGGCATCAAAAACATTAGGAAACACAGCAGAAATTTTATAGTGTGGTCTAAATATAATCTACATAGAAGTTTTATGATAAAATTTTTGGCTAGTATGTAATTTTGTTTTCTGTTCAATAATTGTTCAGTGATTTGTCCAATCTAAATTACAAATTAATTGAAATAAAGTTTATCTGTAAGCTGAAGAAGTAGACAATAAATTTATTATGTAGAAAATAGACACAGTAAAAATGAAATAACATGTGTTTTATCTTTTATCAGCTAAGTAGTAATCGTATCTACAGTATACACGTAGTATTATGTATCATAAAATCAATTTAGTTTGTTTTACTAAGGAAGTTAAGTGGATATGTAAAGTTAAGCTGGATTTCTTTCATTCTCAGGGGCTGAACATCATTAGATATGACTTTTTTTTTAAGCAGATGTGGTTTAGTGACTAAAAAGACTACAAAATGCTGTTTTTTTAATGTAAGTATTTTAAGCGGCTGGCTCTTTCTCTTAATGAGAGAAAGTTTTTCACAAGAGACATTCATTTGAAGTCATTTTGAGAAAGGAGTAAAAAATTTAGGGCTACTTATCTGGGAAATAACACAAATAAAAAGAACTCCAGTTGGAGCTGGATATGAATCCTTCAGACATTTTTCTAAGTGGACACTTCAAGAACTTGACACACATGAATTAAAAATATAAAAGCTGATTCAACCAGCTGGAAGGAGGGTGGTATAATTGTGGCGATAGCTTAAATGATCTCCGAAAGCTGTCAGTACAGCCTCATTCAGGGAGGAATAAGTGTTTTTCAGAGAGTTCAAGCTTAAGTTGAGGGAACAGTTATAATATGAGATGTGTCATGCTGAGCTGGGAGAACAGTCCGTACTCAGTAAAAGAATGAAAAGAAAAATACTAGAAGATAAATAACATTGGAATTATTAGTGCCCATCACTTTGTAAATGTTTTTCTGTGTTTCTCAGACTATTCGAGACATTTCCTTTATGATGACATTACTAATATGCCATAGTCACCTCTTAATCACAAAAATGTTTGGGATTTGGAGAATTTCATATTTACATTCTAACCAGTGTATTCATCATTGTACACTAAGTTGTAATCCAGTCCTTCTCTCTTTTTTTAAGTTATATAAAATTGCTAATGAACAAAATAATGGTTTTTATCTTCTCGAATTAAATTGGCAGGTAGGCATATTTTTAATATCAGAAGGAGAGTACATCAGTGTACCCTATGAATAATTTCATTTATAGTTTCACTTTTAACAATAATGTTAAAACCAAGCTAGTTTATTCATGAGAATGAGTAAGACAATTACGAATATATTGTTATTCAATTTGATAGAAGGAAGATGTCCCAGAACAGGCAGCTATAGTCTAATTTCCAGATATTTCCATTTAAAATAATTTTGACTCCCATTTTTTTCTATTGTAGGGTACATCTTGTCATTTTGTTGTCTAGCTAGCATCAATACCACTCCTTATTCTGCTACTAGAACCCTTATTTTCTTCTGTAAGTACTATTGTTGGGATTGTCTACTTCAAGCTTATATAATATCTAAATTGAACTGCCAATCAAAGTGATTTCTTTCCCTAGTCAAGGGGTAGTCAGATCATTTCTCCTGGAAATATGAACGTTGAGCCAAATGTAGATTCAAAGTTAATCACTGTACTTGAATGAGATTATCCAGTGGTTCCTGTTACTAAGATCTCATGAGCCTTGCTAGTTCTTATCCTCGCCAAGGCCTCATTCTTCAATATTTTCTTTCATTTTGTGACCGAACCTACTTCCTTTCAGGTGTGTCTTTTTTCCTAGGTTAAGCCAGCCTGATTTACTTTACTTTCAGCTGAATAAATTGAACTGATTCATCTTCATTACATTCATTCACTCCTGTTAATTCACTTACTCATCTGGCAAGTATACAGTGAACAGAAGATGACTAAGATGTAATTGTGAAAAAATAATTTCTCCCTTAAGAAATTTGACATCTGTTAAAATAGACCAGCAGTGGGCAAACATTTTTGTAAAGAGCTAGATAGTCAATATTTTAGGTTTTGTGGCCCATATGATCTCCATTGCAACTACTCCGCAAATGTAGTGCAAAAGTACGCATAAGCATTGTATACATGAGAGTGGATGATTTACATTATTACTCGATTTAAATATATTAAAATATGCATTTCATAAAATATTTATATGTCCTGAAATATTATTCTTCTTTTGATTTTTGTCAACAATTTTAAAAAGTAAAAAACTGAAAACTAACCAAACAAAAACATTCTTAGTTTGTGAGCCATACAGAAACAAGCAGTAGACTGGATCATGCTGATCTCTGAGATGGACCTAAAAGAAAACAGTTATTTGTGAGCCATATTATGAAGTAGTAAAATTTGGATAAGGAGGATGTCTTAGCAGTAAGTGGAAAGTAGCATGGGGTTTTAGAGGTAAGAATCTAACTCAATGTAAGAGGAAAGAATGGGTTGGGGGAGGCCTTTCTGAAGGAATTACATTTAGATGTACTTGAGAATAGAGTAGGAATAAGCTAACTAAAAAGAAAAGCAATAAAGTATTCAAAGTAAATGGAACAGTGGCTATGAATGCTTACAAGAAAGGCAGAGAATCACAACTTAAAATGGCTGAATGCTTGGATGATGTGAAAGAAATAGTTACAAGAGGGGCTGGAAAGTAAAGCCAGAGGCTTAAGAATGGCCTTGGTGCTCAGTTATCTTGAGGCCTATTTAACATGTGCTTAGGGGAACCAGCAAAGTGAGTCAATTCCAGAGTGGAAGGTGGTGATGGGAGTAAGGGAGAATGCCTCTGAAGGAGAGCCATTAAAAATGAGTTGCTCATGCCTGTAATCCCAGCACTTTGGGAGACTAAGGCAGGCAGATCACTTGAGATCAGGAGTTCAAGATCAGCCTGACCAACATAGTGAAACCCCGTCTCTACTAATAATACAAAAATTAGCCGGGGCTAGTGACACATGCCTGTAGTTCAGCTACTCGGGAGGCTGAGGCAGGAGAATCACTTGAACCCAGGAAGCAGAGGTTTCAGTGAGCTGAGATTATACCACTGAACTCCAGCCTAGGTGACACAGCAAGACTCCATCTCAAAAAAAAAATAAAAAAAAAAAATTGTCATTATCATTATGAGCAAAAATGAAATTTGTTGTATTTCCTAATAGGTTATATTGTCATTTTGTATGGTATTTAATTTAAATTGCCTATGGAAAAGAATGCAAAAAATTCAGAGCTTCTACAATTTTAATTTAGATAAACTTAAAACTTAGGTTAAATGTTTTAGAATTCAATTTAAGAGCAATGGGGTAAGGGAGTCACTGCCTTTAAATGGAGAAACTACATGATTTGATCTTTTTTGAAAAACCACTCTGGTTTCCATGCAGAAAAACAGATCACTGGGAAAAAGAGAAGAGAGTCAAGGATATAACTGAAGGAACTTTTGCTATCACTTTCTGTTGGAGACATGATGATGGCTTAAAATAGAAGGCAAGGAGGTAGGAATACAAAGTGGCCCCATCTCTAGTACTATTAAACAGATAGATTAGAAGACCCTTACTGATTCACCAACATGAAGAATTATTGTGAAGGTGGAGGCAAGGATAATTATTAGGTCTCTGATTGGAACAGTTCTATGGATGTCTCCACTACCTGGAAAGAGGAGAAAGAAAAACAGGTTTTGGAGGGAAAAGAGTTCAGATTTGACATATTTAATCTGGTGTGCTTGTATTTTTAAACTTCAAGATAAAGATAGCAAGTAGGTCACTGGATATATCAGAAAAGTGATCTAGGTTACAGCAAAAACTTTGCTGTTTGACACAGTATTTTGAAAATTCATTTCAATTTGCCAAACACCTTGTGTATCCTGCATTTTACTAAACAAATTACATGCATTGAATTAATCTTCACAATAATACAGGGTATAATTGTTATTAATACTATTATGACTGCTACATTATGAGTTATAAAGGTTATGTTACTTGCCAAAATTATTAAAGCTAGTAGTAAATGGAAAAGATGTGATTCAAGCATCAGATTTGTTAGGTTCTGGAAGCAACACTTTTAATCACCATGCTGAATCAAACAAGCATGATATGAGAAGCAGTTTCCTTCCAGGTTGAGGGAAACAATTAAAGGGAGAACAGTAAGGCAAGATCTTCTAACTTTTGGAAGACATTTTTCTAACTATTTTTTCCACAATAATGCAGTTTGTCAGGTCTTGTAAAACAATTCTAATAAGTGAAGCAAACAGTAGACTGCTTATAAATGGAATCTCTATAAATCCACCTAAAGGTGATCAGTTTATGAAATGTTAGTGTAACCTTGGGTACTTTCATACATTGTCCATAAATTCACCTGAGTTACCTACTATACGTAATAGATTTTCCCAACCCAAATCATGACTGGTAATAATTATTTTGACCATTTTTAAACACACCTAATTCAAGCTCTATAATTAACAAAATAAGCATAGTAAATACAATTGATATAACAATGATGAAGTATCTATAAGGGTTATATTTTGGGGGATTGGCAGGGTAAATCAGCTTAGATCAAGATTTTTCTACAGACACACAAAAATTGTGTAAACGTAGTTCAAAGAAAAATGACTATCCCTTTTTTCATTAAAATTCAAACAATGTGTTGGATGCTAAATACTACATTAATGTGTAAATTATGCAGCATACACTCATCTCCCCTGTCTTTCCACTAACATAGCTTATAATGCAGTAATAGTCATCATTTATCAGAAACATGATGCATGTAAATGCTTCCCATCCTCTTCTCTCTGCAGATAATTTAGATAGATTCCTGTCACTAGGTAATAGGAAGCTTTCCTGTTACGTACATTTCATAAAGTGAATGACATGACTAAGCACAGAAATGTACATCTCAATTTGGACTAATGTATAAGGGAGTTATTGGAACTAAAAATCGAATGTGTGATTCCTTTTCCGTCAAGAAATAAATAGCAAGTTGAAAGATTATAGGAATCACAAATTCCCTCTATATCAGGGTTTCTCAATTTTGACATTATTAATATTTTGAACTGGATAAGTATTTGTTATGGTCTCCTACAGCACATCCGATGCATATCCTATGCACTGTAGAATCTTTAACAACATCCCTGGACTCCATTCACTAGAAGCTAGTGACACATTCTCAGCTGTGATGATCAAAAATGTCTACAGACATTGTTAAATATCTCTTGGGAAGCAAAATTATCCCTGCTGAGAACCTGTTTTTAATATAAACTTTCCTAAACCATACTAGTGCCCATAATGTATTTATTTACATATTTTTGCCTCACTTATTAGTTGACATCATTATCTAATCAGAAAAGAAGGATGTGTCGAATATGTGTCATCTTTTGTAGCTAAATAGGATGAAATTATTTAGTAAATATAATATATAGCAAACATATCAGAATAATTTAAGATCCAGGAAATTCAGCCATAAGAAATTTTGACATTATATTTGATTAATCATAATTACTGTCTATATTGTTTTCTGTATAAAAGTTAACTTTCAAGTGGGTAACATAACAGGATATATGTACAATAAGGAACAATAAAAATATAAAGGGAACAAGTGTTTAATATAATTGCTGTGCAAAGGAAAAGGGGAAATGGAAGTTAGCGAAAACAATTCTCAAATGCTCTTCTTCCAAGAAACAATTTTATCAGAGCTCACTCCTGAGAAAATGTAAGTAATATATTGTGGAGTAGACTATTCTTTACAACACAGATAGATTATTACACTCTGGATCAGACAGGAAAATTATGCAATCTTTTTGAGCAGTTAGAATCCTTGGAGTAAATGGTGGTAAAGTTTTACTAAAGTAAGATAAATTAGCTAACATGAGACAATTTTAATTCATTAATGCCAAAAACACTCTGCAAAACTTATTTATCACTAAAATAAACTTTCAGATTCTGCTTGAATTGTTTTTTGAGATGAAAGAGAAAGAGTAGTAGGAATAAGGTAATCGTTTTTTTTTTAGCAGACTGGAAGTAAAGCTGATCTCACAGATTTAAATTCTCAAATGAAAGTCTATCCATTTCAATAAACTAAAATGCAGTAGATATAGGAGATAATTGTTTTTCATTACTTATTAAAGTCACATTAATTTCAAACATGCTTTTATCCATGCCCAAAAGTTTCTCATGATGGTTTTGGAGCACTAAACCGAATATTTACCTGAAGCTGATTTAATCTTCATTATTAAAGGCCAATTGCAGAAGTAGTTTTGTAGCCTGCAGTGTATTGCAGTTTTAGAACTGGAGATTGAAATTCTTGATCAAGTAATGAGAAGCCTGAAACACTGATTACTTCACTTGTGGTTTCATAAAATATTCTATTATTTTTATTTTGACATTATTTTATTTCTTTATTTAAAATATTGAGCATGAATACATGAAGAATCAAGTTAGAATTATTAAGTAGTAGCTTACTTTATTATTATATACTGAAATTATAATTACAACATTTAGAATATTTTTATATGCAAACTGATTTAATTCTCACAAGCTACCTTGAAAAACCAGCAGGAAACAAGTAGTTGCAATTTAGCAGATTCAAAATGTTAGGCTCAAGTATATTTAGTGATCACTTAGTAATTAGAGGAGTTTGGGACTACCATTTAAGGAAATAAGCAACATCTTCAAAGTATACTGAAAAAAAGTATAGGAAAAGTTATACAAATGTTAGTGTAACTTTACTTTGACCTCAATAAGCTTTATAAAGCCTATTTCAGAAAAAAATCACCTATTCTATAAACCTGTCGTGTTTAATCCTCTCTCTATGCTTTCCATCATGCTTTTGCTTTCATATAAAATATCTTTCCCTTCCGCTATGACTGCACGCTCTGTATTTGTGTATTACACTCCCAGACACATGTAGATTGCAAGATATCCGTGAATATATTTTGAGTAATAGCTTTTTGTTCACTTCCTGCAGCTTTTAGAGTCATCACATTTGTTTTGCATCTAATTACATTACTGTTATTTGCTGTCACTTTAAGTGTGTTTTCCTCACCTCTTGAATTACATTGTAGTTTGTTTGAGAAAGGAATATGTTCATAGTTCTTCTATTTCCCAAAGAGTGAGTTGATGATAATGTATATATTTTTAAATTATTAATATTATACTGGTTTTAAGTTATCCCTTACTGATATTTTGATAAGATACCTTTTTCACCATATATTTATTGACATAAACTATCTTAAACCCGTTGGATTTGCCAAACTTTTAATCAACTCCTGTTAACTTTTCATTTTGTTGGCAGCTTTTATGGGCATATACACACAGAGACATAGGCACACTCACACGTTCACTTGTACATATACAGAAGTATCATGCCCCAAGCCTATGTTCTCAATAATATGTTTTCTGCTGGTTGGCTGCCATACCTTACTCTTAATTAATAGGTTGCTTTTCAACAGAAATATTATGCCTTGGGCATGTTCATAAACAATGTGTCTTCTTATGAAGATTTAAAGGTTATGGTAATGAAAAGAATCTTGAATGTTAGAGAAGGCAGGGGCAGAAATTAATTTTTGTCAGGCAAATTCTTTGCTTACCACTAAGTTATACTACATTACTCTTTTAATTTTATGCTTAGAATAAGCTTTCTAGGTTAAACTAGAAAACGAGTATATATGTTTGAAGTCCAACTAAAATGAAAGTTTGGCACAATAATAATCATATGCTTGCTCTATCAATCTACTTGTTTTTGGAGAAAATATACAATTATTTTTCCTAATTTTGAAACACAAGATTATACATGCTTATGAAGAATGCCCAAGCTCATTTCCAACTAGCTAGATAATGATATATTATATGAGACTTGGGGTTTAATTCAGAGGATTATCTGTCATTTTCCAGAAATGATTATCATTATTATCACTAATAAGTTATATATTCTTATTTATTGATTTATCTCGGGGAATACAATATTTATAAGAAGAGACAAATGAAAAGTAAACTTAGTTCTACTTCATATTATAAAGAGCTTTCATAATAAAATAATACACACAAAATATTTAAAGGACTATAAGTACATAAAGGATTCATTTTTTAAAAAATTCTATTTTCTCTTGACCTCTAACATATATATTGTTTATTAAACATGGGTTGTTCTATTAATGGAAACTATGCATTTCAAAGTTTGTATAAATTACTTTTTTGGATTACTACTGTAATATAAGTTCATGGTGGGGCAAAAAAGTGAAACTTAAATTTGAACATGAAGAGTGAACGCTATTTAATGGAGTCAGTGTCAAAGAAAAGTGTTGTAAACAGAGGGAACAACATAGGGGGAGACAAGAGATGAGAGAGCATGAGACTCCTGGGAGACTTTAAATAATTCAGTGCTGCTGGATAGTTGGAGAGGAAGCAGGAAGTGATGCCAGGTGGCAATGGTGACACAGGTAGAAATAATTATTCTTGATTTCCTCATTAACTTTATACCAGAGTTCACCATAATTTTGCCTCATTATGGAAAATATACGGGAATAAGGCAATTTTTGAGGCAGAATGACAAAATAAGCATCCACGGCAGCAAAATATAATAAAGAAAACGTGTTGGTTTTTTGTTTGTTTGTTTTATATGTGGCCTAAGGGAGCATGAAGAATCAATCAGGAAGCCCAGGCTTAGTTTCGTTTTATTTTGTTTTGTGGGGGCAGTAGTGTAGACTGCCATGACATTTATTACGATAGAATACAGAGGGGAAAAAAAAATCTTCTATTAACAGTGTTTCAGGGACAAAGAACTGGTTTGGGAAATTTTTGGTATAAATTACCTCTAATAAAACAAATTAGCAATGTACAAAAGGAAATAACTACCATTTTCCAATTAAACGAACCAGGGCTCCTTGGAGAAATGGCAGATTCTGGTACTAAGGCAATAAAATAAAATAAAAGAACATCATACGTATAGTGCTAGAAGGTAAGAAAAAACTCAAAACAAACAAACAAAAGAGAATGAGGTTATGTCAAAGTGACACAGGAACCAATTTAAAAGAGCTTTCAATGGCCAAAACTAGAATAACTTTAAAAATAAAATAAGCAAGATAATACTGAATTATAACTCAAAATATAAAATAAATATACAGGAGTACATATTTATATGGCCAAATTATTAATTAAATGAATAAATGAAGGATAAGGTGGTCAAGTCTTCCTCACAGAAGAGTCCCAAATGATATTTATAAATACTCCCTTAAATAGAACCCAGAAATAGGTCCATATAAATACAGTCAGTTGATCACTGACAATGGAACAAAAACAATACAACGATAAAAGATAAATCTTTTTAACAAATGGTTCTGGAACAACTGGACTTCCACATGTGGAAAAAAAAAAAAAAAAGAATCTAGGTACGGACCTTACACTCTTCCCAAAATTAACTGAAAATAGATCATAGACCTAAATGCAAAATGCAAAATTATAAAACTCCTAAAAGAGTTTTAAGGTAGAAGTGGCATCTTATCCCTGCCTGGCAATGGGGAGAACATTCATTAAGCTCCAAGATGACTAGATCACCTTTGGAATATTGAAATTTTTATTAAGGGTGAAACAAACCACATTTAGGTCCTATTTGACTTTAATTTAAAGTTAAATATATACACATAAGATTGCTGGTGGCAAGATGTTAATTTCAAAACACAGTACAGTATTTTAATTACTTGATGGAGCAGTTCCTTCCAGCATTGAAAGATCAAATTAGGGGTTGTGCACCCGAGTTGGTGGATGCCATGCTGTCACCTGATGCAGAGCAAATTCTGTGGTACCTGTTCAAGGTGGAGGAGCTTGTGGAGGAGGTGCTGGTGGACAAGCAGCAGGTTGTGGATGTGGACACCAAAAGGAATAAAAACCCAGAGGGCCTGAGAGCCCTGTAGAATGGTCTCAGCCTCTCTGAAGATGTGGTTTGCTTCAGGAACATGTTTGTCAAGATGCCTCATCCTCAGGTGAAGGAAATGATTAAGAAAAATCAGGATCATCTGGATAAAGATATAGAAATAATCCAAAAACAATGAGGCCCAAGGTAAACCAGAGCCGAAGAGTTTTAACTTGAACCCCTTCAATCAAGGTGAACTTAAAACTCTCAAGTTCTTCTTGAAAGGATGAGACACAAGAATCAAGATGGGGCACCAGTGACCAACTCCTCTTCCTGGGGTCATGGAGGACCCAAGACCCTCCAACTTTGATGCCTGTGAGGACAGGCTCTCCTGTAAGGGGTCAGGTGTAAAGAATCTGGCCATAACTCCTTTATGAAGCCTCTTTGTCTGAAGTACTTGGGTGCTCTTTGATGGCAGGAGGGAACACTCAACCTGTCGGTGGCTGCTGGACCTCACCACCAGGGCTCAGTGAACATAAGATCTATTGACAGGCCCTGGCAGTCACCAGCGGGTGGGTGTGGCAGTGACTGTGGGGTGTGAGAATGACTGTAACAGGTACTTCTCAACAATGACCTGCTGTTCACATGGCCCCTGAGCAGGGAGGAAGGGAGAGGGACAATGGAAGCTTTGTTCCAGCGTTCCTCTTAGAAAGGGGAGAGACAATTTCAGGCAGGTGTAATGGAATTGGAATAAAGCAGGAGGCTCACAGGTGGTTTCTGAGTAAAGGATAGAATCGTGGTGCTTTGGGGTTCACCACAACCTTCCATGGGCGGACACACACATTTCTCCCCATTGCCTCCATTTTTGCCCCTTTTTTTCCCTGCTTTATTCCAGGAGTAGATGCTGCTTATCAGCCCTCTGTGGCCGCTCTTTGGTCAGGAGGGTGTTGCAGAGTCCTGCACCAGGGATGAGTGAGTGGGTGTGCTGCCCCTGGGCATACAACACGTGTCAAGAATGCCACCCCACCACCTCTAAAAGCAGGGCCTGGCCAGCTCTGACTGCTCCGAGTACCTTTTGCCTTTAGTGGTCTGAGGTCCCAGTGTGAATGTGCTGTCAGGACAGAAAAAAAAAAAAAAAAGAAAAAGAAAAAGAAAAGTCAAATACACATGGAAATACTTCTTCAACTTTGATTATAAAAGTAATATAAATACATACCTAAAACTTCATGTCATATTTTATCTTTCTATTTAAAACCTACTATTAAACTAAGTTTGTTTCGTGATTTTTGCATCTCTGTAAATGATAATAGTCTTTCTACTCTGATAAATTATTCTCTATTAATATAAATAACATGAAATTTTTCTTGGTTTTTATGATTTTAATCTATCTAAACTTCAAAAATCTTCTATCAACAGTTAGCCTACTATTTATATAGAATTACAGAGTTATGTTTTATCTTGAAGTCATGCCATGTGACCTAAAGTAGAACAGGAAGCATACTGATAGTCATGTTTTTAAAATGGGCAAGTGCCTACAAGTTGTGATACTTACAAATGCTGGGATAAACCTTACCCGAAGCCAGGCTATGCTGGATTTAGTAATTTAACAACTGTTACGTAAACGCGATTAATTTTTCACTTTAGTGTTTCTCAGGTATACATATGTATGTGTACCTGTATGTGTGTGTCTGTGTGTGTGTGTGATTATATTTGTGTAAGCAACTGAAAATAAATATTGAAACATTTAGACTGTAAGATCCATATAAAGGCTATGACCAATAACATTTTTCTGATGACCTCTGTGCAGTTATGTTTTAGCACATTTCGTGACTGTTACATATGTTAGTTCTCTATTGCTGTATAAAAATTACTTCAAATAGTGGCTTAAAACAATATATATTATTACCTTAAAGTTTGCATGGGTCGGGAGTCTGGGCACAGCTTAAGTGTGTCCTCATGTTGATCTCAAAAGGCTGCAATAAAGGTGACCAGGATTGCATTCTCATCTGGAGCTTGAGGTCCTCTTCCAAAACCATGCAAGTTGTTTGAAGAATTCAATTCCTTGTATTTGTGAGATTGATGCTCACAGTTCCTAGCCTTCTGCCTAGGTAGTTCAGAAAATGACTGTTTCTTCTTCAAGACCAGCAGGCAAGACTGTTTCTTCTTCAAGACCAGCAGGCAAGAAGCCCTACTGCTTCATCTCTTCTTTCAGGGAATGTCTGGTTCTTCTTTTAAGAGGCTTATTTGGTTATGTCAGGTCCTCCCAGGATGATCTTCCTTTTGATTAGAAACCTTATGTCTGCAAAATTCCTTTACTTTGCCATATTCTTGGTTAAAAGCAAGGTAACGTTTCTGTCTGCAAACAAAGAGAGAAGTTTATGCACAGAATTGGATACTAAGGGTGGAGATCATGAAGACCATCTTAGAATTCTGCCTACCACAACTGTCATGCAAAACCAGTGTGCTCACTCTGCTGGTCTACTGTGTATGGTATGGTAGAAATAACTGAACACTAGTTTCTCCTAAAATAAAATATAATCTGTAAATTCACAATTTTTTTTTCCTTTTTTAAACTTTCTATTCCCATTATAGGATTAATTGTACCTTAGAAAAGCACTTGCTGAATTAAACTGAATAATTTATTGGTTTGTAGTTGTAGTTGTACTACTGTATACTGATTATTGAATAAATGCTCCAGGTTCCCTTTTCATAATCTAAATGTTACTTGCTATTTTCTTCATACAATAAACTGAGAAATATAAGAGGAAAAAATGCCTTATTTGAAAGTCTAAGAATTTTTACTAATATTTAGCTTAGTAAATATTAATCTAAGTTTCTTAACATCAATGTTGTTCCTAATTAGATATGGCACTGGGAAACAAAATAAGTAACCTTTTAAACTTAAGAGTATAAGGATACTGTGAAAGTTACTCTCTTTTTAAAAGTATAGGCACTTTAAACTTCTGTTTCAAATATACAAAGCAGAAACAAAAGCTGCACCCAAGTAATTGTCCTCTGAAGCATTAGGAACATTTCCTACTTCAACACAAAACCTTAGCGTTAGATTTTCTTCTGTAGATTTACAACACTTCTCCCTCGAATGCATAGTTGAGAACACGGACTAACTGCATTTTTTGTTTTGTTTTGGTTTCATGTGCAGATAAATAATTCATTGCAGCTACTACAATTCCTCTGAAAGTCCCTAGAAATTATATAACAGTGCAACTACGATATAAAATATAAAAGACAGTAAGTCATGAATATTGTTACTTTTACAGCCTACTGGATCTCCTTACCTGTGCCTTACTTTACACAGCTGAACACTATGACCTATCTCCATGGTTCATTTATAGCTCTAGAAAGTGGCTGCTTTCTGAAGATATTCTGAAACAAAAAATGCTGTTTTTCTTACTTTAAGAAAACTTTATTTTTATATTTTTCCTTTTCTGAGTTTTAAAATAATAAAATATGGCTGTTCTTGAGTATTTATTGTTCCTCAATCTATCTTAGTTGCTGCCAACTTGTTTTCAGTGACACCATTTCTCTCACTATTCCATAATTTTCCAGAGAGAGAGAGAGACATATATATGTACATAAAAAATATATATATTCAGAAAAATATGTATTTTTCCCCCCAATTTTTAGTGTTGCTTTTTTTCACCTAAGGCAATCTTCTGCAATAGAATTTAATTTTTAAATTATTTTTCTAGTGGAGGACATGCTACTGTTACAAAATACTGAATTTGATTAATATTAGTGATATACTGAAAAATAGATTTAAATTGAACAGAATCAATGCCCTAAAGACTGAAATATGTCTTAGTATCTAGGGACATTAAGAAACATATTCACCAGCACTGCATATAATTGAAGACATTGGTGTCTTTTTATTCAATGTAGAAATTATTATATTTTCCTTTGTATTTATTCATTTCATTTAGTCCTACTTTAGGCAAAAATAAAAGCACACTGTGAAAACACTTTAAAACATATAACATTGTTATGGGTTGAACTGTGTCCCCCCAAATTCATATACTGAAGTCCTAACTCCTTAGTACCTCACAATGGTACTTAGAGTCTTTATAGAGGATATTAAGTTAAAATAAAGTCATTAAGGTGTCCCCTAATCCAATATGATTGATATCTATTTAAAAAGGGAAAATTTGGACACTGAGATATATACAGAAAAAAACCGTGAAGACGCTGAGAGAAGACATCCATGTATAAGTCAAGAAAACAGTCGTTTAACAGATCCTTCCCTCACAGCCCTCAGAAGAAACTGACCCTGCCTTTACCTTTTCTCTGACTCCTAATCTTCAGAACTATGAAAACTACGATTCTCTTGGTTAAGTCACCGAAGTTGTGGAACTTTGCTAAAGCAGCTCTAACAAACTAATACAAGTTCTTTAAAATCGTATTATCTTGTGCTTATTAATATCATCTAGTTATTCATGGTAACAGTAACTCCAGCTCCAGGAGACCATACTGGGATTGTCCAATGAGTCATAGTCCTCCCTTCTATCTGGATTATTACTTATTGATCATGTCCTACACTCCATTTGCCCTCATGGGCTTTGATTCCTTAATGTAGAAATTGTATACATAGCCTAGTGATTCAGAGATTTGGGGCCAGACTTTCTGAGTTGAAATACTGACTGCTTTATTTGCTAGTTATGAGTTTTTATGCCGTTTACTTTTCTATATGCTTGACTAGCTGCAAAATTTGTGAGGCCTACTGTGAAAGGATAATGTGGGCTACCTCATAAGAAATGCAAGAAAAAAGTGCTATTAAATGTAACTAAAAATTAAACAGTTTTTAAAAAGTTATTAATTATAAAATGTAATGGATAATCATGATACATGAATAAAAACATAAATTTACAAATGAAAAACATTTTGGTGTCATAAATTTATGTAATACAACAAATAGTGATAGATAAACAAAATATTGAAAAACAGATTTAAATTGAACAGAATCAAAGTTTTAAAGATTGAGATTTGTGTTGGTATCTAGGGACATCAGGGAACATATTCACTCACCAGGATTCTGTATCATCAAAAATGTCAATATCTTTTAATACTTTATTAATGTGGTATCTTGATTAATCATAAGATTTTTCTGGGTCACTACTGCAAATTTGTTTATTAAGTCATCAAAACTTATACTTCAATTTTCTAAAAATACATGTGAAAGTGACATCAATTTCTCCTGAGAAATGCAAGACCACAAATAATTTTCTATTTTGACAAGAGTATTTTTGGTAAACTACTAAAGCTGTGTATTTATGACCTAATACAAATAAATTTTATGTATTCTGAGTTTAATTTCAAATTTAAACTTACACAATATTATTTTAACACTTCTTCAGACATTCCCTGTAACTTGTAGAATCAATTTAAGAAACTAAAAATTGATTCATTTTATATATGTAAATATATAAAATTCAAAATGCCTGGTAATGCATTTTTATCTTTGTATCTTCAATTAGGAGAGAAAATTTAATTTTAGAGTTGCTTTTCTTATTAATTTTAAAGTTATCTTTATTCCAAAAAGACAGTGGACATGCAAACTATTTTTCCTTTAGCAGAGTGTGAGAGGAAAAAGCAGCTGACAAACATACTGAGAAGAAAACATCTGAAATTTTAATGAATTTTTAAAGATTAAATGTAGGTTATCCTGAGAATTTAGTTTATCTGAAGATTCATATGGAAATCATATTCTTTTCTGTTCAATATGGTGATCTTTAAATTTAATTTTTATTTTTAAGACTGTTGATATCTGCTTTCCAATATTGCAGCAGTTTTCAAAACTGGATATTCTGAACACTTTGAAGAATTCTAGACACTTCCCGGTATGTTTTATGGCAACGTTTATGTGTAAGTTTTAGTTTTTAATTATTTGCTGACACAATATACTGCCTGTGCATTAACAGTTCTTGTCCAGCCCTCAGTTTAGAGAGTTATTATTTGTGCACAAGTCACAAGGATGGGCTCTGGGGATGGAAGGTCCAGCCATAGTCTCTCCATGGGGCCTAGTGCTGCTGATACATGGAGCCTCGCTTCTCTCTTGTGGCCAGAACCACCACTGCCACCTCTACTGCATCTCACCATGGCTCCTAATCTGGACCCAGGTGCCATCTGGTTTTCTTGGGACCCCAGAATACCCCCTGAACTGCCCTGAAGCCTATACCTGTGTGTTGGGGCACCAGGCCAATTGCGTAAAGCCTAAGGCTCAAAATTCTGAGCCTGCACTTGCAGGGACACCCTGAGGCCAATCTCCACTGCTTACTGGCATGCTCTGTATCTCATAGACGTTGCTTGTAATTCAAAAATAAAAGTATTAGGAATTTCTAGGTGGCAATAGCAGATCCTTTTAAAAAAATGTATTGTTGATATTTCTTCTTTTAAAACTCATACTTTAAGTTTGGGGTACAAGTGCAGCTTTGCTACATAGGTAAATTTGTGTTGTGGGAGTGTAAGTGTGGGGCCCTTCTCAGAGTAACACCCTATACTTTTTACTATAGAGGTCACAGGTCTATACACCTTGCCCTGCCCTGTCTGTGTTTGCTTACTGAACTTAAGGTTAGAATGATAATGCCTACTTTATAAAGTTGGTGATGATACTAAATGAGATTGTTAAAGGGGTGGCCTGCCCCTCCACACCTGTGGGCATTTCTCGTTAGGTGGAATGAGAGACTTGAGAAAGGAAATGAGACACAGAGACAAAGTATAGAGAAAGAAAAAGTGGCCCAGGGGACCGACGCTCAGCATACAGAAGACCCGCATCAGCACTGGTCTCTGAGTTCCCTCAGTATTTATTGATCATTATCTTTACCGTCTTAGAAAAAGGGAAGTGGCAGGATAATAGGATCATCATAGGGAGAAGGTCAGCAGTAAGACATATGAATAAAGATCTCTGTGACTTAAGCTTAAGGAAAAGTGCTGTGCCTTGATATGCATATGCAAACATCTCCATAAACCTTTTTAGTGCATAAAGAGCAGCATTGTGCTAGCAAGTCCCACCTTTCACCCTAAGGCGGTTTTCTCCTTTCTCAGTAAACAGAACATACAATCGGGTTTTACACCGAGATGTTCAATTGCCCAGGGACAGATGCTTTTCTCTATCTCAACTGCCAGGAGGCCTTCTTTCCTCTTACACTAGTTCTCCTCAGCACAGACCCTTCACGGGTGTCAGGCTGGGGGACGATCAGGTCTTTCCCTTCCCACGAGGCCATATTTCAGACTATCACATGGGGAGAAACCTTGGACAATACCTAGCTTTCCTAGGCAGAGGTCCCTGCGACCTTTGGCAGTGTATGTGTCCCTGGGTACTTGAGATTAAGAGAATGGTGATGACTTTTAACCAGCAAGCTGCCTTCAGGCACTTGTTTAACAAAGCACACCCTACACAGCCCAAAATCCATTAAACCTTGAGTCACCACAGCACATGTCTCTTGCAAGGACAAGGTTGGGGGTAGGGTCACAGATTAACAGCATCTCAAATACAGAACAAAATAGAGTCTCTTATGTCTACTTCTTTCTATATAGACACAGTAACCGTCTGATCGTTCTTTTTTTCCCCACATTTCCCCCTTTTCTTTTCAACAAAACCACCATTGTCATCATGGCTCGTTCTCGATGGTCACTGTCTCTTTGGAACTGTTGGGTATACCTGCAGACTAACAGCAGACAGAACAGGCACGCAAGGATTAATATGAAATTTACAATAGTAGTACTTTAGATGGTCTTAACCGAAGTGACAGGGTTAAGATTTGTGAGGCCATCAGCAACTCCTGCCATTGCCTCAGTTTCTGGTACCAACACAGAGATCACATACAAAGTAATAAAATATCACAAAGCAAATGGAAGCAGGATGAGATCACAGGATGGCGTTAAAATTAAAATTAAAAATAAAATTGCTAATGAAATTTCATGCACGCATTGTCATTGATAACATCTTATCAGGAAACGCGGTTTGAGAGCAGACAGCCTGTCTGACCAAAATTTATTAGGCGGGAATTTCCTCATCCTAATAAGCCTGGGAGCGCTACAGGCGACCGGGGCTTATTTCGTCCCTTCTGGCTTCCACCGTAAAAGGCGGCACGCTTCCAAGGGGGTCGTTTATAGGCCTACCTTCAGAGCGCATTCTCTTTCTCAGGGATGTTCCTTGCTGAGAAAAAGAATTCAGCGATATTTCTCCTGTTTGCATTTATTTATTTTATTTTTATTTTTTTTGAGACGGAGTCTCGCTGTGTCGCCCAGGCTGGAGTGCAGTGGCCGGATCTCAGCTCACTGCAAGCTCCGCCTCCCGGGTTTTTACGCCATTCTCCTGCCTCAGCCTCCCGAGTAGCCGGGACTACAGGCGCCTGCCACCTCGCCCGGCTAGTTTTTCGTATTTTTTAGTAGAGACGGGGTTTCACCGTGTTAGCCAGGATGGTCTCGAACTCCTGACCTCGTGATCCGCCCGTCTCGGCCTCCCAAAGTGCTGGGATTACAGGCTTGAGCCACCGCGCCCGGCCTCCTGTTTGCATTTAAAAAGAGGAGAAATACGGCTCTGTTCCATCCGGCTCACCGGCGGCCAGTTCAAAGTTACCTCCCTTGTTCCCCGAACATCGCTGTTATCCTGTTCTTTTTTCCAGATGCCCAGATTTCATATTGTTCAAACACACATGCTCTACAAACAATTTGTGCAGTTAACGCAATCATCACAGGGTCCTGAGGTGACATATATCCTCCTCAGCTTACAAAGAAGATGATGGGATTAACAGATTAAAGACAGACATAAGAAATTATAAAAGTATTAATTTGGGAGAACTAATAAATGTCCATGAAATCTTCACATTTTATGTTTTTCTGCCGTGGCTTCAGCCAGTCCCTCTGTTCAAGGTCCCTGACTTCCCGCAACATCCTCTCTCCCTTTCCTTTTATATAAATGTGCCATGGCGATGAAGGCTTGTTCCTTCTCTGGATTTTGACGCAGGATTCTTTGACTGGTCTGGCACACTAAAAACAAGCCGATTAAACAGAGACACATAATTCCAAAATTTACTGCAGTAGAGTTCCCAACAGACTTAATCCAAGTCATGGGGTTTAATCCATAAAGATTTTTTGCCATTTATTTAAGTGACTTTGAGAGGCTTCAAAAATTTGTTCTTTTAATTTAGAAATGTCTAAAGTGAGATTATCTTCTCTTCCCTGTAGATGGCATCTAAGCATGTACCAGTGATGTTCAGACTCATTATAAACTTGGGGTGTAATACAAAAATCTGACATATTCCAGTCACACTGTAACTGGAAACGATGTTCCAAGCTCATGAGTCTATCTCCCATCCAAATGACAGTTTGTTTTAGATCATTAATTTGATTTGCCAATTTTTGATTGACACCAGATTGTGAATTCCACAATCTTGTGGAATTCTTTTGCCAATTGTCAACAAAGCTTACTGTCTGAAGAGAAGAGTGCAATGCAACTCCTGCCACAGCGGCTGTAGCTGTGACTGCAATTAATCCCATAATCACTGCAATTAAAGTAAAAATGAATCTTTTGGATCTATTTAAAACACCTTTTAACACTTCAGTCAAAATATGGATGGATGGCGAGGCCTCCCATGGTCGGTCCATGGACACAGGGATCCACATGCCTTCTCTTGCTCTCACTAGCAGAATGCAGTGCTGCCAATCAAAAGTCGAATCAATGCAAGTAAACAATCTGCAATTTTCACAAGTTATAGTTTGGGAGTCTGGTTTAATAACTATATTTCCTACGACTAAAATATAAGGGGGCTTTACACAACTTTGTAAAGGAACTGTTAGACTGGAATTTAGGTTGATAGAATAAAATGGCTTACCATCTCTTGTTTCTATAGTTTGATTTCCAGACCAAATTCTAAGGCAATATGAAGCTTAGAAAACAGGACTTATTATTTTTGGTCTTGGAGTACAGATTCCCTTTTCTTCCCATTTCCAAGGGTAGAAAGACTGTAATTTTTTGTGCTTATGTTCGTCTAAACTTTCTGTTAAGTCACTATCAACAGTTGGACTCACTTGTGCACTGGGACAGAATTGAGTTTGTCCTGTGCAATTGTGGTAGAATTGACCTCGAGGTGCCCAATCTATAACAGTTACGAATGTATTGTTTTGTAATATCACTGCACTATAGGCCACATATTCTTCCCAAACTAAATCTTTTGATTCTTTGGGAATCTCCTTGGGGCAAAGTTTCCCTTTTGGCCTAAATTTTAATGATCTTTGATAAGAAAAGTCTTGTAAATAGTTTACCTGTGGTTTGAGTGACATTCCGCTTACCATGTGATAAGTAAATCTACTGGTGGGACTGACAGTAGTAGGTACTTCTACCAACCAATTTTGGATTGCAGGCATTAAACATCCTGGTGCTCTCCCTAGGCAAATAGGAGGATAACAATACCCAATGGAAATATTTATCATCATTCCTTCTTCCTCTGGTTTGGCAGGGCAACGATCATCTGTGGGACCAGGTACTCACACACTATTATTAACATATACTTCAATAGGATTCTCCATCCATGTGACTGCCCAAATTAAGACCTGGAAAGGCACATAGGCCCCAGTAGGTATAATTAGTTGCAGCTGCTCCTGCAGGCATGGGGAGACTTACCACCATTGATACAATCATTAAAGCTGCAAGCAGCATATTTTCTGGGATTTGTGTCACCTTTGTGCTAGCTAGGCTTTTTCCAGCTAATGGTGTCAGCTTCTTTAACTGTGCCCAGGTCGGCAGCTCTGCCTTCTTGGTGCGTGGCGACTTCATCTGTTCTTCTGATATCACCACTCGGTTCATCTTGTGAGTCAATGGTGCTCGACTGTGGTGTTTCCATCTCCGTGGAGGTGCTTTTCTTTGCATCTCCGATGGGTTCATTGTAGAACTTCAAATGTTTAGTGGATATCCAAACAGGAAGCTGATTTTCTCCTGGTGAAACACAAGCAAAACCTCTTCCCCAGGTTATCACCTTCCCTATTTCCCATGTCTTATTTTTGTTGTCTTCCCACCAAACCAGTTTTCCTTCATGTGGGCTGTTCTTTTTACCAGTAAGATGTTGTTCTGCAGAAGTAGTAGTCTGATTTCTATAAATGTTTAAAAAATTTAAAGTATAGAGTACTAGATTAAGTTGCAGCTGAGGAGTGGTACACTCCTTACCGTCTCCCCCTTCTTTTTGTTTAATTAACTGAGTTTTGAGTGTTCTATTAGTTCTTTCAACTATGGCCTGTCCTTGGGAATTATAAGAAATTCCTGTTGCATGTGTAATTTTCCACTGATTTAAGAATTTTTGGAAAACTTTACTACAATATCCTGGTCGATTGTCAGTTTTAATTTTTTCTGGAACTCCCACTATTGTTTACTGAAAACCTATTTGCCATAAAAAGGGTTTTCTTGTCTGAGCAGTGGGCCTCCTCTGGGTGCATGTGAGAAAGACTGGGGTCAGAGAAAGGAACCTGACAAGCCCCACCCCCACCGTCAGTGGTGCAAGTATGCAAATGGGACTGCAGTATGAAAATGCTGCTGCTGGAGAACAGACCTGAAACCAAGACTCTTGGCAGAGGCAAGAATGCTCAGGGTTTTATATTTTTTCAGTAATGCAAAGCAAAGCTACTGGGAGCAGACAGGAAATGCACTCTTGGCCTAGAACCTCCTCATCCTTACAAGGCAGAGTTCTGGTTGGCAGGGGACTGGGAAGGGTGAGTTGCTGGGAGATATAAGGAATGCTCAGAAAGCCCCATCCTGGAAGGGTAAATGCACAGGGCTTACCTAAGACTGAGACTGAAATAAGAGAACTGAGAAATTTCCCTGCTCCTACGATAAGCCCTGCATGAAATAATAAACAACAGTAGTAAACTGCTGAGATAACACTAGAAACATGGACAAAGACCCTTTCTGCGTCATCCCTCTACAGGGCTGCTCAAAACAACCATGCTGAGAAAAGCCCTCCAACACTCTGGATGTTATACAAAGCACAAGATAGCAGTAATCCTCAACACAAGGACCCAGGATCATCTCCATTGATAGTTAGGCCATAGCAGAAAGCTGCCACAAGATGGCACCAAACCTCAAACACATCCTGAACAGGTCTGGATTACATAGCTGGACTCCTGGACCACCCATTTTTCTAGATGCATAGTCTAGCCCTAGTCATTGAATTTTCTTGTCTGTCATTACAACCCTGCATTTAATATTAGTGTTTTGCCTTTATGATTACTGGCCATTGTGATATTGAACTTTTTTTTTTTTTTTTTTTTTTTTTTAATTTGAGTTTTCTAAAACTATGTATTACAAAAGTGGTATGACTTGAGGGATGTTTTATATATACAACTGGGTTGGAAGAAGTGATTGAACATGCCCACAAACACAGATATATATGGCATATATATGTATGTATGTGTGTGTATGTGTGTGTGTGGGGGGGGCAAATACAGTGGCACACAGGAAATGAGATCATATATCATGTTTTAGTGTAGTTTCTCATGATCCTCAGGAATCCTCATGGGACATTAAGCTATCACTAACATATTTGCAGGACCTGGAAAACTGAATTCTTGCTATATAACGGACATCAAGTGAGGATGGCTATTAACTCTCTAACGTAGAACTACATTTTTAAATTTGCATTTACTTTTTACATTTTTATGCATTAATGATCTTGCCTAAATCAATTATTACTTTGGAGATCATAAAATGGTGATTTGTTACTTCTAGGTTTATGTTGTTTCATTTTATCTCATTTTATTTTGATTCCAAGAAAGAAAAAAATACAAATGTGCATCATTAACCCACTGGTTTAGCCTGAAAACGTATCAGTTTAAAAGTCATTAAAAGGGGCCAGGCGCAGAGGCTCACACGTTTAATCCTGGCACTTTGGGAGGCCAGTGTGGGCAGATCACTTGAGGTCAGGAGTTCGAGACCAGTCTGGCCAACATGATATAACTCTGTCTCTAATAAAAATACAAAAATATTAGCTGGATGGGCTGGCAGGTGCCTATAAACCCAGCTACTCAGGAGGCTGAGGTGGGAGGTTCGCTTGAACCTGGGACTTGGAGGTTGCAGTGAGTCGAGATCACACCACTGAACTCCAGCCTGGGTGACAAACTGAGACTCCATCTCAATAAAACAAAAGCAAAACAAACAAACAAAAAACTCAAAAGTCGTTACAAGAAGAAATGATGAGATATTTTAGAAGAAAGATACAAAAAGGCCTTTCCTAATATATATTTGATGATTTTCCAACAGGCAAGAGTTAAGCTTATTTGTTCTCTTCATGATGTGGTTGGAGGTTGGGTGTATTAGATACACCAAGGCAGGCATATTTTTAATTTATCACATTTCTTGTCTTGGTCTCCAGGGCTCTATATCACTTTATCCTCATTTGATCTCACAAAGTCTTCTATAATTCTCTCCTGTGATCCATACAGTACAGGTGCATTTGTCCCTTCTTATTCCTCAGACATATCCAGCTTTGCCAGATGGTCATATGACTTCCTTCTTCTTGTCTTTCATTTCTTGGGTTCAGTGTCCTGTCCGTAGACTGTCCTTTTCAGACCATTCAATATAAAGTATCTGTTGCCTGCTCTATGTTACAGGAGCCTCCTTAAAATCCATGCTAGCATTTGTGATATCTGATTTTTGCTTTTTTTCTTTTTTGGTCCTTTCCTGTCTTCCCCCAGTAGAATGTCAGTTCCAGAATAGCAGGTGTCTTGGCAATCTATCCATTTCTTGCTATATCCCACCACCTAGAGTAGGATTGTAAACAGTGGTTTTTTTTTGTTTTTTAATATAAAAGCATATTTGTTTATTCACTTCTTAAACTTTTACCTTTTCACTTTCTTATTATTAGGTACAAAATATGGATTTACATGTAAAAAAATATATATAATGGCCCAGGAATCCTGCTTCTGGTAGTGGCAATTGTAATTCTGTTCAACCCTCTCAATAAGGCAGATTAAGAAAATGTATGTCTGCATATGTGTCTGTGCATGTGCACACTTGTGCATTTGGAGTGTTAGGAAGACAATTCTAGGACCAAATTCCAAAATAAAAGAAATGAAACTTAGAGAAACATGAACCTGGTATTTAGCTCAATCTTTCCTTTAGGAGTATATGCCAATTCAGGAAGAAGTGGTTGATGAAATCAAGAAGTTGATGACAGTTTTTGAAAAATTTATAGAAATAAAAATAAAACTTGAATTCAAATTTTGCTAAGAGACATTGATAATTCACCAACACTTTTGGTTAGGATTCTGATGATCTACCGCCCCCCCCCCCCAAATAAGGGGAAGATATATTTGCAACTTCTAATTTAAATTCTTGATAATGTAAAGGTCATTCTGGTCTACTGATGGCCCTAGACACTTGCATAAAGAAAAATAAACCTACCCTAGAGGATAAGAAAATTATACTGGACCTTAAATCCTTTTTACATATTTTTATATTGAACCTTGCAAACAGCGAAGAACAGCTGGGCAAATGAATACACAGAGGATGTAGCAGAAAAGAAGAGAACTAGAGAAATAATAAGTAAGAGTAAATAAGAACAAAGACAGACCAGGCACGGTGGCTCATGCCTGTAATCCCAGCACATTGGGAGGCCGAGGAAGGCAGATCAGCTGAGGTCAGGAGTTCGAGATCAGCCTGGCCAAAATAGCAAAGCCTGTCTCTACTGAAAATACAAAAAAAATTAGCCAGGCATAGTGGCGTGTGCTTGTAATCCCAGCTACCTAGGAGGTAGAGGTTACAGTGAGCCGAGATTGCGCCATTGCACTCCAGCCTGGGCAACAAGAGTGAAATTCCATCCCTCCAAAATAAGTAAGTAAATAAATAAATAAATAAGACAAAGACCTACTGCAATGGCTTCTAGTAAGCAATGCAATGCATACATTGAAAACTGAATAATCGCTTTCAGTGCATGCACCGATTTCAAAAAAGAGTAAGTTATAATTTCTTACTCTCCTCCCTCCCCCAGCCCATTTCACCTTTTCTCTGTGAATGGCAACCTCCTGGTTCCAGGGCTCATCCTAAGGTATCACTGTGCTCTTTGTCTCCCTTCTTTCTGTCATACACTACACACGATTGGCTAGGAAATGTTTACTTTTATTTCAAAATACAGGTAAATACAGTTGCTAATAATTTCTCATCACATCCACAGCTACGACCCCGCTACCCTATCTTACTGAATGCTTGTAGCCTCTGCTTACAGTCTCAACACAGCAGTCAGTACAGTCCTATTAAAGCATAAATAAAATAAAGATTGCTCTTTGCTCAAAATTTTGCAATAGCTACCCTTATACTCAGACTAAAAGTAAAATCCATAAAATGGATTACAATGCTCTAAGCCTTTCCAAATCCATGTTATGGCCTTAGAGACTGCTTTATATCTGTATCATGTATTTATCTTACCCCAAATCTTCTATAATAATGTGTATCATAGGATGTCAATTAACTATAACTCTGCATTTTCCTGCAATCTACATGTTCACAGTGAGCAGTGTTTTGTTGACACTGAAAAAACTGCAATGAAAACTATATACTGGAAGATTATATCAATCCTTTTTTAAAACCTTATAATTTTGGTAGCAGAATGATATTTCAGTTATCATCAGTGAAGAAATTTTTCAGGGAGTAGGGAATAGTGGGAAGTGGGGATGGTTACTAGGGGTAGTATGAGGAAGATCTTTGTAGTACAAGAATATTTGTTGTTGTTGTTGTTGTTGTTGTTGTTGTTGTTGTTGTTGTTTGAGACGGAGTTTCCCTCGGTCACCCAGGCTGGAGTGCAGTGGTGAGATCTTGGCTCACTGCAAACTCCGCCTCCTGGGTTCACGCTGTTCTCCTGCCTCCGCCTCCCGAGTAGCTGGGACTGCAGGCGCCTGCCACCATGCCCGGCTAATTTTTTTTTTCTTTTTTTGTATTTTTAGTAGAGACGGGGTTTCAGGGTTTCACTGTGTTAGCCAGGATGGTCTCGATCTCCTGACCTTGTGATCCGACTGCCTCGGCCTTCCAAAGTGCTGGGATTACAGGCATGAGCCACTGCGCCTAGCCAAACAGTTTTAAATTTTGATTATGTTATACAAACCTTCACATGTAATAGAATTGGAAGAACTAAATACACAATACACACACACATGAATAAGTGCATGTAAAACTAGTGAAGTCTGAAGAAACTGTGTATTATTTAAAAATAGTGTCTTACCTTGATTGATGGGCATCAATTTCTGTTTTAAACAACTAATAGTTTGCTTTCATCATTTTTGGTTTCATATAGTGTTTTCTGATTATAGAAACCTCCCATTGAGCACCAGAGAGCTATTTTATTAACCAATTTTAATCTCCTGATACTCAGAGTAAAAAAAATTGTATTTACATAGCTCTTAACTTTTTTGTTTTTCAGTAATGTTTCATGATTAAAGCAATGCTTCATTGGACTCCAGTGAATTCTTTTATTGATCTATTTCAAACTAATGGTGGTTTAAAGATAAATAAGCTTGACTGTAAAGAACTGTTTTGGGGCAGAGAAGCTAGAAACTAGAGCATAGCCCTGATTGTCAAATAGTTCTAAAGACTTCTGTTTATCACACTATGTTTAGGGGTACATTTCAATTAAAGATTGCCTAATTTTGGAAGTTGAGCTTTTCTTAAAACATAGTTTCCCCAGAACTTTCAGGAATCTATTTTTGTTGTTTTTCTTTTCTTTTTCTACGCAAATGCAAGGTATAACTACTTTTTAACTATAATTAATTTTCTTCAAATTAGATTATGTAATTAAACTAAAATTAAAATAATGAAATAGAAAGTAAGACAATGCTATATGACCATTTATTTTAAACCTTGTTTTAGCAAGATGAGTAATACATTAATAAATCCAACAACCTTGGTTGCCATCACTGTGACCTGGACACTCCTAGTCCACATCCTGAATCAGGATCTTGGACGTCACCCATAGTGGAAGCTGTGCCATGTGAGTGGAAAAAATGGAAACCACATTTTGATATTCAGTTCTGAGGAGGAAACTCTTTTGTCAAAAACAATTTGTTTCACAATTTTAGTTTCAGTTATCTACAGCCTGATAGCTAAAATGTGCTTTCCTTTTGTTTTGATTTGCTAAGGAAGCACAGATCAATCTACATGGCCACATGCACACAGTTGCCAACACTGTTCCTTATAAAAAGGATAATTCCTACACAATGGGGAGAGCAAGTACATTTCCTGCCCCTGTCAAAATTCTATCTTTCTACTTTGGCATAGGAAAATAATTCCCACCTTACTTTCCAAAATTAACATTAAATTTTTAATAAGTGAGCAAATTATATATTTAAATATATGTATTATAAGACAAGTAATTGAAATTTACCTTGATAGCAGTTTGTTTTTGCACAATTTTTTAGAGATAAATACATTATATATATATCTTTTATATATATTATTATTGCTTATAATAAACAATATACGGCCGGGCGCGGTGGCTCAAGCCTGTAATCCCAGCACTTTGGGAGGCCGAGACGGGCGGATCACGAGGTCAGGAGATCGAGACCATCCTGGCTAACACAGTGAAACCCCGTCTCTACTAAAAATACAAAAAATTAGCCGGGCGTGGTGGCGGCGCCTGTAGTCCCAGCTACTCGGGAGGCTGAGGCAGGAGAATGGCGTAAACCCGGGAGGCGGAGCTTGCAGTGAGCCGAGATCGCGCCACTGCACTCCAGCCTGGGCGACAGAGCGAGACTCCGCCTCAAAAAAAAAAAAAAAATAAAATAAAATAAAATAAAATAAAATAAACAATATAATAATAATAGTAAAATATTGGTTAACTTCTTAAAACATTTAAGAAAACAGAAAATCTGAGACATTACAAAATAATAAGCCAAATTTTTAGGCAGGGCACAGTAGCTCATGACTTTAATCCCAGTACTCTGGGAGGCCAAGGCAAGTGGATCACAAGGTCAGGAGATCGAGACCAACCTGGCTAACATGGTGAAACCCCATCTCTACTAAAAATACAAAAAATTAGCTGGGGGTGGTGGTGGGTGCCTGTAGTCCCAGCTACTCGGGAGGCTGAGGCAGGAGAATGGCGTGAACCCCGGGAGGCCGAGATCTTGCAGTGAGCCAAGATCACGCCACTGCACTCCAGCCTGGGCGACAGAGTGAGACTCCATCTCAAATAATAATGATAATAATAATAAGCCAATTTGTATAAGGGTTTTTATAGGTTTTTTGTTTGCAAAATAATGTGATAATGTTTTATATGGAAGACTTATACTCTCGCAGTAACATTTACTAAAATTCTAAGTTCCATGTACTTACAAAGCTTTTGACACTCAATTTAGGGAGATGTTATAAATAACATTAGACTGGCTTCAAAATTCTAAAGTTTAGAAAACCATTGTCAATGGTATATTTAGCTTGTAAATCTTTTTCTTAAGAAACAAGTTTCTGCAACTCTTTATATTCTTATCTTCTTTAGTTCACTCAGTACATATTGATTGAGTGCTGAATTTTTTGTATGGACAAGTCTGTTCAGTGCTACTGACACAGCAATAAACAAGAAAGAAACTTCCTGCCCTCAGGTAACTTAGGACAAGTGAATGTAATAAAATGGAAAATATTAATTGCTATAGAAATACATTGATGTTCCTTTGTGCATTAAACTTTTTATCAAAACAATTACATGTCATGATTATTCTTCTCTTTCCCCCTTTCACTTACACATTAAATCTATCTGTTAAAATTGACAGCAAACATAGGATTTTTTTTTTTTGGAGATGATCCCTCTTTATAACTCTGATAAAAGAAATAATATACAGAAGACAGTTCATAGAGTTCCTATTCTCTTCCCCATTCCTTTGTGACACAGTCTGTTTTGAATAAGTCAGCTTAGGATATATATATATACACCATCCCCAAACCTGTGGGCAAGTCTAGAAGTCAGATATGTATAAAATATTTTTTATTTCTATATTGATCTGTAATATTGATACAACTCTTCAAAGATAGTGCCACATGAAACCTCTCACATCACCAAACTAACTTTAGTTTATAGCCTGTGCAGTTTACATGCTTGCAGTGATTTGAATGGCTTGCTTGACAAGAATGGCAAAATCACATCCTTACCCTGTAACTCATTTTTACATTTCCGTTGATTAGGATTTTCCTGAGGGCAGAGACATGCCCTATTCATCACTTTAATATAAGAGAATCCAAAAGAAGAAATTAGAGTAGTAGTTAAGCAATTCGTATGTGTTGAATTATTTGTTGTTGACTACGTAACTACATTTTGCGGACATGGAAACAGGATTGTGCCTTCAGGTGAACTCAGGGGAATTTAATTAATGCATCAGAGTGAAGTGTTGCCAGGTTCACATATATGAAAGCAAGCTCACCCTTGAGATTCAACTTAGGTCTTAATTCCTCCAGAAATTATTACCTGACCTTCCTTTCTTACTGGCCATACTGCTAACACCCTCTCTTGCCCTCTGAATTTAGTCCTTTTCTATTCTGCCATAGTACTCTGTCATTACATTTAACACCTAGTTTGTAATTGTGAGTTGTAGTTTCACAACAGAGGATAAGCTCTTTGAGGGCAAGAAGTGTCTTTAATTCTTCTTTGTGGACTCATTACCAAAAATTCTGTAGTTAATTAATGTATCTCTATGCTTTGGAATATTGCTTGAATGAAGTGAATGAATGGATAAGTGCATGAGACGGTCATCGATTTTGCCGGTATGGTCCTTTTTATCAGATAACACAACCAGCTCTACAGGATGGTTGTCATTCTCTTGTCTCCAGGATGATTTGCTTTCTGGAATGATTGTTTAACAGATAAAATGAATGTAAAACACAAAAGTTAAGGTTATTAATATAGAAGATTAATCACCAGAGCTAAAGCTAAAATTTAAGATGGATTTAAAGAATGGGACAGGCAGCATCAAAACATAGTCAAAAAGACCTAAGTTGAATATGGGTCCTTTCATTGGTAAGACATCCTCAGGTAATGCACATAATTTTTAAAGTCTCAGGTTTTTTTGGAAAGCCTATTTCATAATATTGCTATGAAATTATACATGTAGTTAAAGAGTTCCTAGTCCAATGTTTAACATATATTAAATATAACAATCTTTGATGTACTATAAATATGGGCATTATGATTTCTAAGCAACAGTAACAAAGCAGACTCAAAGGAATGTTGTAAGATAAAAGAAACACAAAGACCAATGAAAGTTCATATTATACAGTGTATCAAAAAATAAACATAATTCATGGAGGAGGTAGCCATAGATGAAAGAGCCTGAAAGGTAATTTTATGTGATGTAAATATATTTACAAAACAGCTGTGGCTATGATGACCAAATATCCACATATGCCTGGGACAGATTCATGCTATGATTCTTGCCTTACTTTATTAATAGCTCTGTTTCACTCTCATAATTGTCAGGGTTTGGACAATAATTTAGATGGTTACTATATTATGGCTCATGTGCTAATCAGAAAAAGTTTTAAGAGGAACTTTTCCAAATACTTAATAAATACCACACAATGAAAATTTACACAAGCATGTATAGGATGAGTTTTATGTTCAGTATACAAAGACCCAAGTTAATTAACATTTCCATTTTTATTCTATCCAAGTAATTAAGCTGATCTGAAAGTAAATGTCTTTTTAGCAATTCAGAAAGAATGTAACTTGATGGCAATGGAATTGGCAAGTGACTTCTCAGGATTGACTTTTTTACTTACTTTTATTTTATATTTTGCCAGCTTCTGATAATTGGCTTCCATATACGGTAATTTAGAAAAGACTATTTTATGCTTTATCCTTATGATCCTAGAAGCAGAAAGATGAAAAGATAATGAGAGGTGTTCATTGCCTTTCTTTACCCCCTTTTTATAAAGGGTAATATCCTTTCCAACAATTATCTGATAAAGGAAAAAATACTGATAGGAAATTCTTCTTTGTTGTCATTTACCAATTTTTTTTGTTACCAAAGCAAAAACAGTAGTATTACTTCAAGTAATTTCTTTTTTTAGCTAGTGTCTAAAAAACAAACCAAAACAAACACAAAAAGCTACATTTTTATTTATAGATACAAAAACTTTGCTATTATGCCTGGTGTGATGACACATGTCTGTCATCCCAGCTACTCAAGAGGCTGAGACAGGGGGATTGCTTAATCTCAGAAGGGGGAGACCACACTGGGCAATATAGCCAGACTCCATCCCCCTCAACCCTCCAAAACAAAATAAGCTGCAGAAAAAAGAAAAATAACAAAGAAAAAAAAAAAAAAAAAGGAGAGCAAATCATCTCCCTGTTTTGTTGTATAAACTTTTCTCACTATAAGTGGTGAATTAAAAAAGTATAAATAGTGATGAAAATAAATATAAATAGTGATGAAAAAAGCAACGTCAGATTATGTTAATGACAGAGGAATAGCTTTCTAAAACTATTATTTCTAGAAATAGAGAGATATGGATCACATTATCAGAAATTTGATGATTTTCAGATAGTCTTCACTATTCTGATAATCACAAATTATCAGAAATTTGTGATTAAAAGAGTTGAGAAGAATTTCTTGGTAAGTTGTAAGTCCAAATTTCTAATTATTATTTCAAGAAAATGTAAAAAAGTGAATAGTATTTCAAAAGACACTTTAATCAGTGATGATGGCGTCTTGCACAGGGAAACTGATTGTGAAATATTAAGGTGGTAACTCATATCTGTAAGTACAATTAAAATAATACTAAAAGTTCAACATTGCCTTGTAGCAAACATCCAGTCAGTTTAAGTATAAAACTCAGTAAGATTACTGTTCCTAATAACAGTTTCATTATATTTTATCTAGTCTTAATATTTTAGATATTCAGACTATGTGAGATTACAACATTTTCATAGAAAAATACATTAACTTTGTCCTGATGTTTAATAATGAATTTGTTGGAAAATATTTTACTTCAAGAGTTTTTAATCAGTTATATTAAAAGAAAAGAGAAATTAAAAAACAATTAAAGGTATCAGGCACAGTGTGGTGGCTCATGCCTCTAATCCCAGTACTTTGAGAAGCTGAGGTTAGAAGGATCACTTGAGGCCAGAAGTTCAAGACTAGCAAGACACCTGTTCCTAACTTTTTTTTTTTTTTTTAATTAGCTGGGCACGGTCACATGTGTCTGTTGTCCAGCTACTTGGGAGGCTGAAGTGGTGGGATTGCTTGAGCCCAGGAGTTCCAGTTTGAAGTGAGCTATGATTGTGCCACTGCATTCTAGCCTGGGGACCAGAATGAAACCCTGTCTCTACCAAAAATACAAAATAAGGTAAAACTAAATAAGTAAAAATAATCAGTCTTCTGGCTATCCAGCTTGGTTTTAAGTTTTAGGTGTTTAACTTCTCTCATATGACAGTTTAGATTTATGTTTATTGACCATTTTTAATGAAACTACAACTCTGCTCATGGATAGGAAGAATCAGTATCACGAAAGTGGCCATATTGCCCAAAGCAATTTGCAAAGTGAGTGCTATTCCTATCAAACTACCATTGACATTCTTTACAGAACTAGAAAAAAGCTGTTTTATAATTCATACCGAATTAAAAAAATAATCTGAATAGCCAAGGCAACCCAAAACAAAAATAACAAAGCTGGAGGCATCATATTACCAAACTTCAAACTACACAGGGCTACAGAAAGAAAAACAGCATGACATGCGTGCAAAAACAAGCACATAGACCAATGGAACAGATTAATCCAGAAATAAGGCCATACACCTGCAACTATCTAATCTTCGATAAAGCTGACAAAAACAAGCAATGGAGAAAAGACTCCCTATTCAGTAAATGATGCTGGGATAACTGGCTAGCCATATGCAGAAGATTGAAGCTGCACTCCTTTCTTACACCATATACAAAAATCAACCCAAGATGGATTAAAGACTTAAATGTAAAACCCAAAACTATAAAAAACCCTGGAAAACAACCTAAGCAATACCATCCTGGACATAGGAACAAGCAAAGATTTCATGACAAATCACAACAAATGCAATCACAACAAAATCCAAATTTGACAAATGAGATATAATTAAACTTAAGAACTTCTGCACAACAAAATAAACTATCAACAGAATAAACAGACAACCTACAGAATAAGGTAAAATATTTGCAAACTATGCATCTAACAAAGGCCTGATATGTAACATCTGCAAGAAAATAAGGAAATTTACAAGAAAAAACAACCTCATTAAAAAGTGGGCAAAGGACATGAACAGACACTTTTCAAAAGAAGACATCCATATGGCCAACAAGCATATGAACAAAAGCTCAATATCGCTGATCATTAGAGAAATGCAAATCAAAACCACAATAAGATACCATCTCACATCAGTCAGAATGGCTATTACTATGAAAGAATTTAAAAAAAAACAAAAAACAGATGCTGGAGAGATTATGGAGAAATGGGAACACTCATGAATTAGTTCAACCACTGTGGAAAGCAGTGTGTTGATTCCTCGAAGAGATAAAAAGAGAACTACCATTTGACCCAACAATCCCAGTACTGGGTGTACAGTCAGAAACATATAAATCATTTTACCATAGAGACACATGCATGCACATGTTCACTGCAACACTATTCACAATAGCAAAGACATGGCACAATAGCAAAACCAGCCTAGAGGCCCATCAATGACAGATTGGATAAAGAAAATGTGGCACATATACACCATGGAATACTATGCAGTCACAAAAAAGAATGAGATCATGTCTTTTTCAACAACATGGATGAAGCTGGAGATCATTATCTTTAGCAGATTAACACAGAAACATAAAATCAAATGCTGCATGTTCTCACTTACAAGTGTGAGCTAAATGGTGAGAACTCATGAAAACAAAGAAGGGAGCAACAGACACTGGGGTCTACTTGAGAGTAGAGGGTGCGAAGAGGGAGAGGAGCAGAAAAGAAATAACTATTGGGTACCAGGCTTAATACACTGGTGATGAAATAATTTAAACAACAAACCCCTGGGACATGAATTTAGCCATATAACAAACCTATGTATGTATTCCTGAACCTAAAATAAAAGTTAATAAAAAGATTCCATAACACTGTGTACCTCTCTTTTGCAACATTTATCACAGTTGGAATTTGCCGTTTGTTTGTGTAATTATTTGATTAATGTGCGTTTCCCTTAGTAGAGAGGACTACAAAAAAGCATGGATAGTATCAGGTTTTGCAGTTAGTACAGCCTGACATATAGTGGGGACTCTAAATATTTGTTGAACGAATAAATGAATACACTCATGTCTACATGTTTTGCACAGAGAGTATGGAATACAATATCTGCCTGGTGAAACTAGGATATTTTAGTTACCTTTGAGTCCAGAGGTAAAGTGCAGAAGGAATAATGTACTGCTTCATATAAAATTCCAAAGTTGCCTGTATAGGTAAGAATAGAAAAGTAACAAACACATAGAACAACAACAACAACAACAAAACCTGTGACTTGAAGAGAATGATAGCCATTCAGAATAATTTCAGTTATGTTCTGGGATAGAATAAAATTTTTTCTTTACAATCTGCTTATTATAACAGGTTCATCATATCTTCCATGTATCCTTTACAAGCTGACTGAGTTATGATATTATCCACCCAAAATAAATTGGTATTTATATAGTCAATAATCTTTGAGTACAGCACTTCTCTACAATAGTGGCTGTGTCTGTTTGTGCATTGTGGTTACTATGGTTAAGAAATACTCCCTGAGAATGGTCTTTAAAAATATTAGCTATCAAATTCAGGTAGACAGCTGTTTTAGAGTTGATAAGGTTGAGAAAGCAGATAACAGGCAGACACGTTGCCAATGACTACAACAGCCTCAGGAGATCTTGAATTTAATGTTTTCAGAAAAGTAATTAAAATACCAGGAAGATCAACCTATATGATGCATGCTAGCAGTCCTAACTGGTACAAGAAGCAAAAGCAGACCCCTTCCCCAAAAAGCAAATAAATTCAAAATTATATTCAAGTATTATAAAAATTGCTGGATATATTGAAAGGAAGTTAAAAAGGAAGTTCAATGAATAAAGCAGAGTGATAATAAAGGAAAATAAGAGACAGTGGAGAGGAGACAGAAATTAGCAGGAGATAAAGGAAAGGAAATATTCATGTCATTAAAAGATTTCATATTACATTTTAAAAATACGTGATCATTTCCCATCAGTGATAGAATACAATTATGTTGTCAAGTACTCTAATTATGCATTGATTAAATCAGTTCTACTCTTGGCTCAAGTGCAAAATTAATGACAAAATTCCAGTTGCTATAAAACGAATGGTAAAAGATTAGTAAGAATTTCACAAAATATATAACTCAATATGTTTTGAATGTGTGACTTTAAACAATTATAACAGATACATTCTTTTTTATTTTATTTTTACTTTGAAATTTATAATCTTAATTGAGATATATATTTATAAATCAAATACTTTATATAATATAATCTAATCCCATGTTTTCCTCTAAGTACAGTCATGAGATATTATTTATATACACATGTATATATATATATAAAATAACATATTGTACATTGAATGTGTTTACAATTCCATTTTTTTTACCCTTAGATAGCTAGTATTTTTTTACCCTTAGATAGCTAATATTTAGGCATCACTTGAGTCTTTATAATAAAGTTATATATATTGTAATGAACTGAATTATGTTCACCCCAAATTCATATGTTGAAGTCCTAACCCCAGATGTGCCTCTATTAAGATATAGAGTCTTTAAGGAAGTAATTCAGGTTAAAGGAGATCATATGGGTGGGCTTCTTACAAGAAGCAGAAGGAACAACAGAGATCTCTTCTATACACACACAGAGGAAAGGTAATGTGAGGGCACAGCAAGAAAGCTGCCACCAAAAGGCCAGGAAGAGGGGGTCTTCCCAGAAACCAAATTTGTTGGCACCTTGATCTTGGACTTTTAGCCTTTAGAACTGTGAGAAAATAAATGTCTGTTTAAGACACCTAGTCTAGAGCATTTTGTTATAGCAGCCCTAGCAGACTAATACACATACCATTACATTTTATTTCACAAACACCCTGGAAGTACAGCCCTTATTTTAGATCTACAAAATTTAGCATATATATATATATATACTTAACTAAAACAAATAAGTACATAAAATAAGTTCATTATCTGCAAATTTTTAACATATTTTTAAGTTAAACGATTAGTTTGATGAATCTCTGGTTCTTGCTGCTATGGACATATTTTCTATTATATTATTTTAAGGTTTATATATATATATATATAAAATACAAATACTTTCCCTCCTTTTGCCAATATCTTTGCAAAATTAATGAGGCAGAGCATCCAGGAGCAAGATAATTAAGGTTTATTAAGTATCTGCTATAATTGATGAATATTTTGCTTTAAAAATAAAACAGTTTATTACATATTAGGGAAATTATTACCTTTTACTCATTAGCAAAAAATTTTACATATCTTTCTCATCTACCAATCAATCTAAAACTGACTCAGTATATGTCTGCGGATGATGTATAATACAATTACTCACAGTAAATTGGCCCTGATTCTACATATCCCCTGTAGTGTTTACAATGGGCATCTGAGTACATTGAATATAGAATACATGATTTTTGAACAAAATTTAAAATCCTAATTAAGATAAATACTAATAGGAGTAATTTCAGCATCACATTATTTATAAGAATTGATAAGAGGAGAATCTTTGGGAAATAATAATGATCCTCTCTCCAAAATAGGATTTTTAGTTACCAGGGAAACGGCTTTACAGATTGAAACAAATATTGCTATATCTGTTAATGTTCTTTTTTTAAAATCAATCAAAAGGTAGCTCTTTGAAAGTTGTATGTCTGTTCATGTGTTCACACGTCTTATCTGAACTGTTATTTCCTTAGAGAAGCTTTTCCTAATCTATCAAACTACATATATTTTCCTCTTTTATAGAATATAGAATTCTAGCAAATGCAAACTAATATATATTCACAAAAAGCAAATTAATGAGTGTCTGGGAATGGGGTTGGGGACCAAAGCTAAAAATGAAAATGAGGCAAGGGGGAATTTTTTTTCTTGGGTATAGTTTTTTATTTATAAAACATCTAGGTCAGTGCCTGGTATATAAAAAACTCACAATGTATTTTTACTTTCCTTTATTAACTTTGTGACTTTAGGTCACTTAATCTGTCTCAGATTTTCATCTATAAAACAGGATAAAACTTACCAGTTTCATAGATTTCTTGTGAAAATCCATTGAAATATGGATACAAAGTACTTTGATACGTTTTAAACCTTACAACTATTACTCATAATTCTACCACCACTGATATGCATGTAAATATTAGAATTCACAGAGCATTTTCTTTTCCACAACTTGCAGTGACTGGGTTGTATACTATTGGGTATTTCCTAAATGAGTCCATGATATCATTTGATCCTTTTATCAACATTTTGAGTTTAACATGGCAGTTATCACCTTTTAAATGACTTACCTAATTTTATATGTCTAGTTGATCTTATATCATTTATCTACTTCTATTGCTTATAATGTCATAACATTTAAGTTTTATTCTCAGTAAAAATAAAACAGTATTGCAAGGCAGATAATTAAACAATATATAATAATAATTAATGATGGAAGGCACCTTTTTTCATTGGCATTGCCCTACTGATTATGTTTTTCATGTATTTGTGGAATAAATATTCATTGAGCATCTATCAGCATCTGGATATGGGAGACACGGCAATAAGCAAGACAGAAATAAATCCCTCCCCTTATAGAGTTTACAGTGAAAGTATAAATAATTTAATCGCAGCAATCTTAAAAAAAAATAAATTCTCCTTTGGGAGGCTGAGGTGAGTGGATCAGCTGAGGTCAGGAGTTCAAGACCAGCCTTACCAATAAAGTGAAACCCCATTTCTACTAAAAGTACAAAAATTAGCCGGATGTGGTAGCAGGCACCTGTAGTATCAGCTACTCGGGAGGCTGAGACAGGAGAATTGCTTGAACCCAAGAGGCGGAGGTTGCAGGAGTTGAGATTGCACCACTGCACCCCAGCCTGGGCGAGGGAGGAAGATTCCATCTCAAAAATAATAATAAGAATAATAGTAATAATCTCAAAAATAAAGAGTAATTAATATAATGAGAAGAAAAAAACTGATAACAAGTGATACGGTTGAAAACAGAAATTTAATTTTTTATTGTTAATAAAATAAAATATGCTTCCTATTTTAGTTGTGGCCTTTAAAAATCACACTTTTGAATTGTGTAGTGGCTATCTAACTTATGAATGTTTGCTTCTCTATATACAATGCAGGGGGCATCACTACTTCTACTCTGTGCCTGAAAACATTAATGAGTATTTAAGGAAATTGGTAGTGATTTGGTAGCTTTAATTCATATTTATTCTTAGAATATTCTTTCTTCTGACCTTAAAAAATTGAATATACATTTTAATAGTCACTTTATACAGACAAACTGCCCAATATCAGCTGTTGTAGATTCTATTTTCCTTATTTATCCAGACAGTCAATAGGAGGTGTGAACTTGATATTCCTTAGAAACAGTTGTTCATTTAACTTATTCACCTCTTCAGGGAAAGACATCGGTTTTTATTGTCATTTACAAATGCCATTCAGACATCAGTACACGTCTTCATTTTCAGAAACGGTAAACTATAAATAGAATAAGTGGTTTTCATATTTCCTGTATTGATATTTTAAAATGCACAAGACTAATCTTTCTAAACGGTAAATTCTGTCAGGTAAATCCCTGAAATCTGAATATCCAGGAAGCTCATTCACTCATTTAAAAAAATCCGTTTTTGATACAAGTCACTAACATAAAAGTCACTACCTTTGCTTGAGCTAAGACGAATACAAAGACAACAGACAGATAAGTGATATTCTTATCTTCAACAAACTCATAATCTACTATGGTTTTTGAAATATCTCCATTAAAAGTATACTAAAAGGTCAGTAGGAAGGTAATAGCAATAAAGAAGGTATGATCAAATGTTTTAATAATTTAGAAAAGCTAATGTGCACCAGTGGATTTAAAGATGATATTGTACTATATATAGGTGGCATTTGCACTGAACTATGATAGGTCAACCATGAACAGACAGAGATCATGAAGAACATTAAAGTTAAGGAGAAAGCAATCATATTTAGAGACGAACATTTGAGGAAGGGTAATTAGTTTCTCTATGTCTGGAAAACAAAATGGTTTTAGACTTATCTACAATATCATGATTTATGACAAACCAGGAAACATTATCTTCAAAGTACCTGAGATGAAGTTACAAATAATCCTTTACCAAAAAAATAGCTAACAATAAGTCATAAATCAGTTGGAAACCCCCTTAGATCATTTTACTGCTCTCAGGTATGATTTCCTCAGTCTAACCACATATACTGATGGACTTTAAGACAGCAAGTACCAGCATTGAAATATGAAAAAAACTGGAAGCTGGTCATTAAAATAAAGAAATAAACCGTTTTCTCCAAGATTTATTATTCCCTGAATAAATGACTTGAAAAATTTTCACTTAGATAAGATTTCTGTCACTAAAAGTGCATTTCACAAGAAAACATTTTTTCTAATTTCATATTTCCTAAAAGAAAGAACCATATGATCTCCTGCCAAGTCTGTAATTCAAGTCCATACCAATGGTCAGTTACAAATGGGGTAATAAAACTTAAAAAGTTGAACATAGGAGCATATCTTTTCACAATTGTCACATACCTTCCCTTTCCTCTTAAATTTTATACCATTCTTCTTTCCGCTGATAATCTTTTATTGTAAATATGAAACCACCTTTAACTGTAAAACATAAATCATCAAATAGGAGTTCCTTCATTTTTCATCAACAAATCTATAAACTTACCTGTATCTGAATCAGTCCTCTTGAAGTTTTTATCTAATTGTCACTGACAGTAGCAAAGGCTAATACTGATTTGTGTCCTGTGTCCCATTGCCTTTCAATTTTTAAAGTACTTTATTCCAATTGTTATACCCGTTTTCTCTTGAGTCCGTAAGCTATCCCTTTTTAATCAGTTATTCCTGTCAACATTCACCCAATCTTTAATACTTCCAGGGGAAAAAAAAAAAAAAGTCTTCTCTTGATCTCACATCTCTCTCCAGTTGTACTATTTTTCTGCTCCCTTGAATTTCCAAGCTTTTTTGGGGAAAAAGGTAGGGGTGTCTACATGTAGCTAATTTATTTCTTTATTTCTCATTTACTCTTCAACATTCCCATTCAACCTCTGATATAATCTCCATTTGTCAAAGGCAATGAAAACTTTCCTGTCGTCAGCAGTCATCCCAGTTGATCATTCTTTCCTTCAAACACATTCATTCCACTGTATTCCCAATACACACCCTTCTTCCTCCTCTCCCACCCCAAACCAATATTCTTTTCTCCCCACTGCCGATTGTATTATCTTAGATTCCTTTGCTGTCTTGTTTTGTCATTATCTTTCTGCTCAGGGTCCAGGGACAGGTTGAAAATGCATAGTTTTCATAATTGCTCTTTTAATAAGATACTAAAATTCCTAAAATATTTATGAGGGTACATGATTGACTATACTCCACAATCTGGACAAGTCTATAGCTTGGGTTCATAATACTTCCTAAAAGCCAGATAAATTATTTAGTTATAGAATATATTTTCTCAAATTCAGGTAATATTCATTCAGTTTTTTATTCAACCAATATTATTCATCACCTACCATGTGTCAAGCATTGTTACAGATCCTAAAGATAAAACAGTAACCAAGATAGACAAGATACCTGCCTTCATGGAGCATGAGAGTAAAGGCAGGAAGGGAGGATTGTGGATGTGGATTGTGGATGTTATAGAGTTAAGAGCATTATCATAATGGATTAAATGTTAGATTTTCATCAACTCATGTTATAGAGACTCTAAACTCTCCAAAGTAACCTACTGTTTTTTTCCTAGAAATATATGCAAAGACAAGATCTACTTGACTTTGCTATGTCTCTGTACCTCTTATAGTAAAAAAACTGAGGGGAATTTCTGCATGTTTTAAGATCTAGCCCTTTAGACAGACTTGTGAAAAATAAGACCTCATGTTTGAAAATAAGCATCGTAAATGGATAATTGATTACATTAAAATTAGCTGGTAGTTAAAGATGCAGTCCAACCCCCACAATCAGTCCCCCTCCCCATTTTCTGCCAAAAATAAAGGTAAGTCATTCTGATAATGAGAATTTTAGAAACGACTCATACAAAAATATCTGTACCTCATTGCACAGTGTCTACAGAACCAGGTGATATAAGAGTTTATTAGGTGATGTGACAGTGCCTGTTTCTTCAGCACTTACAGAGGAGAGTCGCACCCCTATGTTCAGAAATTGGGGTTTGTGGTGCATATGTGAATGGCATGATAAATTCCAAATCACAGAACATCGCCTATTTTAATAAGCTAAAATATCATTTAGTACAAAATTTAAGGAGCTCATCTTCATGTGAACCTGGCTAGACCTCTTCATCTTTCTTTGCCTCTCTTTCCTCATTGATAAAATATGATTAGTAATGTCCATTCTATCTAACTGATCAGATTGCTTTGAGAGAATTATGGGATAAGGGTTATACTTATGAGTTCATATACAATTACAAAATGCATTAAAATATGATTTGCAACTATGAATTTTGCTATAATCATAACAGTGTTAAAATAATAGTACATGCTTTCCAGATTAAATGATTTTTATTTCCTCAAAAATGTCTTCCATTTATGCTTTCTTATTTTTTATACATGTGAAAACTGCCTCAAATTCTTTATTATAAGACATTTTAAATGTTGAAAATTCAAGTCTGAGCGGCTAATCTGAACACGAATATATGGTAGAAAGCGAAAGTTTATTCGATACACCTATTTGATTGAGTTTTTTACTAAAAACAGTCAAGATAGTGGAGTTAGATAGCACTAGTCTAAATGATGTTAGATCTCTTTAAAAGATGTTTTTCGGTGAATTTGACAAATAGCAATTACTAAACACAACACCAACAGTGATAAATACTCAATTTCAACCTGTCAGAAATGAACTGAAGACTAAAAGGAAGCGCATGATAGGAAACATCTGTTCCTTTCTCAGACCTGCTGAGAGATGATGAGGATACACCTTTTGACAATAAATAAATAATACAATAATGTAAAACTTCAAAAGTCAGTTTGTTTTTTCACATTACCTCTTTGAACTGAAGAGAGAATCTGTACTGTAAAAAATGGAGAGATATGTGTCTCAGAGCTTAATACACACTAAAATAAACTTTGGATAATTTCATCTCTGTATTTTAATGAGGAGCAGATTAATGAGGGCTTTAGAACTTTAAAGACAAGGAATTGCCAAGGTATATCGATTATGAATAAGATTCTAACCCCCTTTCTGATGACTTCTTTATGTTTATTATCAGGAAACAGTTCATTTATAAAGTAAACTTAGGAATTAAAAACTTTTTTTCAAAATTCAGTTACTTTTGGACTGCATTCAGATTAAGAAAGGTTAGAATTATGAACTAGATGTTTTTCTGCCTCAACAGAGTAAAGGTGCTGAAGATTTTTATTTCCACACTACCTCCTCTTTTTTTCTGCCATCATTGCTCTTCCGGGGATCCACGTTCTTCTCTCTGTTCTGTGGGAGGTGGTGGGGATAAGTGAGGATTCAATATCACCCTGGGACACTGATAAAGGAGGTTGATTACATCAGTGTTTCCACAGGGCAGGGTTAGACAGCACTCCTGCTTAGCCGTTCAGTAAAAGACACATGACAATTATTGGAAATATAGGAATTCTTAGTCCTTACTAGGGGTGATGTGCTATGCTCACTGAAATGTTGATAGGATAGTCTTCTGATGCAGATTCAGATTATACAGGACACAGATTGAGGAACATACTAAGGCTGGGAGACATTTATGGGAATGCTTGAGGATGTGCAAAGTGACAGTATGCTGAGTCTAGAAAAGAGAAATCAATTACACATAGAACACTAGTGGTATTTCATTCTGCAGTATATGGAGAGCTGGTGAAGAGCCTTGAATAAGCTAGACTAGCACTGTCCCATTGAAATATAATCCAAGACAACTAAAAACATTTAATTATTTTAGTAGTTATTAATTTAAATATTTATTACTATATATTTAGTAGTTGGTAGCTTTAATACTTGTTAAAAATAGTTAAAAGAAGCAAGGAAACTCAATGTTAATCATAACTCAGCATATACAAAAATATTATTTGTACATGTAATCAACATAAAATTAATGAGATGTTTTATATTTTTTGTACTAAGTTTTTAAACTCTGTTGTGTATCTTATCTACAGCCATCTCAATTCCTACACCAATTTTTTTTATCCAAAATATGCTTCATATTTAGATGCCATAACATTTAAAGTTACAAAAGTAGATTTATATACCTAAGTTGTTCCAGTTTCCCAACAATTGAACTGATGTCAGTTTTTAAACTTACATTTAAATTGACTGAAATTGAAATTTCCGTTTCCAGTCATACCAGCTTCATTTCAAGGGATGAACAGCAACATGTAACTAGTGGTTCTCATATTGGATAGTACAGCTATAAATTGAGAAATTTCAGCTGGCCAACACAGCCTTGGAAAAGAAAGCATTATGAAATGGCAGGCAGATGAGAAAAGGTCATGATATATAAAGTTTATAAGCTAGATAATCAGATTCTGAGTAATTCAGTGGTGACTCTCATAAAATTCACTTGCTCAATATTCAGTCCTTTCCAGTTGTAGTGATACACAAATCCAGAGGGGAGTATAATTGAGGAAAATTTTCAAAGCTTTTAAAAAATTATATTGTAAGAGTACGGAGATATCTTGGATAACTCTTAGATATCATCTAGTCCAATTCACTTTATATTTATGAAACATGTCTAGAAAATACTATTCACTTATCCAAAGTCAAAGTCAATTAACACAAAGGCTGCTCTTAGATCTAGATCCAGAAAATTGTGTTTTTTTCCTATAGTATCAAATAATATTAAAATATAATATTAATCTTAAATGAATAACCTACAAATAAAATTTTCACTCCTTTACCTGAGACATTTCCCAGTTTTTCAAACCACTGTATTACATTATTACTCAATAATAGCTTTGTTATGAAATATCACCTCTATTGGGTAAAAAACTTAAAAACAAAATTTAAATTAAATGGAAAAAAATAAATATAAATTCCTTTAATAACAATAAAAAGAACACAACTGAAGTTAAAACTTTAGGCTTGAACTTAAACTGAGCCTGATATCAAGTATGTGTAAGAAAACTGTTAATTGAAACAATTTTGTCTGATAAACATGTGATTCACTGTCTGAACCAATCTGAGTGGGAAATACAAATTCATGTTTTCCTATTTGACTTTGCAGGTGAACTTTAGTACCAGTAAGTTGAATGCATATGTGACACACCTGTAATTATTCACCAGTTACTTCCATACGTTGTTTGTTCTAGAAGAAAATACTGCAGCAATTTTTTTTCTCTTTAAAAAAGAATTATAGATGTCTTCAACCTGTGCCAAAGTGAACATGTTCACACATCTCAGTTATTGCTCATCGTGGAATATATATTATGCTATCTACATTATTTCCACAGACAAATGAGTAAGTTTGGAAGTATATAAGTTTAGCATTCTATTTCCCTTGTATTTCATTGTAAATGAGTTATTTAACAGTTACATATATTGAGCACTTAAGGTTGTATAAAGTCAGCTATTGGAAGTCAATCCTAGAAACAGCCACTCGTTTTGAGTTGATACTTCATTTGGCTCTTTTACCTGAAAGATTTATATGAGGGCAAGCAAAGCCTGTTTACTCAGAGCATGCTCTAGCAAAGGAGGCCGCCGCCATCATTTGTGTTTTGGCAGAAACTCAAAGGCAAACAGGAGAGTGGAAAAGCTTTATGGAGAAAAATAAATAAATAAATAAATAAATAAATAAATAAATAAATAAATGAGAAGCCTTTGAGTATTCTCTGATTGGAGGCTCTTTGGAATGGGGAAGCTGTAGGTGGGCCAATTAGAAGCAAGGCATCCTTTATGAGTGGTTATGGGTGTGTATTTGGCTTTTCCTGTTGGTCTTAAGTTGGAAGTGGGGACAAAGATTAAGGAAACTGTCAGTTATTAATCATGTCCTGGCCATTTTAGGAATGATTTTACAGGGACTATTGTTTCTCTTCCTAGATGATTACTAGAGATAGTGGTCTGACTTCCTAAAAGTCTGAATTATAGATAGCAGACTGACTTCCTGGACTGGTTGTTGTAGAGAATAAGTTGGTTTGCTGGGCTTGTTGCTGCATATTTTTGGTTAGAATTCTATTTTTATATAGAGTTTGGCTGTTATCCATTTGTATGTTCAGTCTTTTGGTATCCATAAACAATAATGACTCACTGGGATATTTTAAACAATTAATCAACAGATTATTTTTTTGATTAATGGTATTATTTCACTTCTTAAAGTGATTAGATTTGCATTTATCCTGTTTAATTTTGGAAACTTTACTCTCAGGATATACAAACTGCTCATTTTTCAGTCAGTATTCTTAGAGAGAAATAAGAAAAGAGGAACAAAATATTTGCTTAAATGTAATTTTCTAAAAACATTAATCATAATTAAATGCATCTTTGAGTTGTACAATGTTGTTTAAGACTGTGAAAATAATTCAAAATAAAGATAAATCACTTCAATAGAAGTGATGCAATAAAAATTCTTTATTAGAAAAATCACTGAAAATATTTCCAAAATTCAGTTTCTTATTATCCTTTTGTCACAAATTAGGAAATACTGTGATCAAGGCAGACTTGTTTTCTTTTTAAAATTTCAGTGGTCTAATTTTTGAGGGTGGGAAAACTTGTATGAAGTGTTGGAAATTTAAGTAAAACATAATTCTCCATTTTTGTTATCTGAACATGATTAGGCAAAGAGAGGAAATGACCTGGTGAATGAGGTATATTCAATAATTATATCAGTTGGATAAACATTTTGTATATTACTGAACTATTTCAAATGAGGATCACAGAGTTGTAAGACCAGATATTTTATTTACTTATTTATGTTAATTGAATAGAGATTGTATTTACTTATTTCTGTTAATTGAACATTTGAAGTTAATGAATACTGTTTCAGAGTACGACTGTATAAAAGGGAATGTGGATAGAACACTGATAAACCAACATCTTGTAATGCTCAAGAATAAGTTGATTGGGATGCCTCATCCCTCTTACACATAAAGCAAGACCAAGCCAACACTTTTTCTTAGTTAGGTATCTTTTTCATTTATACAATAACTACTTTTATTATTTTTCTAGGGCTGGCTGCCATGTCAAAGAGCTATCAACCAGGTACATTAAAACAATATGAATTTATTCTTTCACAGTTCTGGCGGTTAGAGGTCTCAAATCACAGTGTCGTCAGGGCCATGCTCCCTCTGAAGAGTCTAAAAAAGAAGACTTCCTTGTCTCTTTTAGCTACTTGTGGCTGCTAGTAATCTTTGGAATTCCTTAGTTTGTGTGGCAGCATCATTTCAATCTTTGCCTCTGTCTTTATATGGCCTTCTTTCCTGCGTCTCTGTGTCTAAATTTCTCACTTATAAAAGCAACAGTCATCAAATTAGGACCCAACCTAGTCCAATATGAGTTCATTTTACCTTGCTTACATTTATGAAGACCTTATTTCCAGGTAAAGTCAAATTTATAGGTACAGCGGTCAGGATTTCAACACATCTTTTTGGAGGACGCAATTAAAACCCACAACACTGCCCAATATCTTTGCATTGGCTAAACTTCTATTTCTTAGGTAGAGCTTTATTTTTTAGCTTAAAGCTCTCATCCTGATCATTTTCCTGACAGAGATAAATTTTTCAGCTTGGAAGAGCCCTAAGAGATATATAGATACCCAAATAATTCATGATTACACTTAACAAATTCCAGGCATTATTTTAAGTACATTATATATAATATTGTATTTAATCTTTACAAAGACTGTTTAGTACTGTTATTATTTCCATCTTACACAGGAAATAACTGAGTGCTTTGAACAAAAATAAATTAACTTTGTTCTCCACAAGTATAGGATTGTTTAGATAACTCTAGTTAGGTATCACTGAGAATCTGCCTTGCTATAGGTGGCATGTATTATGATGAATCCAAGTCTCCATGTGAATTTTGCCTCCTAGTTAACAAATGGATACACAGATAGTCATACAACCTATTCTGTATATATGAACACCTCTCTATACTTCTAAATGCTCTGACAGCATATATCAAGAAATGTTCATTTGGGCCCAGTGCAGTGGCTCACTCCTGTAATCCCATCGCTTTGGGAGGCTGAGGCAGGCCGATCACCTGAGGTCAGGAGTTCAAGATCAGCCTGGTCAACATGGTGAAACCCCGTCTCTACTAAAAATACAAAAATTAGCCGGGCGTGGTGGTACACACCTGTAGTCCCAGCTACTCAGGAGGCTAAGGCAGGAGAATCGCTTGAACCCAGGAGGCAGAGGTTGCGGTGAGCCAAGGTCGTGCCACTGCACTCCATCCTAGGCAACAGAGTGAGACTCTGTCTCACAATTCGGAGGCCAGAAGTCCAAGATCAAGGAGTCCTCCTTGCTTTGCAGACGGCTGCCTTCTTGCTGTGTGCTCACATGGTCATCCCTCTGTCTGTGTTGTCTGTATCTTAATCTTTTCTTAAAAAGATATTAGTCATATTGGATTGGTCCACCCTGAGAATCCCATTTTAATTTAATTACCTCTTTAAAGGCCTTATTTCCGAACATAGTCATATTCTGAGGTATTGTATGTTAGGACTTCAATATATGAACTTGAAGGGGACAAAATTCAGCCCAAAGCAGAGGTAATAATCTATTTTTTGTGCTCCTTTCTTATTCTCATGTCACAAAGTGAAAGCTCGGAGAGAATGATGCCCAAACATCATCATATACACCATAAAATAAATATCTTGAGCTTTTTATAATGTCAGGCATATTTGCTCTGGAATTAGATTACCAAGTTATCCTCGATAATCATATATCCAGTTGAAATGCCTGAATGAATATATCCTATAAATCACACTCCATTACACATATCAAAGTCATTTGATTGCACCAAGTTATAAATGTTTACCCTCACATTTTTGCCAGCATAATAAATTATCAACCTGATCAAATAAAATTGTCCTGCAGGGAATTGCGTCTTCAAATATGTCTCCTCACTCAAATGTTTAAGCTCATATCTGTATGTTCCCCACTACCTTAAGGTTTTCCCTTGTTCTACTTGATATGCAACCGGGATACTATTTCATCTGATATTTCATTTAGCGTTTTATGACTTTTCCTTTACAATATGCAACATGAAACTCTTTTGTTTTAGAGTTCTCCTTGCTCACAGTCTTCCTACTGCTCTCTGATATTCACTCCTCTTCTCAAGGAAAAAAAAAATGTCCTTGGCTCCTGCTTCTACTTGTAGAAGAGGGTAATCAATAGAAAATCCCTTATTACACTACTGTCATTTCTGCCAGTGAGAAAATTTAGTAACTACTGGGGTGCAATCACACAAAATCATGTGGATTCTCAGTCTCTCTCTGAAACTGTGCACTAAGATAAACTGTGATTCATTTCATTTTCAACAACCTATCATTTGCCTAACTGACCTGTGTCAGGCTGTACCGAGGCCATAATTCTCAGAGGCATTTACAGGACAATTTCAGCATGTATTAAAGGACTAAGAATCTTTTTTTTAAAAAAAAAAAAATCCTGATACCTTAGAAAAAGAACACGAATAACAGGTAAAGGATTAGTAGAGATAAAATAACTCCTGTAGTTTTCCCTGAGATCAGGAGTGCAAATCTCAGCTGTTATTAAATTTTTACTCTACCATTCACAGTCTGAACAAGTTTTATGCCTCAGTTTCCATTAAATAAAAATTAACATTCCTTAAAGTTTATATCATACTTAACCAACAATAGCAAATACCCTGAACATATGAAAGTCTGTTATTACACTCCAATATTCTGTAGTGCATTCTACACACTAATCAAAATAAGAATTACATTCTCTATCAAGGCTCCCACCCTACAGAGTCTCCAAAAGAATTGTAGTTATTATAGCCAAAAATCACCAGAGCTAATTTCAGCCCAAGGAAGGGTTAGTCATTTGAGCCATGAGACAGGGGCTGAGATGAAATGTGTTCTTTTGAATTGTCATGTTCTTCATCTCTAGCATTTGATAACAACATCTATCTTTTTAGAGTTCCCCAGATTTTCTTGAAATAGTATTGAGCAGAAAAAATTATTTTTTTTTAGGTTCGGGGTACACGTGCTGGTTTGTTATGTAGGTAAATTGTGTGTCACGGGGGTTTGGTGTACAGATTATTTTCTCATTCAGGTAATAAGCATAGTACCTTATAGGTAGTTTTCCTATCCTCCCCCTCCTCCCATCATCCACCCTTAAGTAAGTCCCAGTGTTTGTTGTTCCCTTCTTTGTGTTCATGTGTACTCAATGTTTAGTTTCCACTTAAAAGTGAAAACACGTGGCATTTGGTTTTCTGTTCCTGTGTTAGTTCACTCAGGATAATGGCCTCCAGCTCCATCTATGTTGCTGCAAAGGACAAGATCTCGTTCCATTTGATGGCTGCATAGTATTCAATGGTGCATACATACCATATTTTCTTTATCCAGTCTACTGTTGGTGGATATTTAAGTTGATTCAATATCTTTCCTATTGTGAATAGCACTGCAATTAATATAAACATGCACCTGTCTTTATTATAGAATCATTTACATTCTTCTGGATATAACCCAATAATGGGATTGCTTGGTTGAATGGTAATTCTGTTTTGAGTTCTTTGAGAAATTGCCACACTGATTTCAGAGTTGCCGAACTAAGTTGCATCAGTATATAAGGATTCTCTTTTTCCCTGCAACCTCACCAGCATCTGTTGTTTTTGACTTTGTAATAATAGTCATTCTGACAGGTGTGAGATGGTATCTCATTGTGGTATTGATTTGCATTTCTCTAATGATTAGTGATGTTGAGCATTTTTTCATATGCTTACTGGTTGAATGTATGCCTTCTTTTTAAAAGTGTCTGTTCATGTCCTTGGCCCATTTTTATTTTACTATTACTGTCATTATTATTTTGTTGTTAATTAAAGTTCCTTACAGATTCTGAATGTTAGACCTTTTTTGGATGCATAGTTTGCCAATATTTTCTCCCATTTTGTAGTTTGTCTGCTAACTCTGTTGATATTTTCTCTTGCAGTGCAGAAGCTCTTTAGTTTAATTCGGTCCCATTTGTCAATTTTTGTTTTTGCTGTAATTGCTTTTGGTGTCTTCTTCATGAAATATTTGCCAGGGCTTGAGTCTAAAATGGTATTTCTCTGGTTGTCTTCCAGGGTTTTTATAGTTTTAGACTCTTCATTTAAGTCTTCATTCTATCTTAAGTTGATTTTTGTATATGGTGTAAGGAAGGGATCCAGTTTCAATCCTCTGCATAACTAGTTAGCCCAGCACCATTTATTGACTAGGGAGTCCTTTCCTGATTGCTTGTTTTTATGAGCTTTGTCAAAGGTATAGCTTATAGCTGCATGCACCTATAAGTGTGCAGCATTATTTCTGTTTTCTATTCTGTACCATTGGTCTAGGTGTCTGTTTTGTACCAGTACCAGTAGTAGGTGTCTGTTTTGGTTACTATAGCCTTGTAGTATAGTTTCAAGTCAGGTTACCTGATTCCTCCAGCTTCGTTCATTTTACTTAGAATTTTCTTTGCTATTTGGGCTCTTTTTTAAATTCTAAATACATTTTAGAATTTTTTTCCTAAATCTGTGAAGAATGTCATTTGTAGTTTGATAGGGATAGCATTGAATCTGTAGACTGCTTTGGGAAGTATGGCCATTTTAACAATATTGATTCTTCCTATTCCTGAGCATGAAATGTTTTTCCAGTTGTTTGTGTCATCTCTAATTTCTTTGAACAGTATTTTGTAATTCTCATTTTAGAGATTTTTCACCTCCCTGGTTAGCTGTATTCCTATGTGTTTTATTCTTTAATAAATACTGCAGCTATTGTATATGAGACTGTGTTCTTGACTGTTAATATTTTATGTATCAATATATAAGATAATTACCTAGGAAGAAATGTTCTTATCTAAATGACCTTTTAGCATATTCTTCACTTTTTTTCCTCTCAGGATTCTCAGCTGGTGAGGGAAGCAGATCAATCAGACCTTGAAGAAAATACCTTCAGAAAATTTAGTATATTCACTCCTAGAAGTTCTAAACACATAAACATCTAATGTTTCCAGATTTTGTCTTTCTTGTTATGGTTGTTTGAACCTTATCTTTTAAATCCCCCCCATAATACTAAAAAGAAAACATAGTCTCCTAAGGGTTGTAGGGGAGAAGAAATATATTTACTTTCTATTTTAGCTTCATGACTGTGACCCTGTAAGAAAAGACAGATTCACAAAAGGAAAGTACATAAATATATTTAATATAAATTTTGCATAATATGGGAGACTTCAGAAAGGATCAAAGAAACAGGGTAACTTGCAGATTTTTATGTACAGTCATGTAGGAGTATGATTGGAGGACAAAAGATATGATCTAATGGTCATAAACTGGGGGGAAATTAGCAGGGTCTCTTTGTTCAGATTCCTCTTGGCATCAGTGTGTTTTTGCAGATAAGGATGTTCTTTTCATCTGGGAATAAGGTGAGCACATCTGGAATGAAAGTCCCATGACCCACTTCAGAGAGAGGTCAGAAAATTCTTGTATAGCCTGCCTCAGTGGAGAAGGGCAAGAGGTAGGTAAGAATGACCCTCCTGCTTCTGCCATTTCCTCAAATGACAATGTGCGATATTTCAGGGTAGTCTGTCCTGAACCCCAACAGCGTCCAAGATTGCAAATCAATGACAAATTGGACTACGTTATTATATAAGAGGTGATGTAACTGAATTTAAGTGTGCATACGTTTTCATTGATTTCTATAACCTAAGTCAGGGTAAAGTCCTGATTCTGAAAATGGCCACTCATATTCTAAGAAGAAACAGTAAATTTAAGTTTATATACCAGCTCTGTTATATTTACAAAATATTAAATATGATTGATAAAGGCCATAGTGACACTGTTCCTCCATGAATAATAACTTATAAACATAAGAAGTTATAAAAATAATATGACTTTTACTTACAGAGTAAAATATTTTGCACTGTAATCCTAGTTTGAAGTACTAAATAAAACTAAGGGGTGGAGAAGATCAGAAAATAAATTTTAAAGAAGGTTTCAAGAATTTCATTAATGCTAATTGGCAATTTTAGCAGCTTTCCATGGTCCATTCAATTTCCCACTTCTCTTGACTATTTCTTACCTTTTTGTCCCTTCTTTAAAACTGAAATATTTCTTCTTGTTTCTTTTCTTGTGTTGATGATCTTGACTCCTTTTCCATTTAGAAAATGAAAAGAATTAAAAGAGAGCTTTTAACACGTCATTGCCAGCCAGCATCCATTTGTCTTCATCTACTCTTTATTTCCCTGTAACCAGCAGAAGGAGGGGACAGTGCTCTTACCTAAGCCTAGCCTCTCCTCTGGTTCATGTCCAGCACTTCTCATTCAATAGAAGATATTATTCCAAAGATTTCTCTGTCTTTCCTCTGTCTTCCATCTTTATCCTCCATTAGATTATTTCTGTCAAAATGCAAACATAAACATTCTACACTATATCCAGTCCTAAAAAAAAGACTATTTTAATAAAATTCCATTTCACCCTCCATTCCTCTTGTGCTCCTATCCCCTTTCTCTTATCCCTCTTACATCAAAAGTCCTCAACAGTCTTTCCCTCCTTTTTCTTTCTTGGCTGTCTTCTTTTTGTTCTTTTTTTAAACCACTGAATTGGGTTTTCATCCCCATTATGCTGCTGTAACAGTCCTTTATACCACTCAATATATGTATTCATGGAATCATTCATTCAAGAAAATGTTTTGAGCACCTACTATGTGTCATATCCCCACAAAGATAGTGAGTGGGAACCTCAGTACCCAAACACTTCTTTTTCCTTTTGTCCAAGAGTAAAATTTTAAACTCTTGAAGGGATCATAGCTGAGCAAATCTTGATATATTTTCAGGAAAACTGTACAGATGGACAAGTTTTGCGCCCTTCTACTTCTTATTTCTCAGAGGAGAGGGGACATACAAAATAGACCCAGGATATCTTAAACAGTGACTACACTCAATTTTATGGTACTGCCCTTGGCCCAGGAAGTCATTTCTCCTCTCCTGGGACCCATACTTAAGACAGTCCTACACCTGAATCCCTTTAAATTACAGACTTCAAAGATACAAAGAATCTAAATGTGTAACTTTATTTTCATCAAATTTTATCTTCATTACTGCCTCAGCCTCCGACGTAGCATATTTACATGCTAAATGGTTCTGGACGTTTAGGCTTTTACTCTATACATATATGAAATGTATATATATTCTTTCCATGTCCCCTTTTAAGCACCTTAACCATATAAACTTCAGAAGATTTCCTGATATTTTGGTTCTTCTTCTTTTAATGGTCTTCTATGACTTTTCTTGAAAATACTTTTCTAAAACGTTTCAGCGTCTAGTCCAGAAAAGTAAATTCAGTAACTGACTTTGGGCACTGTGGTGCTGCTTCAAAAAAGATACTAGTTTTCTTTGTCGATGACTGACTTTGCTAGAGAATTTGTAAGGCGGAAGCTAGAGGATTCCTTTTTTTCTCTTCTGCTCCTCAGAGGAATATCTTTCTTCTACCTGTGTTAAAATTTTTTAGAGGAAAACACTGATCTAGTAATTGATAGATTTGAATTTTAAGTCTCAAAACAACCTCTGAACTACATTGATCACTTTTGTGCTATATATCTGATTAATAACTGCTTTGAAGCTCTTGTGATAGAGGTGTTATTAGGTACGTTCAAGGTTCCTACAATAAACATTCTCTTCCAGTGTAGTTCAGTAGTCCAGTAAACATGGCAAGAGTAGCTTTTCCATTCAGATACCTCAAAGTTTTACCAGAAGAACATCGTTTTAATTTTTTTTAAAGATTTCAAATTAAAACCACTAAATTAGGTCGACTGGTTGTCTCTGGTTATTTAGAAATAAAATGGAAGATGCTATGGAGAAACCGTAATGAACTTAACAAATAAAATACAGCAAGATGTAGCATGAACCAATCTACTTTGCCTAGAAATGTGAACATAACAAATTAACAAACTTAAAACTGCATAGCTCTTTCTATGTGGAAACCTTATGCCAACAACAACAAATCTTCCAGTGAGGTGTTTTATCTCTAGGTAGAAAGGCTTCAAGTACAATTAAAGGATCAGTGTTTTTCAATCCTAGTCCCTTTTTTCTTACTTTCTCAAGTGGGAAGAAGTCAAGCATTTGACATAAAGCAAACTCAAGGAATACGGTATTTAAAATAGGTTGTCTCTTCCATAGGGAAATAACAGATTGGAATCTTCTTAGCTTACCTCCAACAGTTTATACTGGCAACAATACAATTTAAAACAGCAGATGGTTACTTGCATATCATAGATAAGCAGGAAAAAAGATAGTGAGATACCAACTGGGATTGCAGCTGGGAAAACTTACAAATTTCAGTAAGGGCTACAGAGATTGAATGTTTATGAGCAATAAAGAAAGGAAACGTGAACAGGAGGCAAAAACCTTAATACAAAAAGGAAAGGTTAATGTGGCAGGTGGTATAGGCCTGTTACTCTTTCCCCTAGGAGAGAGTAAATGCATTTGATAATTTTGCTGTTGCAGAACGTGTACACCATCAGAAGAGTGCAGCATGGACACAAAGGGCTATAATGAAGCAAGTAGACTCATCATGTTCACCACTGAGCATACCTTCACACTGCATTCAGTTAATGGCTCCCTTCTGCATACACAATAAGCCTGTACTCAGCTGAGCTTTCCTTTCTTCTCTGCTGATATTAGTGTATTTCTTTTCCTGTCTCATCATGAACCTATATCGATTATGCAAACTTATTAATAAATAGATCACCTCTGTAGCATGTGGCTAATGCTCTAATTTGCTCACAGCAAACTGAGATTCCTAATGCATGAATTCCATTTGAAATAAATTATACGGGTTGTAGAGTTTATTACATTTTAGTGCGGTCTGGAACAATTTTCTAGATCTCATTTGATTCCTGTTGCTTATCTTGTTATTTAATCTCTATGTTTCTTCATCTGCGAAAGGGGATAATAATAGTACCTACTTCATAGGTTTATTGTGAGGATTTAATGAGTAAACATAAAGCATTGAAACAGCAAAGCACTGTGCTGGCTACTAAATGTTATTTTTAGTAGTGTCAGTGTGTGCAGACAACACTGCAGAGCAGTTTACTGCAGACCCTCTTCTTGCTTTAAAAGTTCCAGCTTCCCTCCTTCTACCCTACTAGTGCAGCAGTAACTTTTTAAAATTACAAGTGAAAAATAGCTGACATTTAGTGTTCACGATGTCTCAGGCACTATTCTAAGTATTTTATATGTATCAACACATTTAATTTTTACAAGATCCTATGATGAAGATGTTAATATTTCCATTTTACATGTGAGGAAATGAAGGCACAGAGGAGTGAAAACTGTTTTCCTATGGCAACATGGTTAATAACTGATGGAACCCAGCTTCAGAACCAGGCTGTTTGGCTCCAGGGTCCACAACCATTTCCTTCTGTACTCAGCTGTCTCTGTTTGTTCTCACATTATCCTATCTTTTTTTTTTTGGAGGCCAGGTCACAAGCTCTGTGGGCTGGAGTGCAGTGGCCGGATCTCAGCTCACTGGCTCCGCCTCCCGGGTTCCTGCCTCAGCCTCCCAAGTAGCTGGGACTACAGGCGCCCGCCACCTCGCCCGGCTAGTTTTTTGTATTTTTTAGTAAAGATGGGGTTTCACGGTGTTCGCCAGGATGGTCTCGATCTCCTGACCTCGTGATCCGCCCATCTCGGCCTCCCAAAGTGCTGGGATTACAGGCTTGAGCCACCGCGCCCGGCCTCATTATCCTATCTTTATGCCTCAGTTCTTTCATTCTAGTCCCAACTCAACTGAGTTTCTCACCTATTCTTTGACTTGATTACTTCCCACTTGCCCTGTAATACTTTCTTTCCAAGTATCTTTAATTTTTCCCACTTCAGCTGCATTCCAAACAACCAGCTTTCCTTTTGAAATTAATAAGTGTAACCCTTTAATTGGTGTGATCGTGTCCTAGGAATATTCCATTTCCTCTCCTTTTCTTTACTCCATATTTAACTTCATGAGACAAAGTCTATGCCAGCTGTTGGCAACTGTTATCAAGTTCTTTCCTCACCTATTCCCACTACCCCACTGGAACTGCTCTCTGGAAGTTACTGTGACCCAGGCAAACCTAAAGACCTTTTCTGGCTCTCCTCTCATAGAAGGGCCTTTGGAGACAGAGCCCACAAAGCAGTTATTCCAGGAAATGAGTGAATTAGGATAAATGTTATGAGAGACAGTATAAAAGACTTCCTTTAAAAATTAGTGTTCCTTGTGTTACTTCTATTTATTATCACTTCAGGAGCTACTCTTGATTACTTAGGACTTAAATAATTCACTGTGATATATATTTTACCAATATATTTGAAATAACTATATAATTTTCTATATTTGAGGATTTGTTTTTTCGTTATTTTGACATTTTCTTAACATTGTTCTTTTCCCTCAAGCTCTAACAATGTAACAAATAAAAATTCTTACAAATAAAGAAGATGATTAGCATAATAATGTCCATGACCCTCAATTTCTTAAAGCAACTGACATTTAAAAACTGGTTGGACAGGTGGTGATTGAACTGTAAGAATTACCTATGGAATTTCAGATAATTGCTAATTTAAAAATATGCATGGTTTGTAACTGTGTATTGTTTAAAGTGAATCTCTCTCTCTCTCTCTCTCACACACACACATACACACACACACACACACACACAGATATATATATATATATACAAGTCTCTACTGACATAGGCCCTGAGCTAAATTCAGGGTCTAGGCTAGGAAAGGCTACTTCTTGTTTCAACTGGCATTCATAAAATGTCATTTCCTGACTGGATATTAGGCTCAGCTTTTAAAGGGTATCTTTGTATCTCTTACAGCACATAGCACAGTGTATGAGGTAGAATAATTATTCAATTATTCCATTCTATTCAATAATTACTCATGGAATGAATGCATGACTCTATGACAGATTGAAGAGAATGAAGAGAGTATTTTTATAGTTTCCTCTCGCTGCTCACCTCATGTTTTACTTGAGAACTATGTGGTGTTTTAGAAGCAGAATCTTGGAAGTTTAACTAAAAACAGGGAAAGGAGAAAGTTTATATACAGAATGATAATATTCCCTCCTTCCATCCAGTTCTATCCTGGCATTTTGGCTTTTACCAGGTAACAGCAATTACCTGGCTGAATATTATACTAGTCATAATAATGCCAAGACTGAATATTGATTTAAATAAAATTGTGCTAGAACTATGTTGGATTCTGTATTACTCAGGATCCTTCAGAGAAATATAACCAACAGAAGATATATATTAATATACACAAACATACATATATTTTTATATATACACACATTTATATACATATATGTGAACTTTGTGTATTTGCATGTGTATATATATGTGTGTGAAAGAGAGAGATTTATTATAATAAATTGGCTCTCTGAAGCCGAGGTGACCACATAACAATCAAAAATGGAAAAAAAAAAAAAAAGGCTCATATAATTTTGGAAGCTGACCAGTTGCAAGATCTGCAAGGTAAATTGGTGAGCTGCAGACTGAGGAGAGGTGATGGTGTGGTCCCAATCTGAGGTCTAGCAGGCTTAAGACCCCGGAAGAGCCAATGTTGTAGTTTGAGTCCAGAGATAAGGTAAACCAATATCTCAGTCTGAAAACAGAGAGGCAGAAGGAATCCTCTCCTATTCAGAAGAAGCTCATCCCTTTTTGGATGAGGTGTACCTACTTTGGGGAGGGTACTCTGCTTTCCTCAACCTGCTAATTTAAATGTTAATCCCGGCCGGACGTGAAGGCTCACACCTATAATCCCAGCATTTTCGGAGGCTGAGGTGGACGGAACACTTGAGGTCAGCCTGGCTACCATGGTGAAATCCCGTCTCTACTAAAAATACAAAAAATCAGCCAGGCACAGTGGTGTGTGCCTATAGTCCCAGCTATTAGGGACGCTGAGGCACGAGAATCGCTTGAATCCAGAGGACTGAGGCTGCAGCGAGCAGAGATTACACCACTGCACTCCAGCCTGGGCAACAGAGTGAGACTCTGTCTCAAAAAAAAAAAAAAAAAAAAGTTAATTCCATTTACAAACACCTTCACAGAAACAGCCAGCATAATGTTTGACCATATGTGAGTACCTCATGCCCTGGTCAAGCTGACACAAAATGAACCATCACAGATTTTATAAGAGTGTAATATATGGTAGGCCGGGTGGCTGGGGGTGGTGGTGCTAAGCATGGGGTGGGTGCAAAATCGCGACGATTATTAAAACAACTTTTTGGCAATTTAAAACAAGCTAGTAATATAGGCGTATTTAGAGGACTCCAAAAAAAGACACTTAAAAAGTTACAATTTTAAATAATATTTAACATTTATTGAGTATCCTCAGTACTCTGTTAGTTGTTTGTTTTTGTTTTCAATATTTTTTTCACGTAATTCTTATAGAAACTCTGTGGTAACTGTGATTGTTGTCGCCATGTTACAGATTAGCAAAGTTTACCTGTGACACAGTGGTTAAGATCACACATGGACACTGGAGTCAGACTGCTAGGGTTCAAAGCCTGGTTCTGCTACTTACCAGATGACTGACTGTGAGCAATTTACTTAGCCACTTTGTGCCTCAGTTTTCTTATCTAGAAAGTGTAATAATAGTACAATCTGTTCTGATGGCTGTGATTTAACCGACTTAAAATTTGTAATGTGTATGAAACTCTTAAAGCAGTCCTGACACTGATGGAAAGTATTCAAGTGTGTTAATAATAACAATAAGTATTATTTTTGTATTATTTGCCACCAGAAAAAAGTATTATTAGTCGCAACTAAGACCAAGAGCAGCTACTAAGTTTCCCAGTGTCTGGCACTGTAACACGATTTTTACAGATCAATCTTATGCAGTTTTAGAGACAATACTAAGTGTTTTGATATGCATTTTCATCTTCACAAAAAGTCTAGCAGGTAGATTTGATAATTCTCATTTTTAAAGCAAGGAAATTGAGGTTTAGAGAATCAGCATGGCCATTTGACATTATGGTATATCTCTTTTTCCTTCTCCAACTCAACTAAAATTAGATGAATAAAACAAGAATAAATCCACAAAAAGAATCCAAACAAATGGGAGCTAACCCCACAGGAGGGTTGGCAACCTAATTTTGGAAGGTGGAAAGTGAGCGAAGGTATGGTTACTGCATAGATCATTCATCTATGCTCTTAGCTCAAATCCATCCTTCTTTATGATGTTGGACATAGCGATCTCTGAACTCCATTTCTCAGAAATCCTTGCTGGCTGGCTTCTTGTCAGAGTCTCTCAATAGTGGGGACTAAAGGGAGATCAGACAACAAGAGTTTCTTTGTGTTCTGATAAAGATAAAGATTCTCATCCTAACCAGACTTCAGTTAGGCTCCTCTGAAGCTTCTTGCCAACTAGGCCACAACTTTTGGACTCCTGTGTCTGTCTTGTATCACTCAATTTTAGCAAGAATCCTGCTAAGCTGGTTTAGCGAGAATCCCTCACTGTCAACGTCTGATCATCCTCAATATAACATCTGACAAATTTCCACACCCCCTACCATCCCATAGGCAATGTCAGATCACCCTGGTTTGCCTTCATCAAGAGACATATCAGGTCCAAACAGCTAGAATCTCCTTTTACCTGTGCTGTTTCTTCTTAGTGATGTTCTATCCACTGCTCCTCACCCCATTTCTGTCTGTAAATTCCACTTTACCTTGCTTGTTATATTCAGATTTGAGCCCAGTTCTACCCTGAGATTATTTTTCCTGTTGCAATAGTCCCAAATAAAATCTGTTTTTATCTATTTAGTTACTGCTCAGCTCTTGTTTTCTCGGACAGTTCCCCTGCCCCACCTGGCCTTTTGGTTTGAAACATTAGCTTCTTTCAGGACTCTCAGAGCTAGCTGCCTCATGTCCCTGCAGAGGTACCAGCAGCAACTATGCTTACATTGTGAACCCCAGTTCTGTGAGGACTCTCCTCTGTTCCTCTAGGTTCTGAAAACCACATCACTTCTCTTTGTTCCTTAAGCCCTAGTGGGGGTGGTAATTGTATCCAACTTTGTAATCAATTATTTGAGTCTAATTTTCTTCGCTTGATATAACTTGTATGGTTCATGTTTTTTCCAGTTGGTCCCTGAGTGACCCATTAACTGACTTAATAACTTAATAGAGAAGAGAAAACTGAAGCCTGTTTAGATGAGGAAATCAGCATGAAGTGAGAAGACTGAAGCAACATAACATCAGAAAGTGTCAGAAACTGTAAACATGAGGAATCTCTGAAGATGAGGATTCATCTTCAGATAAATAGAGATGAATATTCAGATGAATAGAGAAGGGGTGGGATGAATAGAGAAGGCCTGAGAGTGTGTCTTAGAAGCAGTTACATTCTGCAGATTCTTTTTCTTTTCCTTAGAGAAAGATGAACATTTTTACGCGTCCGTGGCAGGAAACAGAAGGTTCACTTTCACAGTAACTGAAGCAGCACAATCTGGAATTAATCCTAGAGCAGTCTCAGAATCAGGAATAACAAAAATAGTGAAAGCAGGGCAGAGCAGATTTAAGGAAATAATAGCAAGAATGGGAAACGGGGATTAAGTGAAAATCATCTTATTGAAAACTGTCGTTGCCATCTCCTTTAAACTCTGAAACACTGACAGCTAGGTTCACATGGAAAGCAGAAATTGGATCATTATTCTCTTGATACGTTGAGAACCACAAGAGAAATAGCCATAGGTTCTGAAATTTGGTCTCCCAAACAGCTATGAACACAGCTTGACTGATAGTCACTGGATAGTGAAACTCACTTGGTGAAATGCCCTGTTCCTACACGGTTTCTTGTTTGAGAGTTAAATATGAATGGCCAACCCATTGGCAGTTGAACAAAAGTACTAATATAAGGGGCAAAATAACAACCAAAAAAAAAAAAAAGTGGAATAAAAGAGGCAAAGTAATAGGAGAGAAAACATCACAAAATCTATTACTATATTTAGAGAAATAAAAGAATATAATTCTTTTTTTAAAAAAATAAAGATTATTTAGAGGACAAGAATATGTTCTTAGAATATTAGGAATCTGGTAGCAAAATTGTATACATATATTTTTGGATATTTATATGCAATATATTATATATACATATATATATGCAGTAGAAAAAAAAGTTTGGGCAGTTTTCCAGAAAGTAACACTAAAAGGAAAATTCATGGGTAAAAAGAGATAAGAAATGTTTAAGGACAATCATGAAAGTTCAATATCTGAATGTTAGGAAATCCAGAATAAGAAAACAGAGAAATTGAAGAGTCAGGCATGAAGAAGGAAATATGCATTAATTATCAAGTAGGTAGTAAAAGAAAATTTCCCAGAACTGTGAAAGACTAATTTCTCAATTAAAAGACTCCATAGATAGCACAATGAATTAAAACAACAAGAACAACAACAACACACACACACACACGCACACCATGGCACTTCATTGTGTCATATTAGAAGACCAGAGATAAAGAGATGGTCTGAAAAACTTAACAAAAAGGTAAGAAGAGGGGAAGAAAAGACAGATGCAAAGTATCAGGAAATGGAATCAAAGGGGATGATGGCTTTCCTAAAATAATGTTAGCATTGCTTGCATTTTAAACTGTAATCCTGGTTGGCTTCAAATTAAATTTAAAGATATGTATGGAATTTGCTAAATATCACAAAAGTAATTAATGACAGGGAGAAATTCGGATCCAGATCTACTAACACCAATTTCCACATTTTTCAATAGAGTTCAATATAGTTGGAGTTGGTGTAGAATAAATACAAATAAAGGAATGATTAAAGAAAACCTTTTGAAAGTCAGTGTTGTGCTTTGGTTTTCAAAATGATGAATCTGAATTGCTTGATAAAAGTAGAGAAAAACATTTAGAGTTGATTAAATGGTCACATGCTATTAAGCCTAGGAAAACTAGCTTTATTAAGGTGGAAAGGATTTATTTGATAGGGTGTCTTCAGTGTTTATAATACAGTTTACCAGGTACTTCATTCTCTTCTCTTTTCCTTTCATCTAGTAAAGACACCATTCTTCTTTCCACCCTGATGCCAAATGACCCAAGCTGGTCCAATTCTAATATATTACTCCCCTGGCTACCGTGATGGTAGGCTCATGATACAGGGAAGACAAATCAGACCTTTACTCTGATATTTATAAAACTGGACAGGTGATAGAGAAGGTCCTTTTTTCTATAGTCGTGCAACTGTCAGAATAAGAGCCCAGAGCTGCTAAGAACCATATCTTTCACTATGCGGGGCAAAGTGGGAAAAAGAAAAAAAACAATGAGAGTAGAGTTTCAATAGCATTTTGAAAGCCACAATTCAACCTTGTATAATGCCAGCTTACTGATGTCTTTCCAAATATTTGTTTGTATGCGACAATAAATTTAGCTTAAGTGAGTTGAGTTGACCATCTATCACCGAACTTTAGAATCTTGGCTAAATCACAAGATGTATTTGAAGGGTTATAGGGTACAAGGGAGAAAGTTAGTTGAGTACATTTTGATTAAAAACTAAAGAGTGATTATTAGTTATAATAACTAATGAGGGCAGTTCAGATTGTAGACTTGTTTAAAGTGATAAAATGGTTTTCAATAAAGTCTCCTTTTCTATATCAGTGAGACGATGATATTGGGTAAATAAAAGGTTAGCAATAAAAAACAAGCCAAAATATAACTGTAAGAGTTCACTCATGATAAATTTAGGATGAATCTACCCTATAAAAATGGATGAATGTAAACGCTTTCTTATAGTTGTGCTTTTGGTTCATTTTAACTACTGTGATTTCTGCAAGTTGATAGTATTTAAAGGTCAAATTTTTTGATATTTATTTCACAGAATAGGTGAGAAAATAAAAATAATTTTTGAAAAGTTATAGCCAAAAAAAACCCCCACAACTATTTGTGTAGAGTTCAGAAAGTGTTCTAAAAACATCTTTAGTGCTAATTATGTTCCAGGCATTATATATAGCATTGCATCATATATTTAACGCAACTCTAAAAGGTTCTTTTTATTGGGTCCATTTTTCAGATGAGAAAATCAAAATTCAGAGAGGTTAATGACCTGCCTGTGATTACACAGTCAGTAGGTAGAAACTGGAATTCAAACCAAAGCTACGTAACTCCCAAATTCATCCTTTTCATAATGCTCCACTGCCAAATGGAAATTCATATCAAGTTTCATAGGTATAATTACCATGCTCTCACAAAAGAATATGTAAATTTACAATAGTAGAGTAGAATTTTCATAGATAAGAACTTTACATTCTGTTTCAATTTAGATACTGAATCTAAGGTTCTTTGAGAGCAGGATGTGACTTACACTTTTTCTCATTATGTTGACTGCCCATAAAAAATTCACTCAATGCATTTTCTTTTTATTCTTAGAATCATGTTAACATGATTCTTTATATATGCATTTCAATTTGCAACACTCTTAAACCTAATTTGTTCTAACTGAATAAAAGTAATTTCTGATTAATAAATTTCATAGTTGATACATGTCATTGAGTTTTCCTTTCCAACTACATAGTTAAGTGTGACTTTCTGTTTTCTCAGTTTCAGCCAAGTCCCCAAGAGGCTAGACCAAACAATAGGTATCTTTACCAAACAAGTGGTAAAGAAGGTTGACAGGCCACGTAAAGAAGACTTAGAGGTCCTCTAGATCTGCGCTGTGTAATACTGTAATCACTGGTCACATGCATCCATTTAAGTTCAAATGTAAAAGCATTAAAATGAAGCAAAATTAAAAATTAAGTCCTCCAATTGTACGAGTCACATCTGAAGTGCACAGTAGTCATGTTTGACTAATGTTTCCCATATTAAACAGTGTAATACAGAATATTTCCTTCATTGTAGAAAGTTCTTTTGGACAGCATTGATCTAAACAATGTGAAGAACACTTAGAATGGAGTAGTTAAAAAACTGCCCCTTCAGCATTAACCTATAACTTATCCTTATTCCTATAAGAAATGCTCAAGAAAATGTGATTAGACATTAGATATCTAACCCATTCCTCCAAAAAATATTTAAAGCCCTAATTTGTATCATTTTCTAATTTCCATGATATAAATATTTCCAACATGTGGTTTCAAGCTACCATGATAAAGCCACTGAACACAGCGTTGGGAATTGACTCTACCAGCTCTTTCGAGCCCTTCATATAAGCTTCATCTCCATAATAAACATTGCCTTTTACCAATTATAGTTCTAGCAAGGGGGCTTTCTGAGGAAACCGCAAAGCATGCTGCAAGAAAAAAAGTTGGCAGCCAACATGAAGACATGATACTAAGTTACAACTGAACCAACATTACATATGGCCTTTTTGCCCCTGTACCACTTCTCTGCTCTCCTGTACCTGACACTGCAGAGATCAGAAATATGAGGTAAAAAGTGTAAATATGGGGTAAAATGTGAGATAAGAACTGCCAGAGATTGAGATAAAAAGTATATCAAGTTAAAAGATATTGTGAACTCTGCATTTTTTCCCCCGATGTAGCATGTGACAGATGTAAACTGAAGTAGGAGAGAAGTTTAAAATTAGATGATGGTCTGTATTTTTATAGAGAATGAACTGGATATTTTTGCTATTTGAAAATTGTCTAAAAGCTATGGAATCTATCCAACTTCATTAGGAAAAAGAAAAAAAAAATCTTCAGATAAAATTCAGAAAGTAGAGGTGAAAAAACATACAACTGCATTCTGCCTGTGCCTAACCTAGTCTAACTAGTTCAATAAATTGGTCCTATAAGTAATATAGAAAGTCAAACAAGAATGAATGCCTAGAAGAAATAGAATTCTAAATATAATTTTAATAAAGTAAAGTTATTACCATGACTAATCCCAAGCTTATCTGGGCTACCCTCTGCTATGCAATCACTTTGTCAGAATTAGTCACTTCCTCTCACCCCCAAGAAAAGTTATTTTTCTAATTAAGCTATTGGTAACAGTCTTCCTTGGGTTTCCTCTAGACTGCCTAATCTCCTCCACTGTGAATTGCTGGGGGTTGGAATCATGGGGTGTTTATTTTTGTACCCTTGCCATGCTTAAAATGAGATACAGTTTTTCACTTGTATATAGTTGTGTACTGCAGTGCCTGTGGGAAACATTTGATCCCTTTAGTAGTTGAAAAAGATTATACTAGGTGTGAAATTGGCTTGCAGAAGTTATTCATTTACTTCTTTTTTTGAGACAGTGTCTCACTCTGTTTCCCAGGCTGAAGGGCAATGGTGTGAACTTGGCTCACTGCAGCCTTGACCTCCCAGGCTCAAGCAATCCTCCCACCTCAGTCTTCTGAGTAGCTGAGACTACAGGCACATGATAGCATGCCTGGCTAATTTATGTATACGTATTTTAGAGACAGAGTTTTGCTATGTTACTAGGCCTGGTCTTGAAATCCTAGGCTGAAGCAATCCTCCCACCTTGGCCTTACAAAGTGCTGGGATTACAGATGTGAGCCATCACACCTGGCCTGCACAAGTCATTTTATATTGGCAACGTAAATGTCAGTTTAATTCCAACTTGGGTGAAGAAAATAATCAATTCTACTCAATAAAAATAAAAATAAATTACATTTTATTATCCAGTGGGGAAGATTCATAGCCCACACAAATCTAATAAACCAGCAGAGGTTGGAGACAGCATAAATGTTGGACACGCTGAATCTTCCAACAGCACAAAATTATTTGTCAATTCTTGAGGAATGTTTTTCTTCAGAATTTCATACAATAAAAAGGATAACTTCTAAACTGCATGTGTATTATTGTTCAGTAAAATACGGAGAGATTAATTGTCAAATATCTTATAAGTTATGCAAATTAACATAATATATTAAATTATCATTTTGTGGTAACAAAGAAGAACACCACTAATTTTCAATTCCACTAGAACCAAGTCTGTTAGCTCTTATTCACATTCATTCTACGGTTTCAAATCTATGAATTATTTCACCTGGCTAAAGGGGCTTATGCTTGATCATATCTATTTTGAACTCCTAATTTTTGCTCTTGATTCACTTCCTTCTCAGACTTCCTACATGCACAGCTCTCCACATCTTAATTGTTAGTAACACTATCAATTTACATAGTTGTTCTGGGCAAAACCTTAACATCATCCATGACCCCACTCATTTTCTCATATTTCACATCCAGGAAGTCCTGCTGACTCAACCACCAAAAATATATGTGGATTCTGACTTTTCTCCTTGGTCCAAATTAATATCTGAAATAGTTATAAAACTAGTATCCTTGTTTTTACCTTGCCCCTTTTTCTTTTATCTTATAGTGAATACTGCTTTCTTACATAAAATATTAAATCATATTTATTTTTCAATGACTATCTCCTCTACTATAACATAAGCCCTCCTAGGGCAGAGATTTCTCATAATGTGTGTGTATATATATATTTGCATATAAAATGCAAAAATGAATTTGTTGAACAAAAAAGTGAACGTTTGTTGGGACAAGCATTTATTCACTGCTTAAATATTTGTTGAAGATATCCATGTATATATGTATATCTCTATATAAAATATATTTTAAATATATGTATGTATGTATATACATAAATATTTGTGAATATATGTGTATATAATTATATATACACATACACTCAGCTACACATATAATGATTTTGGGTATAGTATTTGCATAGAAAGTTACATGTGGTAGAATAATTGTAAATATATTTATTTTAGATTTTTAAATTTTTTTATTATACTTTAGGTTCTGGGATACATGTGCAGAATGTGCAGGTTTGTTATATAGGTATACATGTGCCATGGTGGTTTGCTGCACCTATAAACCTGCTACCTACATTAGGTATTTCTCCTAATGCTATCCCTCCCCTATTTCCCCACCCCCAGACAGGCCCCAATGTGTGATGTTCCTCTCCCTGTGTCCATGTGTTCTCATTGTTCAACTCCCACTTATGAGTGAGAGCATGCAGTGTTTGTTTTTCTTTTCTTGTGTTAGTGTGCTGAGAATGATGGTTTCTAACTTAATGCATGTCCCTGCAAAGGACATGAACTCATCCTTTTTTATGGCTGCATAGTATCCCATGGTATATATGTGCCACATTTTCTTTATCCAGTCTATTGTTGATGGGCATTTGGGTTGGTTCCAAGTCTTTGCTATTGTGAACAGTGCCACAATAAACATACATGTGCATGTGTCTTTATAGTAGAATGATTTACAGTCCTTTGGGTATATACCCAGTAATGAACTGCTGGGTCAAATGGTATTTCTGGTTCTCGATCCTTGAGGAATTGCCACATTGTCTTCCACAATGGTTGAAAATATATTTAGTTTAGATTTTATTAAATATATAATATTTGATCCTTTAAAACATCATCCTATAAAAAATTGACTTAACTTGAATCTAGAAATTCTGCATCAATACTTTAAATGAAGATGGTAGAAAAATAACACCTCAAAGGGACTATGGGAATAATAGAGTTGGGCTTTTGTCATTTATGGATATATCCACCGAAAGCAGCATGTTGCTTCTGTTATTTAACAGGAAAATTACTAAGCTAATTCCTTCATTCAAAAGCATATATTTAATATGTACTTTGTGTATGAAATTGTACAGTTTTTTATGAACCTTTGAGCCTTTGGGTGCATAGGAAAATGAATGAGACACAGATTTTATTCTTAATCTTAATGTAATGAATAGTAGAATTTTATTTAATATAAAAATAGTCATAATGTGATTATTACCATACCAGGAGCACACACATAGTGTTATATACCCTCAAAGAAACAAGAGATAAATATGGAATAAAATTTGTGTTTTTATTTATTTTTTAATTACATTGAAATAAAGGGAAGACATTTTTAAAATTAGAAAAGGCTCCCTTCTCTCTTTGAGATGAAATATCTATAAAACGTTACTAAAAGTTCACATAACAATTAAAGACATTTTGGATTTATTTTTTTTTTTAATTTCAGAACTTATTAGACATTGAAATGTGTGATGGTTAATTTATAACATGAAAAATTACAAGCGCTATGCTTTTACTGAATATGTAATGTGGCGATTTCAGCAAAAGCATCCAAGCTGTGGACAAATTAAGTAGATATCAAAAGAGCCACCCATATGAAAAGAATCTTAAATACCTCTGAAATTAAGGGAACTTATGTGTATGATTAAATGGGGAAGTAATTATCCCATTCCTAAATTATAAAATAAAGAATAGAAATTCATGTCACAGAAAGCAACAATCTCACGTAGCATTTACAATTAACTGTGAATGACACATTGAAAATGTATTTACCTTTTTGAAAGGCAGCATAATTTCTTAGGCTCAAAATTTGTAGTTGATACATTTAGCAATTTCTGGTTACAAATTTCATTCCTTTGTTCTTTAGGATATCTATCCCTAATAGGAAAAAGAACAGACATTCTTAAGATATTATACTTGTCTTTCAACAATGAAAATATCTCACAAATGCCTTAATTAAAAATAATTTGGCCAGGCACAATGGCTCACGCCTGTAATCCTAGCACTTTGAGAGGCCGAGGTGGGCAGATCATTTGAGGTCAGGAGTTTGAGAACAGGCTGACCAACATGGTGAAACCCTGTCTCTGCTAAAAATACAAAAATATTAGCTGGGTGTGGTAACACACATATGTAATCCCAGCTACTGAGGAGGCTGAGGCACGAGAATTGCTTGAACCTGGGAGGAGAAGATTGTAGTCAGTGGAAATCACGCCATTGCACTCCAGCCTGGATGACAGAGTGAGACTCTGTCTCAAAAAAAAAAAAAAAAAAAAAAATTATCCTTAGTTTTTTTGTTTTGTTTTGTTTGTTTGTTTCTTTTCCCTATTCTCATAGAATATAATCCACTCCCTGGTATTTATTCTTTTTTTGTTCTTACCATTTTACCTCCAACCTCCTTCATAAACTTTCCTGACTTTACTACATGTATTAAATCCCTCTTTTCAAAAATTCAGTTTGGGCCGGGCACGGTGGTTCATGCCTGTAATCCCAGCACTTTGGGAGGCCGAGGCGGGAGGATCACGAGGTCAGGAGATCGAGACCATCCTGGCTAACACGGTGAAACCCCATCCCTACTAAAAATAAAAATTCAGTTTGTATTCTGCTGCATATGTATACATTCACAGGCTTTCAGATTTGGGAGAATGAAATCTCTTGCCGTTGTACCTGTCATCTATAAAATCCAGCGGTGTGCTAGCAAACTGGCTCTCCCAATTAAAACAAAAAGAGAAATCCTGACTTGGAGTGTTTGCCAGTTTCTCTAGTGTAAATTAACCCACACCTTGGTGATTTGAAGCAACCAAACCAACCGATAAAATTCTTGATTATTTAACAATCAGCTTTCATAACCACTATAAATTGACTCAAACACATGTTGAGTCAGATATACTCATGATGAGTGTCCGGATATACTTATCTAGAATATCTTTTGTGACTTACAATTATTTCATGAAGTGTCCATCTATTGATGGAGATCTCAAGTTGTAAAAATGATATCCCTGGCCAGGCACGGTGGCTCATGCCTGTAATCCCAGCACTTTGGGAGACTGAGGTGGGTGGATCACCTGAGGTTGGGAGTTTGAGAACAACATGACCAACATGGGGAAACCCCATCTCTACTAAAAATACAAAATTAACCAGGCATGGTGGCGTATGTCTGTAATCCCAGCTACTTGGGAGGTTGAGGCAGGAGAATCACTTAAACCCAGGAGGCAGAGGTTGTGGTGAGCTGAGATCATGCCATTGCACTCCAGCCTGGGCAACAAGAGAGAAATTCCATCTCAAAAAAAAAAAAAGAGAGAGAGAGAGAAAGAAAAAGAAAAGAAAAACAAAAAAGAAAAGAAAAAAAATTATTTGATATTAACCCATATCTTCCCTGCATTTTTCCCCTGAATTGGCGTTAGTCAAAATTCAAAAGCTATACAGTGTAAATAGAAATTATTTGGCAATGTCACTGAAAGACTTTAAGTTGGTTAGTATGCATGTCTTCTTTCCCAGGTTAAGCACAATTTTTTTCAACTGCTCCTCATATCCCATGGTTTCTAAAGTCCTTAACAGCTTATTATATTCCTGGGGGTGTATGAAAATTAAGAGTCATCAGGGTTCAGAAATTAACACCTAGCTCCAGATGTGGTCGGGGTAGAGCAAAGTGCCAGAGAATTAATGCTTTGCTTTCCTTGCACTATAATTTTGCTAATGCATTGTATGGATTCGTTAGAAATTTTGGCTGCCACATCACTCAGTTTACAGAGAAATTGTAAAGCCAACTTATCCACCCAGACCTCTTAGTTTTTTTCAAACCCAAAATGCAGTTCAGCCACTTTTTCATCATCTTGTATCTGTCCAACTAATTTCTGAAGCTAGGTGTAGGAATTGTGTTTAATACCTCATGGATTTCATACCCTTAGTTAGACATTAGTTAGACTCTTCATTTCAAACAATATGAATGAATCCATAATCAATCAACCTCTCCCATCACTGTGCTTATAATATTCCCAGATACAAAATATGTCTTCTTCCTTTTTTATGCAAAGGAAAAATAATCTCAATTGATAAGATAACAAGAAGAAACAAAGAGCCTTTCTATCAGTAGCAGCATATGGGAAAAACCTTTGCTTTAGATCTTTAGATACTTTTTTATTCTTTGTGAGATATTCTATTTTTCTCCTCAGCCATCCATCATTCTGAAATGATGGGCTGTATCCCAGAAAACACATTTTTTTACACCATCTGCGTTGACTCAGTTCCAAATACTTCTTTGTCTCCAATGCACATTTTTCAGTTAGATCAAGAGATGACAACTCCACCTGTACAATGCAATTTCCTTGCCCCAAATCCTTTTGACTTCAACCTTAGATTTCAAAGTAACTAATGATGTAATTCAAGTTCTTTTTTGAGCTATTGCTCATTTTCTCATGAATCAGCAAAAGAAGGAAGCAGTTTGAGCTTCTCGTAAGTTCTGGCAGATTCCTCTTTATCTCAGATAAGAATATCTTGGAAGATAGTACTCTTCTCTATTAACTATGGGAGTGTTTATATAACTAACTCTATATACCTCAGGAGAAAATCACTAGTGCTTACTGTATGTCTTTTTTTCAGGGTATAATATTGCTTTGTTTCCACTAATTTGCACTTTCTACTTATTTTGCACATGGTAATGTAAATCGATACCTGTATCAGCTGACATTGTCATGTACTTTGGTGTATGGTAAGCTTATCTCCTTTACTCACTTCTTAAAATCAAGATCTGCTTTAAATATTTTATGCCTCTTACAGAACTGAATTTAACTAGTTTTTGTTAATATGCTTACACATATATCTTAAGTGAAAATTTTTTCAGTGGGCTAACTGGTAGAGTAACATGATAGAGTAACATCTCAAATCTGGACTCCAAACAAACCTCTTCTAGGAAACCTCTCTTATTAACTGTACCTGACCATAGTCAGTCTTTTTTTTTTTTTTTTTTTTTTTTTTTTTGTGACAGAGTCTCGCTCTGTCGCCCAGGCTGGAGTGCAGTGGCCGGATCTCAGCTCACTGCGAGCTCCGCCTCCCGGGTTTTTTCGCCATTCTGCTGCCTCAGCCTCCCGAGTAGCTGGGACTACAGGCGCCTGCCACCTCACCCGGCTAGTTTTTTGTATTTTTTAGTAGAGATGGGGTTTCACCGTGTTAGCCAGGATGGTCTTGATCTCCTGACCTCGTGATCCGCCCGTCTCGGCCTCCCAAAGTGCTGGGATTACAGGCTTGAGCCACCGCGCCCGGCCCATAGTCAGTCTTTTCCATGAGTTCTTGTAAGCACCAAGATGCTCGGTGTGAAGCACTCTGAATTAAACTTATTAATATGTTGCGGATATATTAGTGCTTAATATTTTCCAATCTTTGTTTCTTACCTCCTCCACTACATGATAACTTCTCATCGAGCAGAGATTTTGCCAGTCTTTTAACTCTCTTCTCAGAGCCCTTCAGGTCCCAAAACTCTTTAAAACAGGATGTGAAACATCTGGCTGCCCTCCATCTTCCCAGGTTCAACAACCGACATGCAGCTCTTCACACTAAGCTCCCGGGTTGCTCTGTAATTTCCAGAAGATATTCCACCCCTGGTATGCTTCTGTTCCTTCCTGGAATGACTGATATTTCTACCATTCATGAGAAAATTTATTCCTGTTCTAAGTGTCAGGTTCAGCTCAAGAATGTCTTTCTAATGAAATTCGTACTGTGCCCATAACCTCTGTGTCTCTCTTTTCTACTGAACTATCTTTCCTGTATGGGTTTCTGTAGAGGGTAATTGATAGAACAAATGCTTTTGAATCACAGAGACCTTGGCATGAATCCAATTCTACCACTTTTAAGACGTGTGATTTCTGTCAAGTTATTTAACAATTCTAATCCCTTGTCTAGGATAGTTTTGAGGTTTAAATAAGTGATCCATGTAAAGCGCTTAGCAATTAGGTTGGCACAGAGTAAGCCCTTAGTAAGTGGCAGCTCTTTTGAACTGTAAGATTCTGGAGACCAGGTCATCTTTGAAATCAAGAGTCTGTTTCTTCATAAGTGCTTGGTAGGTATTTATAGAATTATTGCAATGAATACTTCTGCAACAGAGGAAGCATTGAACATTGAGACAGCGAGAGTCAGTCCTCAACATGCTGTAGGCCTGACTTCAGATAGGACCTTCAGATTTTTACTAGGCTTTCAACACATTGACTAGAATGTACGTACTGAAGAGTGGAAAAGTTAATATTAAAAATAAAAATACTAATTAAGCCTACTTAAAAGTCCTCCATAATTTTCAGTGAGGCTTTTTTCATTAAACTAGTTTTCAGACACTCACTCTACCATTCATTTTTGGATCTGTGAAATAATAGGTGAGAAGCATTATTATGCTTGTATGACAAATCTCTTGATTAAAATACCTGCAAGTGCAATTTCAAAAGACCATAGTAAAAATCAGCCCAGTTGTTTAGAACCAAACATGGCAAGATCATTGTCATGTGTCAGATTGAACCAGACTCAAGTTAAAAATAACAATAAAAAATAGTACTTTACTTTGGGTAATGTCTACAAGTAAAAACTGACCAGTTGTATGTCATTTTGAAGGACAAACATACTGGCATCTAGAAGGTCAGAAACAAACCCATTTCATTTTTACAGAGACTATTTTAGGGCTGATCTTTAGATTTACTTGCACATTAAATAGGCTTCTAATATTTCTTCCTAGCTTCAGTCTTGACCCACCATAATGATCCCTTTACAACTGTAGTCTAAAATACAAAGAATGAAATGTGGATTCCCATCTTATACCATACACAACAGTGAAAATGGATTAAAGACTTGACATTTAAGATGTGAAACAACAAGATACCTGGAACAAAATACAGGGAAGAGGCTTCTAGATATTGGTCTCAGCAGTTACTTTTTTTTTTTTTTTTTTGCATTTAACACCATATGTGCTTATGGTATGAGCACCCATAAGATGTCATAACCCATTCAAGAGATAATATGGCAATTACTTTTTCAGAATGTAAATGCCTTGTACATTCCTTTTCAGCATTGACAGAACCTAACAAATTGCCTTATTCATCTGAGTAGTGCATGTTTGTTGAATCAAATTACATTTGATTAAATCTAATGCCAGGATAGTTATTTTGAGGATGGGTAAAATTTATTTATTCTTGTAATTATTTTGCGAATATACATTGTGACGTTCATTAACATGTACAAGCAATTTAAATTTAGAAACGTATACTCCAATCAATAGTAATCTTCATTACAGAATTTCCTCTACTAAATACCACATGTGTGGTCAAAAATGACGAGTCTCATGGCTTTCAAGAAATATTCACATAGAAACCAAATGACAAGTAATATCCAACAGCTGCTGCCTTTAGGCAAACTGTAATTAAAGTCTCCTATGTTTAGAAACATAGAAGTGTTCTACTATCTAGATAGTAGAAGTGCAAAATCATTTTACTTGGCAACATTTTTCTTTTTGATATATACATATCCGTGTGAAATAAATCACACAGCCATTCATTGGCTATGTGACAAAACCCATTTACTTTCTTACTAGAGGGTTCATTGATTTTATTGATTTCTTTTCCTAGGGCTTACTTCTGACTGTAAAGCTGCTAAATTAAAATTTTCAAAAAGGTAAAATCATAACTATTATATAAAACAAATATGGGCTAAAGGTTTATTTAACTCAATTAGTATGAGCACCCATAAGACTTTATAACCCATTCAAGAGATAATATGGCAACCAGCCCTTCAAAAATACTGAAATTAATTTTCCTACAGATCCAAAAGTGCTTACTGTTTCATACAGCCATGATATGTAATATTTGGGTTTCTTTTTCTATAGAACAGAAACTAATTATGTCTTTTCTTACTTTGTACTGCTCTCAGCTTTTTAAAAATTTTTTTCTTTTACAAAGGTGTAAAAATGGTGAGTCAACATAAAACCAGTTACATCTACATATCCTTTTGAATTAGATAAAACTCTGAGGGTACAATAAAAGGGCATCCAGTGTTCATTTTTTGTCAATTTCCAAATCTTGGACATTGTTTTATTTCATAAAAGGGCTTCTAATCTGGCAATGTAATTTTGACATTTAATTTTCTCCAGATTAACTAGAGCCTATCACAGTTTATTTTTTAAAAAAGGTTATTCAACAGTGTGATTAATTTTTGATAGGTGTCAACTTTTGATGTGCAAGATGGTATAGTTCATATCACAGCTAGATATCAGAATCATTCAAATTCCTAAGTAACTCTTAGGAGTTTCTAATTCTGTGGCTTTTCTGAGCTCAATTCTGTCAAATCGAAGTTATTTCTTCCTTTCTCTGCTTCTCTAGCCACTAAGGATTTATGATCTGGTTTAAACTACAGGTCCAACTTTTTAATTAAATGCAAAGCTATTTCCAGTTTCCAAGATCAGAAACTCATTAGATTTCCTCTTTAACTTCCACATCCAGAAGTCTTTTTAGTTATGTTTATTGTGAGCCAGGTAAACTTTTTGCTGTTAACTGGAGCCAAGAGTGATAGTGGGAGGGGAATTCAAGCATATTTTCTCTGACAGTATATGCTAGTGGATCCCTTATTCTCTGATGAAAGTCAGGATTGGTTTCACTTGTTAGGGTGATAGCGGGGGCGGGGGTCATATTCCCTGAGAAGGACATGTTTGCCAAATAAAGAAAATGATAACACTTAAAACACACACACACACACAGATTAGGAAGCACTCCTTCCCATTTCAAATCAGTGAGAACATTTGCACAGATCTAGATTTCCAAGGGATCAGTTTGTAAGAGTGTAGCTATGGGCTTGATAAACTTTATATTTTATAGACTAATCCTTTGTTCTATATAGTGACCTGCAGAGTGACCTGTCGTACTATTTACCACATATGTAAATATAGTTATGATCAAAGAAAAACTTCAGCCGAATTAAATTTAAAGAAGTTTAATTAAACAATGTATGATCCATGAATTGGGCAGCCCCCAGAATCACAGCAGATTCACAGAGACTCCAGTGCAGCCACGTGGTGGAAAAAGATTTACAGACAAAAAAAAAAAAAAAAAAAAAAAAAGGGAAACGATGTACAGAAATTGAAAGTGAGGTATAGAAAAAGTTGGCATTAACCTCATTTGAACACAATTTGAACACTCAGCAGTGTATGAATGGTTGAAGTACGACTGCTGAGATTGGCCAAGACTCAACTATTGTTACAGACGCATACGCCTAAGTCAGGTTTTCAATCTTGTCTACCTATTAAGCTAGGTTGCAGTTTCTCCACAAGGACTCAAATATAGAAATATGGAGTCCTTCTCAGGCCACATTTAGTTCATTTTAACAATTAGTAGTTCCTCAAAGCTGCTTTCAAAATGTAGCCAAATCACACTCTGTTTATATGAGTAAAACATGCTTTCACATTCTGTTATTTACTAGTGATATGAAAGCTAGATGAAAGGCAGGTGAGCCTAAAGTCAAGGAGCCGAATTAGGTGAGTATTTCAATAGTCTGAGAAAGGTATGGAACTAAGGAAGTTGTTGTGGAAAAAGAGAGATAGTTGAAAATCATAATTTGTAGGATTTGATTAATTAGGTATGAGGTAGAAAGCAGGGCCTAAGCTGACTCAAAGATGTCAGGACTCAGTATCTCTGTGGACAGAGGGTTCATTAAGTGAGGTTTTTGTATGAGTAGCAGGTAGATTATGTGAAATTTGTCATTGATCATATTGAGTTCAAGATACTATTAACTATTCTGAAGGTAAGTTCAGTATCGAATCTGGAGATACACATTTTAGGCTATTGAGCCTATAGGGCATGGTTAAAATCAAGAGTGTTGATATTGCAAAAGAGGATATGTGCATGGAAAGAAAAGACTGAGCATCCAGGGTCAAAAACCTGATGACAGAGTCAAAAAAGTCACTAAAGAGAATGAATTAAGAGGTCAGCAAAAAACTCTGGAAAGATAGATTCGTATCATTTGGGTCATTGGAAAGTGCTTAAGATTGTGTGCCTTGAGTATGCATATAAAGTCAAAGACCCAATAGAGATTGCAAGTAATTAAATACATAGGAGAAAGTAGATAACCTTGATGGAGAAATACACTGGAAAAGACAGGAGATCATGGGTAGAGATAAGTTACTTGATGTTTAAAGGAAGAATGAAATCTCTTATTTTTGATCCTGAGAGAATAAAGAGCATGTGCAGTTATAAATAATGTTGTATGAAGGGGAAAGGGAGTTGGAATAGTTCATGCCTGATGACCTCAATTTTATTTAAAAAATGAAAATAAGTTTGATATAAGTGTGAGATTTAGCTTATTCAGAAAATCTAAATGGAAGGATGAGTACCTGAAAGGTTCTTAACAGAAAGAAAAAGGTAACTGACCAAGGAAAACAAAAATTGTTGAATGTTTCTGGAGTTCAGCTGAAATAAAATTCTATTAATGTAGAGTGACCCAAATCTACACAATTCTATGATTTTCTTCAGTAATAGCAGATGTGTGTGTGAAGAGGGTGAAAACATTTATTCAAATGAGCCCCACTGATTAGCAAAGCGGCAATTTAGGTCAGAGAGGAAAGTTCAAGATGAGATTCATATACTGGAAAAAATAATTCCAGAGATCTCTATAAAGTCAAAGAGAAGGCCATGAAAGTGAGGGTGTGAGGAACTACAATGTTAGGAGGTAAACATTTTGAAGTTCTTGGTTTCTGCTGAGACATATTTTTGTGATAAGAAGGTCCAAAGCGAATCCCTTAATATAAAGAAAGAAGTATATTCTAACAGAAGTTGATTGAATTTAAAGCAATTAAGAATTTATGAGATTAGAGCTGTAGTTAGGTCCTTCTCTGGTCTTCGAAATTACTATAACTGATTATAGTACATGGGATAGAGAAAAAACTGATTCCAATACCAAGACCTTTAACCGATATGAGAGAGTGATACAAACATTTTTAGATTAAACTGTAAAGAGGAAAAACAAAGAGCAATATGCTCAGAGTCTGTGAATTTCAAATGAAGAGATAATTTTACGAGAGTAGAAAGTGAGAATTTTGAAATCAAGAATAATAATTGCACTTTTGGTCCTTATGGCCTATGTGTGAAGAAATATCTTCTTAATGGGATGATTTAATAGAAGAGTTTTCTTCCAGTAAGGGAAGTAGAAAGCAAATGACGCTGCCTTTGCAAAACTTGTGACAGTGAGAGAAATCTGAAATCACTTACTCCATCCTGCTTCTAACCTCGCAAACTAACTGCATTTGTTAAAGTTAAAACAAAGATGATAACAGTCCCTTCCCCAAACTAACCACATCCTTGCTCTGGGACTGAAACTTGCCTTTGTAAGATGAATGAAAGTCCACAAGGTTAGGATTATAAGAGGGTTCAGAATTCTGCTAAAATGTAGGTGTAGCTGAATGATAAGCAGACATTGTCTTCTAGCTTGCTTTTTTATGATTCCTTACTGCTCAGGGATTATGCAGACAGAGGTCACAAGATTTGTAACTTTCTCAGTTGCTCCTATAGATTATATCACTATTGTAAATCCTGAGATTAGCCTTTGAGATATTTTTTAGACTTCTGCATTCTGGTTACCACCTGACTCTGTTTGGCCTCACCTAGACCTGTGATTCACACTAAGAAACTGACTCAACTGGTCTTGAGGCCCCTACCCAGAAACTGACTCACAATGCAAAGACCATTTTTCACCCTCTAGGATTTCATCCTCAGTCCAACCAATCAGCATTCCACATTGCTAACCCCCTGCCTGCCAAACTATCCTTGAAAGATCTTAGCCTCTGATTTCTCAGGAAGGTAGATTTGAGAAATGTCTCCTGTTCCCCTACTTGGCTGTCCCTATGATAATTAAACTCTCTTCCTTTGCTGCAATATCTGCTGTTCTCCGTACTTTGGCTTTTCTGCATGACTGAAAAGATGAACCTATTGGGCTGCTCCACAAGTATTAGGGAAACTGTTAAGAAGAGCCAACTTTTTGTATGATGAATATTTTTAAATGTTAGACTAGTAATTCGAACAGTATATTTGAAAGGTGTGGGAAGTAGGGTAAGAGGAAGCACAGTTCCACGAGAGAGTAAGGTTCAGTAGATAATATATAAACAGTGTCAAACTAAAAGAAAGAAGTTGAGGCAAAACTAATATAGGTAGAGAGTTTATTTGGGCCAAGCTTGAAGACTGCAACCCTGGAGCTAGATTCAAGTTGCCCTGAATATACACTCTGATTAGCAATAGTAATAAGTAGATTTTTAAATTAAAATAAAAGGCAGTTCCTAAGTTGTTCTCCAATAATTTACATTAAAATATCAAAAGCCATTGATTGGCTATATATTGTTCTTTGTGTCACAAATCCCCAAAACATGAAGATAATGGGTAAGGTCGCTAATCAGAAACAAAATGACTTTAAACAATTGCTCCCAGGCAATGGAGAGGAGATAAGATTATGCTCACTTCTTTTCTGACCTGGGTACCCTACAGAGTCAGACTGCTCTGAGTTATTTTTCTTTTCTCAGCAGTGAGACATTCACAGTGAAATCCTCTGTGATGAGCATGATGCAAGGACCAGAGTTGCAAAACACATTGTAATACTCTAGCCATAAAGTTTGAAACTCTAATGTCAACACGGGCATAAAGCCTCCTGGTGTCTTCAGAGAGGGAAGCTCATGTGATGGCGTCTAAGGCTTTTGGAATCAGAGGGAGATAATTTATTGTTTCTAGGCCTAGAAGATAGCATTTTCCTTTTTAAATAGATTTTAGATTTTCTCTTTTTTGCTACTGACCACGCTTAGAGGATACGTTTTGTTGTTATTGCTCTTAACCCCAGATCTTCTCTTTTAAGCAAGCTCTGTCGTTTGCAATATTTTTTCTGGTGTGGCACTCAGACAGTAATAGCATACACAGTATATTCTATCTTAAACATGGAAGACTAGAATGTCCCCACTGAAAATATAATTCAAGGGAGTAATGTGTTAGTTCAATTAACATTATGCTATGACTTAAACTCATTCACTCCCAAATAGAGCTCAATACTTATCTTTATATATGTATTTTAAAATAAAGCCCTTCTCTTTATAATGTTATATTTGATCAGACTGTCAATATTATGAATCCATCATGAATCCACTGTAATGATATTCCTTCCCAATTTTGTGTTTTTTAAAATTTCGTTAAGCTGGAATTATCAACGTTATTTATAAATGTGAAAGAAGACACAAAGATAGAGTCTATGACATAAAATACATGACCTCTTTTAAAGCTGATGTCCATTATGTATAGTGGTTAATCCACTTACAAACCATTTAACTGTATTATCTTTTCCACGTTTATTTATTTATTTATTTTTATTTTTCCTTAGAGACAGGGTCTCACTATGTCGTACAGGCTGGTCTTAGACTCCTGGACTCAAGTGCTCCTCCTGCCTCAGTCTCCCAAAATGCTGGGTTTGCAAGTGTGAGCCACCATGTCCAGCCTGTCTTTTCCTCATTTCCATATTATCTATCAGGACGCCATGAAGAATGTTGCAAGTAACTCAATTAGTGCATGCATGCATGCATTCTCTTTACTTGAGTTCAGTAATAATCTAACAAGTGAATCTGCACTTGTTAGAATTTTTATGGTGTGATGAAAATACTTCTGCTAAATCCATGATCTGAAGGTTGTTTCCATATTTCCCCAATCCTTGTCCACATTTCTTACAACCCTTTTTGCTCAGGTAGTTTTATTGGCGTAAGTATTTTAACTAAAGAGTTTAATGTAACATTTCTAGATTGTCTCTGACCAGAGAGACTGTGAGAATATTTTGGAAAAGAATATGCTGCCTAACTTATAAATGACCTAAGATAATAAATGTCTTTCTGCCCCTCAAAACTCTAAGTCATTTATTTAGCAAACCATGAACTCACTACGTCCTGTTTGTATTGAGGTCAAATTTTTTTTTTTTTTTTGAATACTGTATGTACCAGGCATTGGGCAGATGTTGAAAATACAAAAATCAATAAAAGTTAGTTTTTATCCTTGAGGAGCTTACAGTCTAATGACAGAAAAAAGATATTTAAATACATAATACTTAAATATTTAAATATTTAAATACATAATGGTAAGAGACATAAATAAAATAATGTGAGAATGTGGAAGACCCGAAGCATGTGTCAGCTGGAATCTAAGTCCAAAGAAATTCGTAGTGTTCTCAAGTTAATATTATTTACATAGAGTTTTGTCTAAAACTTTTTTCACTATAAAAATCATTCTGTTTTGAGATAATCACTTTAGTGAAACATTTCATCAGACCAGTCTTGGCCCACTGACATGAAACTGCCACCCACACCTGTATTTAGAAACTAATTCTTTTGTATATTTTTTGTGTGTATTTGTGCTCAATATAGTACATTCAGAACATTCCCAGGCATAGCTCAGAATGCTGATTAATAATCCAATTCAATTTCTATTTCTCATGAACCTGGGATCTATTTCCACACACGTATTGTTCAGCATGAAGGAAAAGCAAATAAATTCATTTCTTTGTGTGTGAGAAAGCAGGCCTAAGCTTGTTTGCATCTCTCTATGGCTCCTTCCAAGGGTTGATTTTCAAAAGCCAGATCTCCATCTTTTGTTGAGCTGAAAAATAGGAAACTTCCTTTGTGAAGGAAGAAGCCATATGTGAAAAGTTTTCATCCACCATGCACTGCCAATATTACTAAGTCTAACTCACTACCAAGGGCATTGCCTCATGACTGAATTTGCTTACAAGTGATTAAGGCCATAAATTACACAAAGAAAATGAGCATACAGCTAAAATAATTGCTCTAACACTAATTCTACCCTGTTATATCTTGCTAAGAATCCTTTGCCATCCATGCAGTCCCATCATGTTTATTGCAATTTTCAAGTCTGGCCTATTAAGAGTATTTCTTTTACTGAAACTTACTCCATTATTACCTTTAAGGATCATGAGGATTAGATAATGAAAACCTTTAAATTACTCCCTTTTGCAACCCTATTGCTTACAAGGTAGTCAAGAAGCTACCCAATTTTATTAGTATATTTTAAAAGCCTTGTGAAATAATCATGTTTATAAATATTTTTATGCTAGTAGTTCTGTGTCAATATTCTTTTCAGTTTCTATGCAAAGGTCTTTCATCCACAGAACTACAAAATTAAGAGAACTTCTGCAGTGAAATAATTGCCTTTCATGTTTTAAGTACTAGATTGATTTACAACTCTCCACTAAGATGAAAGTGTTCAAATTATCCCCCCACCCATCTTTCAAGTTTAAAAAGAACTAAGTGATTTTGCCTTTGGTATTTTACAATGTCAGTGAGCTTTAAAGAGCTTTTAAACAAATAGGATTGCCTAGGCAGCCACCAAGAACCAGATCATTATCTTCTTTGGGTTTCTATGCAATTGAAACAGTTTCACTGATTCAGGCCATGTCTCTCCAGGTACCTACGGTACCTTCATACTTGGGGCATCACTGATACTGTTCCCAGGAAACTTACCCAACTAGACTTTCCTTGAAAATCATTTCTCTTCCACTCCTCCCAGAGAAGAAGTACTACCAGGAGCCAGGATTACTACTATCTGGTGATATGGCCCCTCCTTCAATTTGAAACTTCCACCTTCTCAAATAAATCTCTTACTAAGTCTCCTGTTAAGTAAATACCATTTTCACAAGAGCCTTTCCAAGTATCACTCTTTTGCACTAGGACTCTTGCCCGCCACCCACATCCTATTCAAATTAGAAACAGTCTACTTTTCCCTCTTTCCTCAGGCATCAACAGTAGGTTTAAAGACAACAACTGCTATCTAAGTTTCTTTGCAGCTACATTGCCTTTGATGACCAAAAGTTAAGCTAGCTCATGAATTAAGACTTTCAAAACTTGGGACTTAATTCACCAAACAGGGACAGGGCATAACTAATATAAAAATAATAGTTCTTTTCAATTCTGGGATATTATTAGCTGTCACAAACAAAGCAGGCTTGGGCCTTTCTCTCTCAAGAATGACAGATTTGAAATAAACACATGCTGCTTCATGAATATGTTGAATCTGGAGAAGCATTTTTTCAAGAGAGACATTATTTAGAAAGAACTAGATGGTGGTCTGTTGAATGGTTCAGCTATTTGTAATCATGTTATGTTAAAAGTTTCTATTCATAATAAAGACTATAATAAGCATTTCTGAAAAGGTAGAAGCCTATCTAAACAATTACATTTAATACAGTTTAAAGTAAAGTAGAATTTACTTGTCTAACACAGACTCAAATGCTACCACTCCGATTTCCTGCAATGTATTTAAATGCAACTTTACTTGCTCTCCTATCTTGTTTCTTTTTTGTATTCTTTTCAGCATTGATTACACTCTTTGCCATTATTTGTTTATATGTCTGTTTCTCCTATAGAATTCAACATTTAGATGTCAATAATCATTTGGTCAGATTTGTATCCTGGATCTTTTGAGTAAATAACTGAATTGCATTTTATTATTTTTTTTAAAAAATCTATATTTTAACAATTTGGTAAATTGTTTTATATACCAACTAAATTATAGAAGCTTTAAAATGTTCTGATAATATGTTTTGAATGGAACATAAGTAAAGATAGAATGTTTTTCTTATCTGTTTTTAAGGTATGTCTTGTGGGACATGTCATATTTTTACAAATAAAATATTTTTTCCTGAGTCTATATATGTGCTGAATAAACACATAGATTGAAACCAAAATTGTTCCAATTAAATTTCTATATTATAATTTTTAAGAATTGAGCTTTAAATATATATATATTTCAATTATGTAAAGCTCATAACATATTCCTAAATGCATGGGCTAATATACCATCCATAGGCTAGTGCAAAAGTAACTGCAGCTTTTGCCATTATGGTAATAGCAATTATTTTTGCACCAACCTAATAGATTTAAAAGGTATTTCCTACTATGATTGAGGCTTGTAGACATGATGAAAATGGCCCAGACAAGTGAAATTTTAGTTTACCCCAAGTAGCTCTCATAATTCTTATATTTACTTTTTCTTCTTATTTTCAACACACTGGATCTACTGATGGGCTTTTAATTCAGGCTGACTGTATAAACATCCTGTGAGATTGCACTGGTGTTTTACAGGGATTTTTATTCCAGGGCAGCCAATTAGTAAACTGAACTGGGTTAGATATAGATAATTACCACTAGCATGATAGGAGATGTTTACTTCAAATTTGTTATCTTCCCTGTGATAGAGAACATATTTGTGCTTGAAAAACACAATTAATCCATGAAAATATGTATTCAGCTGAATGATGGTTCTTCTCATGTTACAATATGTGATTTATGTGTTCCTAAACAGAGATCAGGGATATTCCCAAAGTGAAAGTTAACATGGATACAATATATTTATGGAATGAAAAAAAAAAAAGAAAAGAAAAGAATTCAATTGAGTTAGAAACATACATAAATAGAATTAAGAGGAATGTCAAGAATTCTGAATAGGTACGATTTTACTCACTATAGTTCTCTGTATATAATGTGGCATTATTAATTCTGTACAAATGTGCCTGTCTTTATACAAAGCATAGTTGAGAAGAATAAATATGCATTTGTGAAATTTTATATAAAGGGTCAGTGGAGCTATAGCAATGATTTATTTAATCTGGCCCATGGAAAATTCAATAGGGAAAAATTCAGAAGAAAAAAATGTAGGTTTTATTAATTTTTAAATGTTTGTATTTAAATTGATAAAATATGTGTGTTTCTGAATATTTAATTTTATTTTGTGTAGAGGCAGAGTATAGTAAAATTAGTAAGTTCTGTCTATTTTATCATTTACTTAGTTTTCAGTCAATTATCAAACATGTTAGGCCTAGATCTGGTCATCAGCTCACTTTGTAGATGCCTGATTTATTCTAAATAATAATATGAAATTCCCCAATATATTTTCTTATATGATTAAGTGTGTATGTGTGTCTGTGTGTGTGTGTTAGGTCTTCATAGAAATGGATTAATGCTAACATTTTTACATCATTGCTAATTTTTATACTTTATAATTAGACATTCTAAGTTATAATCTTTTTAACTAAATTCAAATATATTCCTCCATTAATTTTTCCATTCCTTCTACAAATATTTATTGAGTACCTTCTCTAGTCTGTGTTAATACATAATTATTCTCATTTGAATTTTCTCAATTCAAAACACATATGATTATTATCAAATGATTTATATGATTGTCTCAATTCAAAAAACATGATTACTATTTAAAAATGAAAATAGGATATATTATTTTGCAGTTATAAGTGCAAAATAAAAGTAGTTAATTTCTCTAGCATCTTGTTGACATTTCCTGAAGATGAACAACTATTGAATTTCTTGTGTACTCTTCTAAAACAATTTGATTCATATTTCTAAACAATATATGAATAGGTTTATAATGATTTACTTAATCATTATATGAGATCTATTCATATTAGTAATACAAATGGGTCTTTTATAGGCATAAAAGCTACATAATATTTTCTTGTGTTGATACATTATAAATTATTTAACTAGTTCTCTATTTATTGGTCATTAACTTCATTTCTAGTTTGTTTTAATTACAATGTTGCAATGAGTAATTCAATGTATATTTTTGTATATTCTTCAGAGCTACCTGAGACCACACTAATAGACATAAATTGCTGGAAAATTTCACATACATTTTACATTTTGATAAATATGGCCAACTTCTACTCAAAACAACTACATTAACATACATCTGCACCAATAATATAAGATGGTCTTATTTTCCTATTCTTACACCAACACTGGATATTACCCAAGATTTCATATCTGTCAATGTCATGGGCAAAATATAGAATCTCATCTTTTGTTTCCATGTCTTTATATATGAGTGAAATTGAGAACCTATTTATATATCTATAGAATTTTTTCTAAAAGCTATTCTTTTTAATCTTTTTCTGATTTTAATTACCTTTCTTATGCCATCTTATTATGTTTTATACATGTGAACTAACCTGAGAAAAATGAGCTATTTGTTACATGTGTTGCCAATTCAAATTCACATTTTGCGTTTCTTTACTTTATATGCATTTTATACATAGACCTTTTCAATTTTTGTGTAAAATTATAAACTTTTAAAAATCATTTTTCGTTTGAAAAAGCTACTCTCAATTATAAAATCATGTTAATTCAAAAGTCTTCTTTCAGCATTTTAGTTTTTATTAACATCTAAATATTTTATAGAAAAATACTTAAAAATGTATATGAGTAATGAGGTAAGAAAGCACATTGACTGTATTTTAAGTAAATACTCGATAACCGTATGTGATGGCTTCCATATTACAGAACATTTCCATTATCACAAAAGCCTTATTGGACAGTGCAGGTATAGAGAATGCTCTACCCTTATTTTCAGATGTTTATCTAGATAGTCCCTTAGATTTATTTTACAGATTAATAAAGAGTTCTCTGTGATAAGAGAAGAACCTGCACATGCATTTCTAATCTATTCTAAGGTCTAATAGAATGTTGGAGCCTAGAAGAACTAGAACAGTTTACCACCTGAACTACTAAATTTACATGCTGATATAAACATATATAGAACAGGGGTGAGGTACATAGAGCTTAAGAGACTCTTGAAGATTAGTTATGAAATAGTTCAAGCATCTTATTTTCTCAGATGTTGAGACAATCTATAGAGATTAACTACATTTCCTACTCTGTTAGTTTGTAGGAGAAAGATGACAAGAATTCAGTTTTCTTGACTCTCTAGTTAATCCAGCACCACACATTTGTTATCAACTTATATCCACATGGAAAAATAAATTATTTAGTACATTGAAGAAATATTCAATCAAGTACAATCACAGAAACGAAAGAAAAGAAAAATTGACCTTAACCACCTAGGAGTATCTGTTCAAGTATATTTGTGTCTTAAATGTGGACTTCCCTAAGTGTGGTCATGGTTATTGCTTCTTTCTACATGTCAGGCAGAACTCAGTACCTTTTTACACTCCTCAGAAAATATTGACAAGCTCCAAAAACATGAATGAGCAATGTATAACTTTATGAAAAATTCCACAGACAAAAGGTTCAGGAGGCTTTATTACACTCGGCACAGCAAATGCCTTAAAATTTTTCATCATGTATATCTACCATCGAATCTCTTCCACGTATGTCCTATTTCACAGAGTATTGAGCTCTCTTGAATCCTGTCTCCTTCTTTCTAAATATCTCCAGTCTCAAATGCTCACCTGCTTTTGCATAACAATTTAGATAATTTATGTTTAAACTATATAAAATTATCAGTTTACATAGAATAACTCACACATTTTATCCACTTTTCAATGCTGAGTACTTACATTTCAGTCATTGTAGTAACCACTCAATTAATGAAATATATTCAGTGGGGAATAACTAACAACTACAATTTTTGTTACATGTTCTACATAAGAAATTAACTTAGGTTTTATAGGTTGAAATTGAGTGTTGTAAACTTCTGAATTCATTGAAGAGTGTGTGTTATATAAAATGTGGCATTTTGTAAAAGGAGAAATTCGAGGAAATTGGTGAACTTGAGAGAGATGATTCTTCACAATTTTAAAGATGAAGGGTTTTTATCTTGTTCGATAGGCTGTAAATGTAATACTTCATGAAGTAAGATAATTAGCAGAAGTGGTGATAGAAATTCACTGTGGTACAGAGAATTTTATTTAATAGTACACAGGACAGTCAGGAAAGTAATCCTACTTAATGTAACTCAGTATCTTCATTGAAAAAATATGTTTTTTTAGAAAGTTTGAAGAACATTAACTTTACGACTTAAATGTAAGTGTAAATAAACAGTTCTGTTAAGATGAATCTAAATAGCCACAATACAGAAAACTACCCATAAGATGGAAATACACAGATATATGCATTCTAATATTAGCCAAGAAATGTTTTTCTTTTTCTTTTAATTGTGATTAAAATCACAAATCACATAATATTAAATGCACCATCTTTTTTTTTTTTGTGACGGAGTCTCAAATCATTCTACTATAAAGACGCATGCACGTGAATGTTCAATGCAGCACTATTCACAATAATCAAGACATAGAATCAACCTAAATGCCCATCAATGACAAATTGGATAAAGAAAATGTGGTACATATACACCATGGAATACTACACAGCCATAAAAGTGAATGAGAGCATGTCTCCTGTGAGAACACAAATGAACTGGAGCCTATTTCTAACTGGAGGTTAGTAAGCAAATGAACACAGGAACAAAAATTCAAATCCCATATGTTCTTACTAAGAAATGGGAGCTAAATGATGAGAGCTTATGAATACAAAGAAGGGAACAACAGATACTGGGGTCTACCTGAGGGTGGAAGCTGGGAGGAGGGAGAGGCTCTGTCGCCCAGGCTAGTGCGATCTCCGCTCACTGAAGCTCGCACTCCCGGAGTTCACATTCTCCTGCCTCAGCTTCTGAGTGGCTACAGGACTACAGGCTCAGCCACTAGGCCCGGCTAATTTTTTTTGTATTTTTAGTAAAGATGGTGTTTCACTATCTTTTATTAACCAGGATGGTCTCAATCTCCTGACCTTGTAATCCGCCCACCTCGGCCTCCCAAAGTGCTGGAATTACAGGCGTGAGCCACCGTGCCCGGCCTCAATGCACCATCTGAACCACTTTTTTGTTTGTTTAATAATGTTTATTTTATTTGTTCCTAATTAAAATCTTGAAACCTGTAGAAAATGTAGGGAGAAAAATTCTATTATCAATGTCCAGCCACTTTGACAATTTTTATACATTATGTTATTTTTAAAAAAAACAAACAAACTTTTATTTTAGGTTTTGGGGTACATGTGAATATTTTTACATAGGTGTACCCAATTATTATCTTTTCTGCTCCTCTCCCTCCTCCCAGTTTCCACCCTCACGTAGACCCCAGTATCTGTTGTTCCCTTCTTTGTATTCATAAGCTCTCATCCATTTGGCTCCATTTTCTTGAAGTAGAACATATGGGACTTGATTTGTTCCTGTGTTCGGTTGCTTACTAACCTCCAGTTAGTAATAGCCTCCAGTTCCGTCTGTGTTCTCACCAGAGACAAGCTCTCATTCTCTTTTATGGCTGTATAGTATTCCATGGTGTATATGCACCACATTTTCTTTATCCAATTTGTCATTGATGGGCATTTCGGTTGATTCCATGTCTTGGTTATTGTGAATAGTGTCGCATTGAACATTAGCGTGCATATGTCTTTATATTAGAATGAGTTATATTCTTCTGGGTATATATCCAGTAATGGGATGGCTGGGTTGAATGGTAGTTCTGCTTTTAGCTCTTTGACAAATCACCATACTGCTTTCCATAATGGTTGAAGTAAGTTACGTTCCCACCAACAGTGTATGTGTTCCCTCTTCTCTGCAACCTCACCAGCATCTGTTACTTTTTGACTTTTTAATATTAATAATAATGATCCTGACTGGTGTGAGATGATATCAAATTGTGCTTTTGATTTGTATTTCTCTTATAATCAGTGATATTGAGCTTTTTTATTTCACATGTTTGTTGGCTGCATGTATGTCTTCTTTTGAAAGTGTCTGTTCATATCCTTTGCCCACTTTTTAATTAGGTTGTTTTTCTCTTACAAGTTCCTTTATAGATGTGAGATACTCTTTGTCAGATGTACAGTTTACAACTCCTTTCTCCCACTCTATAGGTTGACTATTATTTTGATAGTTTCTTTTGCTGTGCAGAAGCTCTTTAGTTTCATTAGATCCCATTTGTCACTTCTTGCTTTTGTTTCAATTGCTTTTGGTGTCTTCTTTGCCTATTCTTATGGTCAGGATGGTATTCCTTAGGTTGTCTTCCAGGGTTTTAACAGGTTTAGGTTTTACATTCAAGTCTTTTTTTTTTTTTTTTTTTAAATAAGCAATATGACTTTATTTAGTTACTTTGGAAACAAAACCCCCCAAATAATGCCTGAACCCAAAGGTACATAAAAATGGCCCAAAATAGTTTAAAATAGATTTGAACTTCATTTGCCGGATTTTCTTCCTCATAACATGAGTGCTTTCAGCTGGACAGCAGATTACAAAGCATCTCCGATAATTAAGGCAGATGATCAATCTGTGGCTGCATCTGTAACTCCTCCTGGGAAAACAATCCTGTTGGAGTTGGGGGCTCTTCCCAGTTGTTTGGTCAGTTGGCCCAGGAAGGAGCAGTCCTGGCGCTGGCGGGTAGGGAGCCAGGCCCCACCTGTCTTGTCACTGCTCGTTCTGCTGGCCCTCTGTGACTGACGCTGACACGGAGCCCTGGACCTTGTTGACATCACTGATGCACACCCACTGCCTGTCAACCAACTCCTTCCACAGGGTCACCTTATTTCTCCACGGGAGACAGCCAGGATGTTGGCTGTGATGGACCAGCTCACATGCCACACCACATCACTGAACTTGTGCAACAATTTAGGGGACCACGTATTGCCTGAGGCATCATCACAGGTCCAAATGAACACATGACCGTCCTGGGAGCAGCTGGCGATGGTGCTGGTGGGCAGGCCGATGGAGGGGTCCCAGGCCACATCTCGAACCCAGTCACTGTGCGCTTCTAGCTTCTGCTCCTCCTTCCACTGGCCATCCTCCTCCTCCTTCCACAGCTTGATGAGGTTGTCACAGCCACCTGATGCAAACCTCTTGATGTAATTGGGTTTCTGCCCCGAAGGCTGGTCTATGAGGCTTCCAGGTACAACAGCAGGGGCCCAGCTGACGGCATTGCAGCCAATAGTGTGAGCGTTGTTGATCTTCTTTACTTCCCATTGGCCTTCCCCGGTGTACATCAGCAGGGAGATGGCCCCATCTGAGCTCCCACAGGCCAGGATCAGGCCATAGTCATGGGGGGCCCAGCACACCGAGTTCACTGATGAGTCGTGTCTCACGTGCTCGTGGCTCTTCTCCCAGGTGCCATTTTCCTCTCTCCAGATAATGACTTTCCGATCATAGGAGCACGATCCCAGGATGTTGCCATACATGGTGTGAGCCCAGGCCACTTGCCACACAGGACCCTCATGACCCCTGAGGTCGGCGATAAGGATCTGCCCTCCATTGCGCACATCAAAGATTTTGACGGACCTGTCTGATGAGCAGGTTGCCAGGTGGGTGCCATAGTAGTCCATCTGGGCGTCGTGATTCATGTCCTCATGGGAGGTATCCACAGTGTTAATTACTGACACCATGATTGTGGCGGTGGCTGCTCCGGGTCTCGGACGTGGCAGCTCCCGGCGGCGCCTCAGAATCACATTCAAGTCTTTAATCCATCTTGAGTTGTGTTTTATGTTGTGTAAGAAAGGGGTCCAGCTTCAATATTCTGAGTTTGGCTAGCCAGTTATCCCAGCACAATTTATTAAACAGGGAGCCTCTTTCCCATTGGTTGTTTCTGTCAGCTTTGTCAAAGATCAGATAGTCATAGGTGTGTGGGTTTATTTCCTGGCTCTCTATTCTTTCCATTGATCTATGCATTTGTTTTTGTACCAGTACCATACTCTTTTGGTTACTGTAACCCTGTAGTATAAAGTTGGATAGTGTGATGACTCCAGCTTTCTTCCTTTTGCTTAGAATTGCTTTATTATTGCCCATTAGTGCTCTTTTTGGTTCCATGTGAATTTTAAAATAGGTTTTTCTAGTTCTGTCAAGAATGTCATTAGTAGTTTGATGGGAATAGCATTTCATCTCTAGATTGCTTTAGACAGTAAGGCCATTTTAATGAAATTGATACTTCCTATCCACAAACATGTGATGTTTTTCCATTTCTTTTTGTCTTTCTTTCAGCAATGTTTTGTAATTCTCATTGTAGAGATCTTTCACCCACCGCCGCCCCCGGTTAGCTGCATTCCTAGGTATTTTATTCTTTTTGTGGCATTTGTGAATGGGATTTCCTTCCTAATTTGGTTCTTGGATTGGCTATTGTCAGTGTACAGAAATGCTAGTGATTTTTGTACATTAATTTTGTATCCTGTATCCTTGCTGAAATTTTTTAGCTGAAGGAGCTTTTGGGCCAAGAATACTGGGTTTTCCAGATATAAAATTATGTCATTTCCAAACAGGGATAATTTTTGACTTCCCCTTTTCCTATTTGGTTGCCTTTTATTTCTTTCTCTTGCCTGATTTCTCTGGCTAGGACTATGTTGAATAGGAGTGGTGAGAGAGGGCATCCTTGTATTGTGCTGGTTTTTAAGAGGAATGTTTCCAACTTTTGCCCATTAAGTAGGATGTTGGCTGTGGGTTTGTCATAGATTGCTCTTATTATTTAGTGGTATGTCCCTTTTGTACCTAGTTTATTGAGAGTTTTTAACATGAAGGAATATTGAATTTTATCAAAAGCCTTTTCTACATCTATTTAGACAATCGTGCAGTTTTTGTCTTCAGTTGTGTTTATGTAATGCGCCACATTTATTGATTTGTGTGAGTTGAGTTAACCTGGCTTTCCATGGATGAAGCCTACTTGATCATGGTAGATTAGCTTTTTGATGTGCCACTGGATTTGGTTTGCCAGTGTTTTGTTGAAGATTTTTGCATCAGTGTTCATTAAGGATATTTACTTGAAGTTTTTGTTGTTGTTGTTGTTGTGTTTCTATCAGCCTTTGGTATAAAGATGATACTGGCCTCATAGAATGAGTTGGGGAGGAATCTCTTCTTCTCAATTTTTTGGATAGTTTTAGTAGGAATGGTACCACCTCTTTGTATATCTGGTAGAGCTCGGTTATGAATCCATCAGGTCCTGGGCTTTTTTTTTTTTTTTTTTTTTTTTTTAGTTCATAGGATATTTATTACTGATTCAGTTTCAGAATTCATTATTGATCTGTTCAGGGAATCAATTTATTCCTGGTTCAGCCTTGGGAGGATGTACGTGTCCAGAAATTTATCCATTACTTCTAGTTTTCTAGTTTGTGTGCATAGAGGTGTTCATAGTAGTTTCTGATAGCTATTTTTATTTCTTTGGGTCACTGGTAACATTCCCTTTATCATTTCTAATTGTGCTCATTTGGATCTCCTCTTTTTTTCTTCTTTATTAGTCTAGCTAGCAGACTATCTGTTTGTTAATGTTTTCAAAAACCAACTCCTGGATTCATTGATCTTTTGAATGTTGTTTTCTGTGTGTGTGTCTCAGCTTCCTTCAGTTCAGCTCTAAGTTTGTTTTTTTCTTATCTTCTGCTAGCTTTGGGGTTGATAGGCTCTTGCTTCTGTAATTCTTGCAGTTGTGATGTTAGGCTGTTAATTTGAGATATTTCTAACTTTTTGATAGGCATTTAATACTATAATTTTCCCTCTTAACACTGTTTTAGCTGTGTTTCAGGTACTCTGATATGTTTTATCTTTGTTCTCATTGGTTTCACAGAATTTGTCTATTTCTGCCTTAATTTCATTATTTACGCAAAATTCTTTCATGAGCATGTTGTTTAATTTCCATTTAATTGCATGGTGTTGAGCAATTTTCTTAGTCTCAACTTCTATTTTTATTGTGCTGTGGCTTGCGGGTGCGTTTGGTATGATTTTGGTTTCTTTGCATTTGCTGAGGATTGTTTGATATCCTAGTACATGGTCAGTTTTAGAGTATGTGCCATATTATGATGAGAAGAATGTATATTCTATTGTTTTAGGATTGAGAGTTCCATAGATGTCTATCAGGTCCATTTATTCCAATGTTGAATTCAGGTCCAAAATACCTTTGTTAATTTTCTGCCTTGATGATCTGTCTAATACTGTCACTGAAGTATTGAAGTCTCCCACTATTATTGTGTGGGATTCTATGTTTCTTTGTGGGTCTCTAAGAACTTGCTTCATAAATCTGGGTACTTCTGTGTTAGGTGCATATATATTTGATAGTTAGGTCTTCTTTATGAATTGAACACTTTACCATTATATAATGCCTTTCTCCCTCTTTTTTTTTCTTTGTTGGCAAAGTTTGTTTTGTCTGAAATTAGGCTTTCAACCCCTGTTTATTTCTTTTTTTTTTTTTTTGAGACGGAGTCTCGCTCTGTCACCCAGGCTGGAGTGCAGTGGCCAGATCTCAGCTCACTGCAAGCACCGCCTCCCGGGTTTACGCCATTCTCCTGCCTCAGCCTCCTGAGTAGCTGGGACTACAGGCGCCTGCCACCTCGCCCGGCTAAGTTTTTGTATTTTTAGTAGAGACGGGGTTTCACTGGGTTAGCCAGAATGGTCTCGATCTCCTGACCTCGTGATCCGCCCGTCTCGGCCTCCCAAAGTGCTGGGATTACAGGCTTGAGCCACCGCGCCCGGCCCCCTGTTTATTTCTGTTTTCCATTTTCTTGGTAGATTTTTTCCCCATCCCTTTATTTTGATCCTATGGGTGTCATTATGTGTCTGGAATTGGTGGGTTCTTGGTCTCGCTAACTTCATGAATGAAGCTGCAGACCCTTGCGGTGTTACAGTTCTTAAAGATGGTGTGTCCGGAGTTTGTTCCTTCAGATGTTCAGATGTGTCTGGAGCTTCTTCCTTCTGGTGGGTTCGTGGTCTCACTGACAGGAGTGAAGCTGCAGACCTTCACGGTGAGTGTTACAGCTCTTAAAGGCAACGCGTCTGGAGTTGTTCCTTCTTCCTGGTGGGTTCATGGTCCCTCTGGCTTCAGGAGTGAAACGGGAGACCTTCGCCGTGAGTGTTACAGCTCATAAAGGCAACGTGGACCCGAAGAGTGAGCAACACCAAGATTTACTGTAAAGAGCAAAAGAGCAAAGCTTCCACAGGGCAGAAAAGGACCCAAGCGGGTTGCCACTGGCTGGCTTGGGCAGCCTGCTTTTATTCCCTTATCTGGCCCCACACATGTACTGCTGATTGGTCCATTTTATAGCAAGCTGATTGGTCTGTTTTACAGAGAACTGATTGGTGTATTTTACAGACAGCTGATTGGTCCATTTTGACAGAGTGCTGATTGGTGCATTTACAATCCTTTAGCTAGACACAGAGTGCCAGACAGAAAAGTTCTCCAAGTCCCCATTAGGTTAGCTAGAAACAAAGTACTGATTGGTGTATTTCCAAACCTTGAGCTAGACACAGAGTACTGATTGGTGTACTTACAAACCCTGAGCTAGACACAGAGTGCTGACTGGTGTGTTTACAATCCTTTAGCTAGACATAGAGTGCTAGACAGAAAAGTTCTCCAAGTACCCACTAGGTTAGCTGGATACAGAGTACTGATTTGTGTATTTACAAACCTTAAGCTAGACACAGGGTGCTGATTGGTGTATTTACAATCCCTTAGCTAGACATAAAGGTTCTCCAAGTCTGCACTAGACTCAGGAGCCCAGCTGGCTTCACCTAGTGGATCCCACAGTGGGGCTGCAGGCAGAGCTGCCTGCCAGTCCCACACCGTGTGCCTACACTCCTCAACCCTTGGGTGGTCAATGGGACTGGGCGCTGTGGCGCAGTGGGCGGTGCTCATCAGGAAGGCTGGGGTGCGCAGGAGGCCATAGAGGGGGCAGGGGTGGGGGAGGCTTGAGCATGGTGGGCTGCAGGTCTGGAGGCCTGCCCTGCAGGGAGGCAGCTGAGGCCCTGCGAGAATTCAAGCCCAGCGCCAGCGGGCGGCCCTGCTGGGGGACCAGGCACACCCTCCGCAGCAGCTGGCCTGGGTGCTAAGACTCCCACTGCCCTGGGCCAGTGCTCCAAGTATGGGGCCTGCCAAGCCCATGCCTGCCAGAACTCACACTGGCCCGTGAGCACCACGTGCAGCCCGGGTTCCCACCTGTACCTCTCCCTCCACACCTCCAGGCAAGCAGAGGGAGCCAGCTCTGTCTTTGGTCAGCCCAGAGAGGGGCTCCCACAGTGTCGTGGTGGGCTAAGGGCTCCTCAAGCACACTAGAGTGGACCCCGAGGCCGAGAAGGTGCTTAGAGCAAGAACTACTAGTATGTTGTCACCTCTCAGTTACACGTGAGCTGAGTCTCTGGTAGACAGCATACCATTGAGTTATGCTTTTCTATCTAGCTTGCCACCCTGCTTTTCAAGTGGGGGTATTTATCATGTTTAAATTTGAGGTTAGCATTGATATGTGTCAATTTGATCTTATCATGTGTTGTTAGCTTGTTATTATGCTGGCTTGTTTGCATGGTTGCTTTATAGCATCACTGGTCTGTGTATTTAAATGTGTTTTTTATTAGCTGATAGTGGTCTTTCTTTTCTTTCTGTATTTAGTGCTCCTTTCAAGATCTCCTGTAAGGCACGTCTGGTGGTAACAAACACCTTCAACATTTGCTTATCATAAAAGAATTTTATTTCTTCCTCACCTAAGATATTTAGTTTAGCTGGTTATAAAATTTTTGGTTTAAGATTTTTTTTTTAAAGAACATTGAATATAAGGCCCTCAATCTCTTCTGGCTTGCAGGGTTTCAGCTGAGAGGTCTGCTGGTAGCCTGATGGGGTTCCGTTTGTAGGTGACCTGCCTTTTCTTTCTAAGTGCTTTTGACATTCTTTCTTTCATCATTTCAACCTTGGAAAATCTGATAATTGTGTGTCTTGGGGATGATCTTCTTGTGTAGAATATTGCAGGAGTTCTCTGTATTTTCTGAATTGGACTGTTGGCTTCTTTAGCAATGTTGGGGAATATTTCATGAATGATATCCTGAAATATGTTTTCCAAGTTGCTTGTTTTCTGCCCCTCCCTTTCAGGAATGTGAATGATTTGTAGATTTGGCCTCTTTACATAATTCCATACTTCTTGGAGGTTTTGTTTATTCCTTTTTATTCTTTTAAAAAAATTTTTTTTCTGTCTTATTTCAGTAAGTCAGTCTTCAAGTTCAGTTTCTTTCCTCATTGGTTTATTCTGCTATTAATACTTGTGATTTTATTGTGAAATTCTTCTATTGTGTTATTCAGCTCTGTCAGATCCAATAGGTTCTTTTTATCCTGACTGTTTCATCCTTCACCTCCTATATTGTTTTACTGTTGTTAGTAGTTTCCTTGGTTGGGTTTTGCTGTTTTCCTGAATCTTGATGATCTTCATTCCTATCCACATTTTGAATTGTATTTATGTTATTTCACCCAGCTAAGCCCAGTTAAGAACTCTTGTTGGAGAACTGGTGTAGGCATTTGGAAGACATATGACACTCTGACCATTTGAGTTACCAGAGTTCTTGTGTTTGTTCCTTTTCATCTCTGCATGCGGGTATACCTTTAACTGCAGTGTAGATTGAGTATAGTCAATAGATTTCTTTTCTGGGTGTTTTCTCTGGGACGAGGCTTTGTGCAGGGTCTGTTTGGAGCTGACTTCTCATTTTTGGTTTCAGATGGGAATATGTTAGCAAGCCATTTTTGGTGTTGAAGCTTTGGGGTGTGATCCCATAGGTGGCACTTAGACATACTGGTCAGTTTGTAGACTCTTCCTCAGTTGTATTTCCTGTGTTTGCTCACAGTTGCAACTGTGTTCCTTCTCAATGGTCTGAATGTGTGAATTCCTCTCCCCCTTGAGTGTTGGTTGTACATCACAGCTTAGCACTCCTGGGCTGCCCACTGCAGCTCTGGGGTGATTGCAGTGTTTATGATCCCCGACATGCAGGCAGCAGGGGAAGGGACCTTAGTAGTGGTTGTGGTCAAGGGTCTTTTGTTTTTTTTCCAGGGGGCTCCCCCAGAAAGATGCAGGCCAGCAATCACTCAATATAATCAACCAAGGATGCAGAGTCTATGCTGTCATCAAAGCTGGGAATTCCCTGTCCAGTGATGAGTGGGGAGATAGTGGTACCCATGGGAGATGGGCTGGCCTGCTCTCTTTGGGTCAGACTGCAGCTTGTTGGAGGAGTGGATAAAGCACTTAGGGTCTTTGCTCCTTTGTTAGTCCAAGGGTAGCAAGGGCAATTCCACTGCAGAAGAAATGGAGTGCTCCCACGGACTCTGTCCAGGAAGTTGCAGAGCTGTTACTGGCTCCATAGCTCTTAAAGGGAGTGTGCCTGGAGACCCAGGCCTGGAGTACTTGCCTGATGAGGAGATATGGAAATGGGCACCCATGTGACAGTCTGGACAATTTTCTGTAGGGCTGCTACGGTATTCTGGGGGTCCCCTTCAATCCCTAGTCACTTCAGACTTTCATCTGGAGATATCATCAGTGAAGGCTGTGAAACAGCAAAGATGGCAGCCTGCCCCTCCCTCTGGGAGCTCCATTCCAGGGAGCTACTGACCTGTTCCCTGCTGAAATGCACCTGTAGGAAGTGAGTAGAGACCCCACTTGGGAGGTCCCACCCAGTAAGGAGGAATGGGTTTGGGGACTCACTTATGAAGCCATCTGGCCATGTTTTTATAGAGCAGACTGTCACTGCTCAGAGCCCTGGATTTGACTCCTTTCCTAGGGATATGTACAGGGATCTAAACTTCCACTTTGCTGGAGTTGCAGCTACTTTTGCAAGCAGGCCTGGAAAGCCTGCATTTCTAAGGCTCTTGGGTCTCCACATGTGCTTGAATGGCTGCTCTGTTGAGACTCCCCATAGTTCTGTATGTCAGATTGAAAGTCCTGGTGGAGTGGATTCACAGAGAGATCTCCTGACATAAGGTTGCATAGATCTGTCAGAGAAGCATGAGTTCCTGGGGTGGCACATTCAATCGTGACTTCCCTAGGTGGGGGAAGTTCCCCTGGCTCCATGTTGCTCCTGAGTGGGCCATTATCCTGCCTTGCTGTTTTCCATACTTCTTGAGTCTGGTTGTTTCCTTGATTAGTCCCAATGTTGTACCTGAATGTTTCAGTTAAAAGTGCTGTATTTACTTGCCCATCTGTTTCTCTCCATGAGAGCTGCACACACTAGTTGCTTCTAGTTGACCATCTTGGCCACTCCCCCCTTTTATTATTCTTATAAAATATTGAGACCTACATTAATTATTCATAATAACATTTCATAAATTTTCTTAAGCTCTTGATTATTATCAGATAATTATTTCTTGGTGCTAAACTCTCATTTAGGCATAATTATTGTGTGTTTTTCTTAATTTTTTATCAGTGAGATAGAGGAAAATCAGTTTGTTCCATGTTTCCATAGGGTGCTGTAGGGTATTCCATATGCAGAGATGTATCCTCTTCTAAGTTGGATTGTATTCTTCAATCTTGTTCTGTTCTAAAGACATGCTTATTGAGGATCAAAGAACAATAGAAACATTCATACAGTCTTTATTCCCCCCATTATATACGATGGCAGAACATACCTACATTTTACCTGTTCTGATAGTTGCCTTCTGTTAAAAGAGCAGCTCTTTATTCTAACTGTTTGAACCCTTCTTAACCCAAAGTTCGCCTTTATCATCTTTGGGGCATACTTCAGAGGGGTGTACTATAACTTGTAAAGAAAAGTATGGTAAGAAATACCAGTTGACTATTTCAGCAAAGAGACTGAGTACTCTGATGCTTATAATGAACTTCACTGTCGTAGGAATATTGCTCCTGATGAAATCTAGACACATGTTCCTTTACTTAGTTTGGGAAACAAAGGCTAAATTTCTCCCCATGATGTATTTGTCAACATGCATATCCTAAGCAAAGAAACTTCAATAAATGGATTTGATAATGTTAGGCAATCTTCCCATAGTATCAAGTGACATTGGCCCATCCTTCGAAAGAATATTGTTAAAAACTATTAGCCATATCTATGTTCAACAGGAGGAAATTGTAGTCACGTGTGTGTGTGTGTGTGTGTGTGTGTGTGATGGCGGAGCGTGAGGCAGCTGCTCACTGAGAAGCCATTCCCAAGCACTGTTTAGAGAATTTTCCCAAAGAACTCCTGGAACATAGAGTTGAAATAACCTAAACAATGAGTTATTTTGGTTCCAGTACATTCACTTTTAGGAAGCTCAGTATATTCAGGCCTACTAATACTTGTATACTCAAAATAGTGAAAGTTGCAAAGATTTTAAAGATGATCTATTTCAGCTTTTCTATTTAAGGGCAATTCTAAATCCATGAATACGAATATAATCTTTAAGTCAGAGTTTAATGAAAGCTGTGAATGAAAATGAGATCTAGAAACTTCCTGTCTCATGCAAATTATATAGTACGAAATAGTATTATTGGAATTTTTCTAGCATGAAATTAAAAAGATACGACTAACCTAACCAAGAAGGAAATATAAGCAGAGATGGAAGAAAAGGTTATAAGGAGATGATGATATTTCCACCTCAGAGAATAAAGAGATGGAAGAATTAGGCACAGTCACTGGAAAGTTAAACCTAAGAATTGAAGAGGACGTTATTATCTTAGTCAAAATGCTCTCTACGAAGAATGAAATGTGTGAATTACTTAAGGGAGAGAGGGAAAAGTCCAAAGGGGATAGAGTGAACAGAATTTTATGTGCTAAAACTATGACAACAGAAGGACCCACTAATTTAATTTAATAGCTAAATTAACTGACTGACCAATATTGTTATTAGTAATTCACTTACTGACTGATACTTTAGGAAATAAATAGAGACCCTAATTAAAATGACTTAAGCATATCAAGAGTAAAATGATGGTTCTTTTAAAATAGGAACTAATAAGTTTATTAAAAGCCTTATATTTAGTATTCAGCAAATAGAACTATTTGATTTGATAGGTTATAATAACCATGTAAATTGGGTCTGACAAAACAAATATATTATTATGGCAATCAGTATAAAATCATAGTAATTTACTGCTACCATAGCAATATATTAGGCCTATATTCATAAAAAATCATAAACCATTTAATTGGTATTTTAAAAGTTAATTTTAAAATTGTGAAAATATATTTTTTTAAAGATTATTTATTCTTACCTCTAATAAAGTGCTATACCTTAAAAACCGTGGGTAGGCAACAAAATAATTACTGATAATTTTTTAAAAATGCATTAAGTTTAGAAAATTATTTCCCTCCAAATTTTTATTACAACAAAATCAGTGACTTTAAAAAGCAAAAAGAAATGTATTTATGGTTCTAATGATGTAAGATTTCCTAAGTAAAGTTTAATTAAAGTTGCAATAGACATAATACTGTTTTGTTGGCTTTGCTTGTGATACACTTTAAGCTAAAGGGTTCAAAGAATAAACAAGAGTCTATGCTTCTTAATAAAAACACCCCTTTTTTTCTATTGAAACAGTAAACTATTCATGTTTCTGAAGAAAAGAAACTCATCTAAGCAAAGTGTCTTAGAGTTCTGGCAAGAATTCCTCATTTTAGGTAACTAATGTAATAATATACCTTAATGTAAGTATGTTTTTAAATCTCAAAGTAGAATGTTGTAATCTAGTTAAGTAATATGTATCATAATAAATTACATTGTTGTTTACTACATGTGTCATTACTATGAAGTAAAATATATAGTCAAACCAACAAAAACATCATATGAAGATGCTTAAGCAGAATAACTGTAGTGAAAAGATGTATGTGTCCATGAGGCAGAGTGATATGGTAAGAAGTACCAGTTGATTATTCCAGCAAAAGAACTGAGTATACACCCTGGATTACTGCCTTAGCCATTCAAGCTGCTGTAACAAAATACCTTAGACTAGGCAACTTATAAACAATAAAATTTATTGCTCACAGTTCTGGATGCTGGGAAGTCCAAGCTCAAGGTGCCAGCAGATTTGGTGTGTGATAAGGGCCCTTTCTCATAGATGGAGGCTTCTTGCTATGCTGTCATGTGGCAGAAGGGGTGAATGAGTTCCCTCAGGCCTCTTTTATAAAGGCACTAATCCAGTTCATGAGGATGGAGACCCAATCAACTTCCAAAGGTCTCACTTCCCAATACCACTGCAATTAGGATTGAATTTCAACATGCGAATTTTGAGGGGATACAAATAATCAGACCATGGAAACTGCATCTAGATTAAAATATGTTTTGAGACTGGCAGTGTTTAGGCATTTTTTTTTTTTTTTTTTTTTTTACCTTGAATATTTCTGTTCTGGGAGAGGGGGAGGTTGTCAGAGGAGTTGGCAGAATAGCTCTGATATGATTTGGCTATGTCCCCACCTAAATCTCATCTTGAATTCCACGTTTTGTGGGAGGGACATGGCAGGAGGCAATTGCATCATGGGGGCAGGTCTTTCCCATGCTGTCCTCATAATAGTGAAATAAGTCTCATGAAATCTGATGGCTTCATAAAAGGGAGTTTCCCTGCACAATCTTCTCTTGTCTGCCGCCATGTGAGATTTGCCTTTTACCTTCCACCATGATTGCAAGGCTTTCCCAGCCACATGGAACAGTAAGTCTGTTAAACCTCTTTTCATTTGTAAATTGTCCAGTCTTGGGTATGTCTTTATCAGCAGCATGAAAACAGATTAATACAGTAAATTGGTAACAGGAGTTGGGTACTGCTGATACCTGAAAATGTGAAAGTGACTTTGTAACTGGGCAACAGGAAGAGGTTGGAACAGACTGGAGGGCTCAGGAAAAGGACAGAAAAATATGGGAAAATTTGGAACTTCCTAGAGACTTGTTGAACGGCTTTGACAAATATGCTGATAATGGTGTGGACAATGAAATTCAGGCTGAAGTGGTCTCAGATGGAGATGAGGAACTTACTGGGAACTGGAGAAAATGTGACTCTTGTTATGTTTTAGTAAAGACAGTGAGTGGCATTTTGCCCCTGCCCTAAAGAGTTGTAGAACTTTAAACTTGAGAGAGAGGATTTAGTGTATCTTGTGGAAGAAATTTTCCTTCCTTCCTTCCTTCCTTCCTTCCTTCCTTCCTTCCTTCCTTCCTTCCTTCCTTCCTTTCTTCCTCCTCCCTCCCTCCCTCTCTCTCTCTTTCTCTCTTTCTCTCTTTCTTCTTTCTTTCTTTCTAGATGGAGTCTTGCTCTGTCACCTGGCTGGAGGGCAGTGGCACAATCTCTGCTCACTGCAACCTCTGACTCCCTGATTCAAGCAATTCTCCTGCCTCAGCCTCCAAGTAGCAGGGATTACAGGCATACACCACTACACCCAGCTAATTTTTGTATTTTTAGTAAAGACAGGGTTTCACCATGTTGGCCAGGATGGTCTCGATCTCCTGACCTCATGGTCCACCTGCCTTGGCCTCCCAAAGTGCTGGGATTACAGGTGTGAGCCATTACACCTGGTCAGTGGAAGAAATTTCTAAGCAGCAAAGCATTCAAGAGGTGACTTGGATGCTGTTAAAAGTATTAAGTTTTAAAAGGGAAACAGAACATAAAAGTTAAGTAAATTTGCAGCCTGACAATATGATAGAAAAGAAAATCCCATTTTCTGAGAATAAATTCAAGCTGCCTACAAAAATTTGCGTAAGTAATGAAGAGAAAAATGTTCATCCCCAAACAATGGGGACAATGTCTTCAGGGGATGTCAGAAGTCTTCACAACAGCCCCTCCCATCACAGGTCCAGAGGCCTAGGAGGAAAACGTGGTTTCGTGGTCTGGACCCTGGGTCCCCATGCTGTGTATAGCCTAAGCACTTGGTGCCATGTCCCAGCCACTCCAGCCTTGGCTGAAAGGGTCCAATGTAGAGCTCAGGCCATGGCTTCAGAGGGTGCAAGCCCCAAGGCTTGGGAGCTTCCACCTGATGTTGAGTCTGCAAGTTCACAGAAGTCAAGAATTAGGGTTTGGAAACCTCCATCTAGATTTCAGAGTATGTATGGAAATACCTGTATGCCCAGGAAAAGTTTATTGCAGAGGCAAGGCCCTCATAGAGAACCCCTGCTAGGGCAGTGCAGAAGGGAAATGTGGGTCAGAGCCCCCACACAGAGTCCCTTCTGGGGCACCACCTGGTGAAGCTGTGAGAAGAGGGCCACCATCCTCTAGACCCCAGAATGGTAGATCCACAGACAGCTTACCCAGCTGCATGGGACCTGTAGCCCCTTTGTTTTGGCTAATTTCTCCTATTTGGAATGGCTGCGTTTACCCATTCCTATACCCCTGTTGTATCTAGGAAGTAACTAACTTGCTTTTGATTTTATAGGCTTATAGACAGAAGGGACTTTCCTTGTCTCAGATGAGACTTTGGACTGTGGACTTTTGAGTTAATGCTGAAATGAGTTAAAGTTTTGGGGGACTGTTGGGAAGGCATGATTGGTTTTGAAATGTGAGGACCTGAGTTTTTGGAGGGGACAGGGGTGTAATGATATGGTTTGCCCGTGTCCCCAACCAAATCTCATCTTGAATTCCCACGTGTTGTGGGAGGGACCTGATGGGAGGTATTTGAATCATAGGGGCAGTTCTTTCCTGTGCTTTTCTTATGATAGTGAAAAAATCTCACAAGATCTGGTGGTTTTATAAAAGTAAGTTTTCCCGAACAAGCTCTCTTCTCTTCTCTGCCACCATGTGAGACATGCCTTTCACTTTCTGCCATGATTGTGAGGCCTCCCCAGTCACGTGAAACTGTAAATCTGTTAAATCTCTTTCTTTGTAAAGTGCCCGGTCTCAGGTGTATCTTTATCAGAAGCTTGAAAATGGACTAATACAAGCTCAGAGGAGAAAAATAAAAGTCTATGATAGCTTAGAATCTACTGGATCCACAAAACTTTTTTTAAAAAGTCTAATCCTTCTATAAATAGCTTTAAAGTTAATATTTTATTCAATGTCAAATAACTAGATCATAAGAGGAAGGTCTAAAATTACTGAACTGTAATGATTGAGTTCAAAACTCACACATAAAAAGGGAAAAGAAGAAATAAAACAACTTGCAGACTTTTATAGAAGTCACTTCATTTACTTTTAAAATCAATACTTATAAATATTATATTTCTCATTTCAACAATGAGGTTCTGCCAGTTCTCTGTCATCGACTGTCTTCCAAGAGTAGGAAATTAGATTACTTACTTATTAAACCAAAGTTTAACTTGTGGGTTCACTTTCTTGCTGTCACCATTCCTCTATTATCACAGTTTCCTTAGTGATGGCATCCCTTACCACTCCCCTCCCCTGCCCACTTGTTCATCAGCATGAGTAGAGCTGTTTTATTACTTATTCTTCCACAACAGTGAGTTCATCATGAAAATTTCAGAATATCATTTAACTTCCAGATTTCTGATGCTCTAATTGGCTTTAGCCTTTTCATAAGAACTATTATTTAGATTAATGATTACCACATTGAAATTTTCAATACAATTTGTAGAAATGGAAAAACTTATTTAGTCTCCAGCAGGGCCTGATGTGGCCAGCCTCAACAGTTCCATAAGGGAAAACTCACATTATCTGGTCACTGATTTCAAATCTTTTTCCACAGCACTTCTTGGTAGGCTGCGGCGAGTTCCCTGTATTCCACTTTCGTAGTTGCTGTTGAAACCAAGGAATCATCAAACTTTTCTCTTTCTGACTCCTAAGTACTCCCTTGATCCCTGGAGTCTCTCCACAGGCCTGGTTCTGGAATAAGATGCTGTCTGTAGACTTCCAGCTACATAATCCTTTTCTTTGAGATCCTAGAAGAAAAAAAAATGACAAAGGCCTCCTTTATTTTAAAGACTGTACTAAAAACCTTCAGGAATTTATAAATTACATAAAGTAAGAGCATCAAAATGTAACAGTGATTATAAAGTATTTATAGTAATAGCAATACTGATACATATTAATTCTCTACTTTTTTCTACTCTAGTAAATAAAAGGAAGTCACAGTTGAACTTTTGCCCTGAAGTTGTGATTCACCCACTACATCTTGCCATTCATTATGCACCCCATGCCTAAGCTCCCACCTGCCAACCACTTCCCACTACTAACCACTCCTTGCCACAAACCACTTTCCTACTTAAAAAAAAAATTAACTTTTACTTTTGATACATGGGGTACATGTGCATGTTTATTACATGGTTGCAGTGCATGATGCTGAGGTTTAGGGTATGGATCTCCTCAAACAGGTACTAAGCATTGCACTCAATAGGCAGTTAGCCCACCCTCAATTTCCTCCCTCTCTCCCTCCTCTAGTAGTCCCTAGTGTCTATTTTTCTCATGTTTATGTCCATGTGTGCTCAATGTTTAGCTCCCACTTATAATTGAGAACATTTGGCATTTCATGTTCTGTTCATGTGTTAATTTCCTTATGACTATGTCCTTCAGCTACACACATGTTGCTGCAAAGACATGATTTTGTTTTTTATGGCTGTATAGTATTCCATGGTATATGTACACTTACCACATTTTCTTTACCCAATCCATCATTGATGGGCACCTGGATTGAATCCATGTCTTTGCTATTGTGAATATTGCTATGGGACTGTTGCATGTGTGTTTTTAGAAGAATAATTTTATAGTCCTTTGGATATATACCCATTAATGGGATTGCTCTGTCAAATAGTAGCTCTGTTTTAAGTTATTTGAGAAATTTCCAAACTGCTTTCCACAGTGGCTGAACTAATTTACATTTCCACCAATAGTGTATAAATGTTCCCTTTTCCCTGAAACTTCACTAACATCTGTGTTTTTTTTTTTGTTGTTGTTGTTGTTGTTTTTTTACTTTTAATAATAGTCATTCTGACTTGTGTGAGATGGTATCTTATTGTGGTTTTGATTTGTATTCATCTGATGATCAGTAATACCAAGCATTTTTTCATATACTTGTTGACCGCTTTTATGTCTTCTTTTGAGAAGTGTCTCTTCATGTATTTTGCCCATGTTTTCATGGGGTTGTCTTTTGCTTTTTGATTTGTTTAGGTTCCTTTTAGATTCTAGATATTAGACTTTAGTTGGATGCATATTTTTGTGAATATTTTATCTCATTCTGTAGGTTATCGGTTTATTCTATTTATACTTCTTTTTGTTTTTTCTGTGCAAAAGTCCTTTAGTTTAATTAGGCTCCACTGCCAATTTCAATTTTTGTTCAGCAACCACTTTCTGTCACCAACAACCACAGTCTTTTATGATCTGATGGCTGCTTGTCTCTACATATATACATCTTAACAAACTGTATTAGTTCACCTTTGCATTGCAATAAAGAATACTTGAGATTGAATAATTCATGTTAAAAAGAGGTTTAATTGGCTCATGGTTCTGCTGGCTATACAGAAAGCATAATGCTGGCACCTGCTCCACTTCTGGTGAAACCTCAGGAAACTTACAATCATGGTGAAAGGCAAAGGGGAGCAGACACATCACATGGTGAAAGCAGGTGCAAGAGAGTGAGCGGGGAGGTGTTACATGTTTTTAAACCACCAGATCTCAGGAGAACTAACTCACAATCACAAGGACAGTACCAAGAGGGATGATGATAAACCATTCATGAGAAATCTGTTCTCATGATCCAATCACCTCCCAACAGGCCCCACCTCCAACACTGGGGATTACATTTCAGTATGACGTTTGCGTGGGGGACACATATCCAAACTCTATCACAAACTAAGGATAAAAATCTACACTTACAAATTAAGAAGTCTCCTTGCTATAAGAAGTAAATTGTTTACCTGAAGAAATGCAGATGCTGAGACAACCATTTTCTGCAATCAATCATGCCAGAAAGGATTGTATTTTTTATACATTTTCTCACAACTCCTAGTCATTATAGTTTAAGAACAGGCAAATGCTGCCTGGGTATGAAACAAAAGTTGGAGGTAGGTGCAGTGTGTAAGGCAACATTTTTTTTTTTTAATTCATCCTTGTGTTTCTGGGTCCACCTGAGATAAAAATGTTATTTTGCTTCTTGAAATTGAATCTATGATGATACACTCAAATAAATTGTATAGCATTACTTGTTTTAGAGAAGGTGATAAAATATAAAGTATCTAACAGTACTGTAATAAATGAAAATGTAAGAGGAAATATATTGCAAGAAGTTTATGTTTTAATTTGTTTTTCATTTATATGTTTGTAAATGTGTCACCAACTTGTATCATCTCCTTTTTAAAGTGTCTCTTCCCTATAAAAGGCTTTTCCCCAAAAATGTCTATGGGTTTTTTTGGCCATTCTGATTATACCCCACCTAATTTTTCTTCATAGCTATTTCCTGGCACTTAGCCAACATTTTCTTTATTTCTCTTCAAAATAAATATCAGCCAATAATTTTTATTTTATTTTTATTTATTTATTTTTGAGATGGAGTCTCGCCCTATTGCCCAGGCAGGAGTGCAGTGGTGCGATCTGGGCTCACTGCAAGCTCTGCTTCCTGGGTTCATGCCATTCTCCTGCCTCAGCCTCCCAGTGGCTGGGATTACAGGTGCTCGCCACCACGCCCAGCTAATTTTTTGTATTTTTAGTAGAGACGGGGTTTCACCGTGTTAGCCAGGATGGTCTCGATCTCCTGACCTCGTGATCCACCCACCTCGGCCTCCCAAAGTGCTGGAATTACAGGCATGAGCCACCGCGCCCGGCCTAATAATTTTTAATTACACTTTTAAAATTATAATTAATAATACTTCCATTGGCTTTGCTAAACTTCTTTTTATTTTAAAAATAAGTAAGCAATACGAATTTTTTAAATTTTCCATACTGTTTTCTTTTTAAGCTTATTTTTAATTGAAAAATAACAACTGTTTACATTTATGAGTTGCAAGGTGATATTTTGTTCTATACATACATTATAGAAATATTCAGTAAAGCTAGTTAATATTTATATCTCACCAACTCATTTATTTTGTGGTAAGAATGTTAAAAATCTATTATTTCAGCAATTTGGAAATATACAGTACATTATTATTAATTGTGGTCACCATGCAGTACAATAGATCACTAAAACTTATTTCTCCAGTCTGAGACTTTATACCCTTTGATCAACATCTCCCTTTACCCAACCCTCCTCCTCCTGTCACGAAGTCCCAAGGATACTCTATCTCAAAATCATAAGTTATGAGCAGATTGATTAGAGAAGAATCATTCAGGCTTACTCTACTATTCTTGACCCCTGTTTCTCTGAGTTCAAAGTGAATTCTAAGCTGCATATTTATATGTTTGGCTTGGCTTTTACCTTTGATGTGGCACACCACAAATTGAAATAATAAAATAAAATTACACACAGAATCTTTGTTCACTCAAATCCACATCAGATATAATGATCAATTATGATCAGAGAATAAAAATTTATTTCCTAAAACAATTAAAAGCTAGCATATAGGACATATTTCCTTTGATTTATTAAACCACTGATTATATTTTCTTTTAGAAATAGAATTGGTTTAATGAAATTTGTAGAAAGTAAAGTAACTGAGAAAATGACAAAAATGTATAGAAGGGAAAAAAGCTTTGGATAGAGCATATTTTGTATCATTTTGCAAATGGACCTGGTAAAACATTGCTATTAGCAATGACCAAATTTTTAAATGGATGATTACCACAACCACTGAGTACAAGCATCTGAACCAATTATTCTGTTCCAATACATTCAGTAGCACTAAACACTCTGAGTAGCCAAGAAAAGTACATTCTAGTTTACTCTCCCTATAGTTAGTTGTGATAACACAAGTTATAAATCTTTCCTAGAATAAGTTATTATAGGAGGCTTTCACTATATAAGTAAATAGTGGAGAAGCATATCCTCAGTATAACTCCACTGGGTACTGTGATAGCACATAAGTTTAAACAATATACAGATATATTCACTTAAACTTACTTTACCTCATTACTAGTATAGTTGAAATAATTCTATCATATCTATGCATCTATGAGACGTAAGCTGAGCAGGTGTTGCTCTCATCAGTATTTTCAAATAGATAAAAATTTATTTTGTTCTAAATAATTTAATCTTTTAAAAAAGCAAATAAAGAAAATATATTAAATTGGAGTAATCCTATGGCCCAGTAATTCTACTTCTAGGAGTTTATCATAGGAACATAATAAAAGATACTAACAAATAGTTTGACACAAGAGTTCCATTAAAATATTATGGATAGTCATGACATGACAATAGAAAATAATTTAAATAAGTAACAGCATGAAATACCTTTTTGATGGATTAGTATGGCATCATTATTCTGTATTATTACATATTGTGACATAGAAAATGAACAAAACGTATTAAATAAAAATGATTAATTTTTGTAATACATACAACATAAGATCCCGTTTTTTAAAAGTAAATGCATGAAAATGCATTTACATCCCAAAATGTTAACAGTGATTATCTTTTTGTGGGGAAAATTAAGGTTAATTTTAATTATATTTCCTTCTTTCTATTACTTTTTTAAAAAAATATTTACTAACTTTCCTGTTGTGGATTTATGTTACCTACATATTAGTTATATTAACAACAAAGTAACTTTGTAACTGTTTTTAACATGCAATTACCTAACAATTTTAAAATCAATCAAAGCAATCAAATTATTTATGAACCGCAAGGGGCTTTTATGAGCAACACTACCAGAATTTCTATTAATCGCTCAGAAAAACATGCAGAAAGTTCCCAGTTCATATATAGGCTGGATATCCCAATCTTCACTAATTAGCCCTTTGGAATTCAGAATACCTCTCACCTGAAAAGGCAATGTTATAAATGATAGCTAGGTTTTCAGATAAATGATTCATTCCCTGAATATATACTAAGATCTTACTGTAAGTTAACCATTGTAAGCACTGAGGAGTCATTAGCGACAAAACAGATAAAAACCCATCCTCTTCTGTGGCTCACATTTAATCTATACACACTATATAATAGATCAGATAAATGTTAAGGAGCCTAGCAAAATAATGTCTGTTGAATTAACTGAAACGCTAAACATTGTTATGAAAACCAGTAGAAAATAATGAGGTTAAAGTAATAAGAAATAGAATATAATTAATAAAATCATGTAATAAGTATTTTTTCAAATGATAGCATATTGTAGGTTGGATTGAGTCCTCCCAAAAATATGTTTTTAAGTCCTTACCCCTGGTACCTATGAATGTAACCTTATTTGGAAATGGGGTCTTTGCAGATGTAATTAAGCTAAGATGAGGTAGTACTGGAGTAACACGGACCTTTAAGCTAATATGACTGGTGTCCTCATAGGAAGAGAAGAGACATGAACACAGTGATATACAGGGAGAATGTCAGGTGAGTATGAAGAAAGAGACTGGAGTCCGCCTCTACAGACCAAGGAACACTAAGGATTGCTGGCAACACTAGAAGCTAACAGAAAGGCATGGAAAAGATTCTCCCCTAGAGCCTTCAGAGAGAGCATGGCCCTCTGGATGATGTGATTTTGGTTATCTAGCTGCTAGATATGTGACAGAATACATTTCTGTTGATTTAAGCTACCTAGTTTATTATAGTTTATTATGGCAGCCTTAGAAACTAATACGATGGTACTTGAGAAAATACGGAAGGTTTCATTTCCCCAAATTTTCCCCTTTCTTACCAGATGAGGAGGGAAATTTTAACAATTTCCATACTTCCACTTCAGGTGCTATTTTAAACCTTCCTGCCCAGCAACTTTAGTTGTTTTCAAATGAGCAGGGCTTTCATCTGCCTATGACCCGTGGTCCTTCTGCTTTCATTAGCTAAGTAAGGATTGAGGGAGGCGATTGCTTCCCCAAGCAAACTATTTTTCTCTAAGTTCACCTTTGTTCAGCTTACTTCTGTATGATTAATGAACAAAGAAAGAAGCTATTATTCAGGGAGTGTGGCCCACATTGGAAAGTGAGGAAGGACTATCTTTTTTTTTTTTTTTTTTTTTTTGAGACAGAGTCTTGCTCTGTCGCCCAGGCTGAAGTGCAGTGGCGCGATCTCGGCTCACTGCAAGCTCCGCCTCCCAGATTCAGGCCATTCTCCTGCCTCAGCCTCCCCAGTAGCTGAGACTACAGGTGCCCGTCACCATGCCCGGGTAATTTTTTGTATTTTTAGTAGAGATGGGGTTTCACCGTATTTTCCAGGAAGGTCTCGATCTCCTGCTCGTGATCTGCCCTCCTTGGCCTCCCAAAGTGCTGGGATTACAGGCGTGAGCCACCGCTCCTGGCCGGGAGGACTACCTTAACCCTTCTTGTTAGATACGCACTACTTTCCTAAAATAAAGTGATGGTTGGGAGCCTAAATGATTTCTTTGAAGTCATTTTGGTACCATGAATGTACCAAGTCAGAAAAAAATTAAAGGAATAAAAATTAAGTGGAAACATTTTCTCTCTCCAGTGAATTTTCCTGTAATCAGGAGTGATTATGAGATGGAGGAAGAATAGAGCACTTATTTGATATTCATGAATAAGGGGATTTCATGTTTATCCTTTGTCATTAACTGTATACAAATTCATTCTTTTTTGAGAGGGTGAAGAGAGACTCGTAAGAAGATGTTCATGCATACTTATGTCAATAAATCAGGGATATATACCCTAAAATTATATGAAGTAATTTGTAATAACAGGGTGAGTTAAATTGTAACCGGGTAATTACTTCTTGCAGCACCTTTGCCCTAACTCACTGGTTTTACAGTCTTCCATCACATTTTCAGGATTCTTAGCTACAGCTTTTTTGTTTGTTTGTTTATAATTGTTATACCTGATTTTCTTAAAGGAATTGAATAATAACAATAACAAAAAATATCAATAATAATACTATCCATTCAATAACTTTCAGAGAACTTTTACAACATATGCATTAAATTCCCTTCACAACTAACTTCTTATCCTTTGAATCCTAGCTCAGGCATAATCACTACTGGGAATCTTTGTTTTACTGACCATCCCCAATAAGATAGAGAAAGACTCTTAGGGATTTACGTATTACCCCTACTTCTCTTAAGACATCCACTATTTTTTTTCTATCTTAGCCCTTCCACCAATATTGTAAACTATTTAGCGAACTACAGAGAATATGACCTCTTTGTGTTATTAGTAGTTTCCTTCCTTCCTTCCTTCCTTCCTTCCTTCCTTCCTTCCTTCCTTCCTTCCTTCCTTCCTTCCTTCCTTCCTTCCTTCCTCCTTTCGTGTCTCCCTTCCTCCCTCCCTCTCTCCCTCCTTTCCTTCTACAAATGAATAAAATGAGGATTTAATGAACCATATATTTGATGGACACTTATGGAAAGCACAGTCTTGTGTTGAGTGGCCCCTTTTCTGGCCACTGTAATGAGCACTGGAAAAAGTGACGAAAGAGCGGGGAATGCCCATGACTTTACTGGGCTTATATTAAAAGGGAGAGATAAGTCAGAAGTAAAGAAACTAGTAAACAACCTCACGTGGGTTCATATCCAGAACTATGAACATAAGAAACAAGGTAAAGTGATAGAAACAAACTGAGAAAAGGAGTGTAGGAAGGCTTCTCTGAGAAGGTAAGATTTGTATTCCAAGACTTTAGCTACTTCTTCAGGAGTTACATTTAAGTAAATAAAACTTTCATTTGTTATCAAAATAAAAATTAAATGTTAAGTACTTCCTCCCACTGAGTTGAAAGGTATCATTGAGAATAGTTGTGTAGTTTAAGTCTCTAGCAAAAGTGTCTGGCTGAGGGATGGACAGGGGTCAAAATCAGCCCAAGTTCAACTCATAAACTCATGCACAAAAGGTTCAGTTACTCTTAGAGGGCTTAGTCAGCCAGGAGGAAAAAGCAGACTTTTTTTTCTCTTGTCCAGAATAGTTACGTTTTCTTAATTGCTTTCTGTTAGGGAGTGGTGGGGTTGGGGGCTTTTCCTAATTATTTATTTCAGAGGAAGATATATTTTAAAATTCACCAAAAAAGACACATAAAACTGACCCAAAGGACCCATAAATAGTACCTGTTGCCCTGAAAATCTTCATAATCTTAAGTTTTACATTTAATAAATAAGAAAGTGGCCCAAATGATTACTCTGGGTTCAATAAGTATAAAACTAATGGTTAATCATTATTTTCTTATTTTATTATACATGCTATTTGCTAGAATCAGGAAACAATTTTTTTTGTAAGGCATAAATTTTTTGAAAGGCATAAATTTGTTTCTTGTAAGATAAAAAGGAAAAAATTTTAGGTTCCCAAGTTTCTCTTGATTAGTGACCAATCAAGAAGTTTCATTCATTTTGTTTGATATGATATCGTACAACATTTAGTAAAACATATATTCTAGAATCAATGCAATAATACCTAAATGTACATTGATTATGAGAGTTTTTATTTTTATAAGTCCAAGTATATCCGGATTCCCTTCCATATACACACTCACATTATTTTGTGGGATTAACAAAGAAAGTCCTGTTTGTAATTGGGTATAAATTTCAGAGACTACTGCTTTTATAGCTTCTCTTTGTGCAAAAATGACTGGGTGTAGAGACATACAATATAATTCATTACTTTGCTTTGGGTGGATTTGAAAAGCAGATCCTTCTGTTTTTTAATAGCAACTTTAAGTATCAAGCTGGGAAAATTTTGTACAAAATTTTCTCACAAGAAATTGGAACACATGGAATTACATACTCCATTTGTTGTACTAATGTGAAATCTATATTTCTAGGGAAAAAACAAAAACACATCTTACTTGAATGTGTTGATGAATTTTAGGACTCACAAATTTGTGTTTATATCTTCTTTCCTAAGGGATGAAAAAGAATCCTTAAATTAGTGGGGATTAGAAATAAAAGAGTGAACTCGACTAAGAATTTCTTGGAAATATATAATCATCAATAAAATTAGTAATCACCTTATTACTCCATGGACATAGATCAAACCAAATTAAAATAACAGAACAAAATAAAACAGGTATTTAACTTAGTTATAAAATCTAATACAGCACATAATCTAAGAAACATCCAAACAAAACCAACAATCCCAACTCAATCTTTGGCTGCATATACAAAAAGTGAATGTCTTTCTTAGTACAGGTTCGAATATGTTTTGTAGGCAATGAGGAAGAGATTGCTTTCTCCAGATATTGGTTGTATTAACCAAATATATCAATCCTAACAAAACTTCTGTATATCTACTTGGACAATAAGGCTTCTCTTCTAATAGTTTAAAGTAACATTTTATTTAGCATATTTTTTCAATTGTTTTGTCACAATTCCTTTCAATGTTTGTTGTTTCAATAGCCTCCCAAGAAAAAACAGAGGAGATATATAAGGAAGTCAAACTGATAATATGTTTCTATATTTCTTGTCATTATAAGATTTCATGAAAGTGTATTAACTGTAATGTTTACTTTCTTGTAGAAAGCTTCCTGTTTTAATGCTGTGTGAATTTCCCCCCCTAAATTATTACTCTGTTGGCAATGAGTCAATCCTTTAGAAAATACATACTCATACATTTAATTGGGACAAATGTTTGTTTTTAATTTTTAATTTTATCTTTTTATTTTCATTTTATTTTTATTTTTGAGACAGAGTCTCACTCTGTTGCCAAGGCTGGAGTGCAGTGGTATGATCTCAGCTAACTGCAACCTCTGCCTCAAGGGTTCAAGCAATTTTCCTGCCTCAGCCACTCAAGTAGCTGGGATTATAGGCGCCTGCCACCATGCCCAGCTAATTTTTTTTTTTTTTGTATTTTTAGTAGAGATGGGGTTTCAGACTGACTTTGGACTCCTGATCTCAGATGATCCACTTGCCTCAGCCTCCAAAAGTGCTGGGATTATAGGCGTGAGCCACTGCACCCAGCTGTTTTTTAAACTAGTATGTTCATAATTGAGGTTATGATTGCTTAAAATGCTCTTTACAGTTATTTATAGCCAAAGTTAATTTACACTTTTGAAAAGAATTTACTAAGATGGTCACAATTAGAATATTTAAAGACTACTATCTCTTCATTTTCAGAGAAAATTATCTCTTGAAGCATATATTTTTAGTGACAGTTCAGTAGAAAAGCTAACTCTCCCTTGTATTTCTCCGTTACTGCAATGTTCTTTCTACTGGGACTTGTGGAAGTTATTTTCATTGTCTAGTGTCCTGGACTGGTCATTCATCTTGATTCACTTTGGAAGAAGCTTAAAGACCTGATATCAGAAAGGCAAATTTACCATATTGTTTCATTTCATTTCCCCTTGAAGGTGAAGGATTCATGACAGAAACCAGTCTGAATTAAAGTCATTATATCATTTACTTTACTAGTCTCAAAAAAATCCTTTCTACTTGCAGAGTTCTCACACCAAGGAATTCTTCTGAGTGATGAATAAAACTTTTATTTGCCTTTCCCATAAGTTGCCTCCAACATCCCTCTAATTATCTCGTTTCCTTTCCCAGTGAACAACCTGTCCTTAATTAGGATTAATCATTTTTATTTTGAAGAAAGTCATTTCTCTTGTTTACATACAAGTGTACATACTGTAATATAGTATATTAACTATGTAATGTAGCATATACTATAATTTGTAATTGTGTATGTTTAGACACATTTCTCAACAGAAACACTGGGAAATAGTTTCCTATGTATTCCTCATGGGATATGGTAATCAAGGTGCTCCAGGTTATTATATATTTACTTCTGAAGTCATGAGTGCTTTATCAGATACGTTATTTCTAGGATACATTATGCATTTATATTATGAAAAAGAGAGCTAAACCTTAACTTTGCCATTTACTGCAATGACCATGTTTGATTTCAATAAATAATGGAATGTTTTTTACTGATTTGAACAGTTTGTGAGACTGAATAAATTAAAACAAGGTGATTGCACATAGATGGGGTGCATTAGTCCACTGCTATCAAGAACTACCTGAGACTGGGTAATTGTAACAAAGAAGGTGTAATTGATTCACTGTTCCTCCTGGCCAGGGATGCCTCAGGAAACTTACAATCATGGAAGAAGATGAAGGAGAAGCAAACACCTTCTTCATAAGGCAGCAAGAGAGAAAGTGAGTGAGGGGAGAACTGCCAATCATTAAACCATCAGATCTCATGAGAACTCACTCACTACCATAAGAACAGCATGGGGAAACCACCCCCGCCCCTGATCCCATCACTTCCACCAGGTCCTTCCCTGGGCACATGGGGATTATAATTTGAGATCAGATTTGGATGGGGACACAGAACTAAACCATATTATTCCACCCATGGCCTCTCCCAAACCTCATGTCCTTATCACATTTCAAAATGCAATTATACCTTCCCCACAGTCCCCTAATTTAACCCATTCCAGCATTAACTCTAAAGTCCAAGTACAAAATATCTGAGATAAGTCAAGTCCCTTCTGCCTATGAGCCTGTAAAATCAAAAACAAGTTAGTTACTTCCAAGATACAATAAGGGTACAGGCATTGAGTAAATGTTTACATTCTAAATGGGAGAAATTGGCCAAAAGAAAGGAGCCACAGGTCCCATGCAAGTTCGAAACCTGGCAGGGCATTCATTAAATCTTAAAGCTTCAAAATAATCTCCTTTAACTCCATGTCTCACATCCAGGGTACACTGATGCAAAGGGTGGGCCCCCAAGGCCTTTGGAAACTCCACCCCTGTGTCTCTGCAGAGTATAGCCTACACAGCTGCTTTCCTATGCTGGCATTGTATACCTACAGCTTTTCTAGGCACATGGTACAAACTGTCAGTAGATCTACCATTCTGGGATCTGGAGGACAGTGGCCATCTTCTCACAGCTCCATTAGGCAGTGTCTTAGTGAGAACTATGTGTGGGAGCTCTGACCCATTTCCCCCTCTGCATTGTCCAAGTAGAGGTTCTCCATGAGGGCTCTACCCCTGCAGCAAACTTCTGCCTGGACATCCAGATGTTTCCATACATCTTCTGAAATCTAGGTGGAGGCTCCCAAAGTTCAACTCTTGTCTTGTGCACAACCACAGGCCCAACACCATGTGGAAGCTGCCAAGGCTTGGGACTTGCATCCTCTGAAGCAACAGCCTTAGCTGTCCATTGGCCCCTTTTAGTCACAACTGGAGCTGGAGTGGCTGGGAAAGGCATAGAAAGACAAATACTGCATAATCTCACTTACATGTGAATATTTTAAAAGTCAAACTCATAGAAACAGAAAATAGAATGATAGTTGCCAGAGACTGGAGAGGTGGCAAAATGGGGAAATATTAGTAAAAGGGTACAAAGTTTGAATTAGGCCAGTTAAATAAGCTCTGGAGATCTAAGGTATAGCATGGTGACTATAGTTAATAATATTACATTGTATTCATGAAATGTGATGAGAGTAGATCTTAATGTTCTCGTCACACACACACATACACAAATTACTATGTGAGCTGATGAATGTGTTAATGGACTTGATTGTGGTAACTATTTCACAATGTGTACATATATCAGAACATAATGGGGCCAGGCGCGGTGGCTCACGCCTGCAATTCCAGCACTTTGGGAGGCTGAGGCAGGCAGATCATGAGGTCAGGAGATTGAGACCATCCTGGCTAACACGGTGAAACCCCGTCTCTACTAAAATTACAAAAAATTAGCCAGGCATGGTGGCGGGTGCCTGTAGTGCCAGCTATTCTGGTGGCAGAGGCAGGAGAAGGGCGTGAACCCAAAAGGCAGAGCTTACAGTGAGCCAACATTGCACCACTGCCCTCCAGCCTGGGCAACAGAGCGAGACTCTGTCTCAAAAAAAAAAAAAAAAAAAAAAAAGAACATCACTTTGTATACCATAAGTGGTATACAATTGTTATTTGTAAATTATACCTCAATAAAAATAGGGAAAAAAGAGAGTTAAGAAAGAAAAGAATAAAAGACAGCATAAAGCAACATAGCCCTGACCTGGCTGCTGAATGAAAGATATTGAACAAAAAATAAGTTGCAGTAGGGGATTGAATAACTCCTACTTATCCTTCTGGTTTCACTGTATAAAAATTTCTATGATGTCTTTTCTGGCTCACCAAGACTTGTGTATTTACCACTCCCTTGTGCTCTTAGAGCACAGTCTATGTTTTTTCATCATACTAAGGGAATATAATCATGAAAAAGACGCTATGGGAAGACTTACAAGTAAATTTCAAATCACCGTATGATGAGCATGAGCATTCATTCAGTGAATACAAAACTAAACAATGGATAAAAGCATGAGAAGATGAAGGGAAATCATAGATAAGAAGGAAAGAGAGAGAGGAAAGCAGCACCTTCAGTGAAGAAGACACTATATGAAAAGGGAATCTCATCCTCTTTGCCTAAGAGATTATACCTGTAGAGAATATGGGGTCATATGCTTGCCGGTCATACAGGCAATGGCAAGCAGCATAGGACACGTAGTTGAAGCAAGAGTATCTTCACCTCCCCTGCAGTAAAGAACAGATCAGGCAGTAGAAGATCAGGGAAGAAACCACGGACCCAAGGACTTGAAGCTGCAGCTGGTAAAACAACACACACATGCACACACACACACCCCCCCCCCCCCCCCCCGCCCAAAACTTTACTGTTCTGAAAACTCTCAGTAAGAGAAGAAATCTTTTGCAAAGTACGCCTTCTTACTGTGTGACTGTTATTGTTTTGTAAAGGTATCTTCGTATGCTGATACTTTAACAAAGAAGCCAGTAGAAGCCCCTTTGTGTGATGGGAAAATCCTTCTTGATTAGAATATGTAGAATCAACAAAATTAGTTAAATTGATTGACAATTATTCTGATTACTTTGGTAATAGTGAGTCATCTGAAAAACACTTGTCATGTTACAAAAATTATATGGCAATCGATGTACAATTTCTTTTATCCAAAGAGGAACTAAAATCTGCTTGTCTTATACTTTACCTTACTTTTTGGGATATCTGTATATTTTTATTTTTAATATTTAAAATTTTCATGCAAGAGAACTGTACCTCAAAATATGTTCCATTCACTTCGTACTAACTCATTGTTCCATTTACTACAATCACTGTTTCATAACCATTTATATATCTTGCTACATGGTTGGTCATATGTCAAGCTAATCTTAACATTTCTACATAAAAATAATAATGCAACAGAATTATGAATCAGTAATTTTAGAAGTAAATCATGCTGCAAATTACATATTTGTATAGTCTGATTAATAGACAACTTTAAAATGGGGTTTAAACATGTGGAAAGGCTTCTTTGCACCATGTTGGATAGAAATGTTTTGCTAAGTGCACTATTGAAGTGACAATGTAAAGTATAGCCCAGGCACCACGAGTCGTGCCACAACATGACAGTAAAACTCAGACAATCAGGAAATTAATAAAACAGAAAGCTTTGGAAGTTCAGTGTTTTTTCAAATTGTTTTCCAGAAAAAGTTTGAATGCCAGGCTTTCCGCTTAAGAAAAAATTCTGACACTTAGCAATCTCACTATTTGTTGAAATTTTTAAAAGTACAATAAACAGAAACATGATTTACATCTAATTTATAACTTCCTTATTCATCCAAAAACCACTGAGCTAGTCCTCTTATTCAATGAGAAAACTGAAGTTTATTCAGGTGTGGCTTAACTTTAGCATAGAATGTCTTTACTTTTAATTTACTTTGGTACAGTACTTTAGGCATGTCAAGAAAACACTTTCTATTAAAGTTACAATCAATAAATTTTATTTCCAGTTTAATTTTTACCCAGATAGTAAATATATTTAACCAGTAATTTTGTACAAATCTCTGACATATTTCTCATAATTGTCACTTTGCACAATACATTTAGATAGAAATTTGATTGCCAAATTTGAAATTGTTGAACAGGTAAAAGCTGGGCTAAATTTTATGTCCTTAGAATCAAGACTTCAGTGGCAGAGTAGTTTTTATAAAGAGGAAATAAAACACATTTTAATGAAATTAGAAAAATCATGCTTAAGTTTGTCACCAAGAAAATCCAAAAATGGACACTTAAATATTTTGCTTTAAGGTAAAGCATATATATTTTTCATGAGAATAATTTAGGCAACCAGAATAAAATATTAATTTACATTTGTAAATAACTTTAATGATGTTTAATAATATAGCAGTGGACTCCAAAATATACATCTACAAATTTTCTCTTAAACTATGCTGAATCACAGTGTACCGGCCACACTGATATGCAATTAGATCATTTCGTAGTAGATAAAAAGACATTATTTCCATTGAGTATAAAGCTGAAAATTACTCCAAAATCTACAAAATTAAATATTTCTAAATAACTTTAATCAAATATTTTATTCTTATTCAAAATTGTTGGCAAACAATTATTTAGCTAGTATTTACTTTGATATTTATGATAAAACGTTTGATAGCATACAACATATTAAAATATAAAAGCAAAATCTGTTGAAAAAGGTATATGTAGAGAGAGCTGCTGAAAACAAGCTAAATAGTCTCACATTAATCTTGTCCAATTTATGTAGTAAATTGGAAATACAGAAATAAAGGTTATGCTTACCAAACTGATGATTTTGTCAGATCTAATTATTGAATAAGTTAAGCTATTTTTCTATATAATGGAACTTATTGATAATTTGATATACTCACAGCCATAGAAATAGCAAAAGTCTATATTTTAATGATGTCTTTGCTTTCAAGCCAGTTATGTATGAAACATAATACCTACCTAGCCAAACAAATATAAAATAGTTCTGAATATTTTAAAATTGTATTTTAAAATTGCATGATAGGTGCTACATGATTTATTATAAATTTTGACAATTTTATGTTTAATTAAATTATTTTATAAGTGAAAATATTCTAATTTATCTCACCGTTTCAAGGTCTCAAAATCTTATAATTTAACCATTTCAAGTCCAAGGTTTCTTTGTCCTTCCCTGTCATTTCTGCTTTTAAGAGATCTCCATCAGAAGTCTTTTTGTGTCCTCCTTAGATCAAGAATTTCTGCCTCTCAGAGAAGATTCTTCTTTTCACCACACATTTGGCCCAACAGGTGAAATTCCTATCACATTCTACCTCCACAAGTAGAAGCATTTTTAATTAAATATATTATACTTAGGAGTAATTATCAATACTATACCCTCAAGGACCCAGAAAAAATGTATACTCAAGGTTCTCAAAATCTGCAAATTTGATCAAGGCACTGACAATAAAATAACATAAAGCAAAAACAAAATTGGAGTCAAGAAAGTTATATGGTAAGAAATTCAGATGCTGGTACACTAAAACTCTGCCTATTATGAGCTCTGGTCATCTATTTTGGATTGCATTCCATTCTCTCCTTTTCTCAATTATTTTGGTAAACATTAATTATATTAGCACTTGTAATAGAATTATACTCGATAAAAACATCAAAAACTCAAAATCAGCTTAGAAAAGAAGGAAATATTACCACTCTCTTAAAAAAAAATCAAACTCAGAACCACAAGAAAGCCAGTGATTATGCCAAAAAAAGAGAGAGAAATAGAGAATTCTAATGCTAGTATAACACAGTCTTCCTCTTTCTACCACTTTTCTCATTTTCTTCTTCTGTCTTATCATTATTTTTATTTTTTTTCCCCTCTTCAGGTTGGCTTTATCCTATTAAAACTAATTCCTTTAAGGTATTAAAGTCTTTATCCTGGCAGCTTTAGGAATCTTTCATTTCACTATCAGAAAGTAACTCCCTTTCTCTTTAATTAAAATTCCAATAATCCTTGGGGGAAAGGGCAGGAAATTCTGATTGGCTTGATATGAATTGTGCCCTCATCCCTTTGGATAGTGGGTTGGGTTTCCATAATTGACAAATCCTATCACTACCTGAGGATGGAGTAGAAGAGGAGCCATTTCAATCAAAATGGGGAGAATTGTTTCTGGTATAAAGCAGAGGTGTTCAATAGGCAAACATCTGGTGCCCAGAGCGTGCTCCCTGGTTTGTATTGCTTTGTTTTCTCTTTCTGACCCGCAGCAATGCAAACATTCCTCCCTTATGCTGTGCTGTTTGTGCTGGAACAAGGAAAATCTTTTTCCAACCCTGGGACTCATGTGTAAAGCAACCACCTTGTACTATCAAGATTCTGATTTTGCATTCAAATGTTAAAGCACTCAATCTGCACATTTTTCACCTAGCTCACAATGTTCACAAGCAAATAAAATCCCTGCCAATGAAACTGACTGTGGCTATTTATACCTACCCAGATATGTCTAGCTATTCAACATGCAGACACAGTTTAAGTTCTAGATCTAGGACCCTTGCTCTATAAACTTAAAATATGGTAGTGTTCTAACATATTGAATGTTCATTTTGAAGACTTTTAAAAGGATTAAGTATAAATCACACAATCAGTCAAAAATATGAATCACTTGTGCTGCTTAGCTAGTTCAAATGAAACTAAAATTACACATATTCCAAAAAGTTAATTGCTTTTGAGTTGATCCATAGCCCCATGCAACTGGCCAAAATACCATGAACAGAAAACAGAAATGATCCAAATTATTTAACCCTACAACAAGAAAAGCAATAGAAAGCATTTTCTGACTGGGCTTGGTGGTTCATACCTGTAATTCTGGCACTTTGGAAGACCAAGAGAGGAGGATCACTGGAGCCCAGGAGTTTGAGACCAGCCTGGGCAACATACCGAGACCTCATCTCTACAAAATGCTTTTTTTTAAAATTAGGTGGGTGTTGTGGCATGTGCCTGTAGTCCCAGACACTTGGGATGCTGAGATGGGAGGATTGCTTGAGTCCAGGAGCTCCAGGATACAGTCAGCTGTTGTCAAAGCACTCCACTCTAGCATGGGCAACTGAGTGAGACCCTGTCCCCCCAAAAATATTTTTGTTCTTTTTTGAATAAAAACAAAAACAAAAAGCAAGCACTTTTTTTTTAATCTATTAAAACCCCAGTCCTTAATGTCCTTTTTTTCTACACATTCATAAATTGCCATGAGTTATGATGCATGTCACGAGTGTTGTTTACTAAGAACTACAGTATCAAAATTTGTAAATAATTCCCTTTTCAGTAATTTATGTGGCTCCAAGTTCATTATATTATAATTCAGCATTATTTTCTCATTTATATCTTTCCAACATTTCTCCTTGAATGTAAGAGAAAAAAAGGGATCTTACAGGAAGAATGCTAGAATTAAATCTATTGAAGTTTGTTTAATAGGATGACCATGACCAGATTTGCATTTATGAAAGAGCACATTAACTATACTGTGAAAAGTAGTAAACTATGAAACAAGGTGACAACATCATAGACTGCTGCAATGATTTTGCAGGGAGACCATGAAGCCAAAGATCAGAGGTAGAAGTAGTGGCAATGCATGTTACCAGGTAAATTGATAAAAATATAGCCTGACTTATATATAAAGACTGCCTTTGAAAAATCACTCAAGGAAGTTCACTTTAGATTAAAAAATTAAACTAGTATGTATTGAGCAATCACTCTATGCAGGGCACTTTCGTAAATTCTACAGGCATTGTTACAAACAAAACATTTCTAAAATTCCCTGCCCTCATGAAGCTTATATTCCAGACGGCAGGGTGAAGAAAATAAACAACAGAAATAAAATGTATACAGGGAATAATAAAACAAGAATGAGGGTTAAAAGTGCCTGAGGGCTGTAATTACAGGTTTTACCAGAAAGGACCATGCTGAGAAAGTGGATTTGAGCAAAGTCCCAAAGGAAATTAGAGAGTCAAGCAGGTTTAAAGAAAATACTAGCAAAGGAGATATCTCTGAGGTAAGAAAGTGATGTTTCCTGGGAGGTCATCATGACTGGAGAAAAATAAAGGAGGTGAGAGTAACAGAAGATAAGATCAGAGGCAAATGAATGTTGTAGGGTCCAGATCGCACAGCTCCTCTTAAACCAATGCACGACTTCGTTTTTGGTTCAGAGTAAGACGGCAATGTGTTGGAATCATTTGAACTCAAGAGTGAGGAAATCTGACATATTTTAACAGGATTACCCTGGCTGCTGTGTTGACAATAGACTGATAGGGTGGAAAGGGGACAAAGGGGGAAGAAGGTTCACCAGTTAGAAAGCTATTGGAAAATTCCAGGTGAGGAATAATGGCATCTTGGACCAGGAAGATAGCAGTAGGGTGGTAAGAAGTGGTTAGATTCTGAATATATTTTGAAAGTAGAGTTAATAAGATTTGCTGATGGACCAAATACCAGCAGAGGGAGAGGTGGGGGCCATCATTCAGCCCATTATAAATGTACATTATTTATAATACAATAATCAAATAAATCATTTCAGAATACTATACTTGAGTTACTAAACTATTTATAATTTCATACTATTAGACAGTATTGCTCAGAATCTGTGGAGGATATCATTGACAAAGAAAAATATCTGGAAGAGAATATGCTATTTATGCCGTGAATTGATTTCCCCTGTTTTAATTGTGGCATAATTAACAGATCATTTAACTTGCTTTTGCTATTTAGACTGTGCACAAAAATGTAATCAATAGTAATAATTGTATTCTCAGAAGAAAATTTACACACGTGTGCAAAAAGTACTAAAGTATTTTAAATAGAAAAATAGCACAATATTTTAATTAATTTATTGCCAGACTAACCTGTATACTTTGTTCTTAATTTGTGCAGAATATTTTATCATCTCTGCATAAAGCAATAATTTGAGATATGATTTTCTATAGAGTTGATATAAAAGATTATTTAGTCTTTTATTTAGCTTAATTAAATTTTACTTTTGATTACTGAGAAGTTTTTAAAGTATTTTTATAATTTTCATCATTAGATATTTTAAGATCCACTGTGTAAAAGTAGTTTTGACATGTTGAAACTCTGATGATCTTTCTTTTCTTTCTTCTTTAAGAATACTTGTCTGGCTTTCACTAATATACTTTCTTCCTGTCGTATTTATATTTTGGCAAAGTCAAAAATCCTGGAAAAATGAATACAAAATTAATCTGAAATTAATGCCTGCTCAAAAGCACTTCAAATGCATATTTAAATTATTTCTATGCTGCACTGACCTATTCTTTACTTGTTGTAACAAATTGCTCTTGAACTGCATATTTTGAATTATTGACAAAGGTGTAGGAGTTTTATCACTAGAACACTATTTCTTCAGGCTATTTTGCTACATTGGTGTCAATTTTACACATCACTTTATCTGAAACTGCTAGACTTCATCAAGACAAAATGTGTTAGACATGCTAAGACATGATCCCTATACAAAAAACATGAGACTTCACGTACAGATATAGGGATGTGCTCAGGAATTATAATGTTGCTATCAGTCCAAATCCTAAAAGCAATGATTCTAATAAATCCCATTGTGCACAATTTCCATTAAAATAAGCAAATGAACAAAAGAGTGTGCGCGTATAATTGTATTTGATGCTTCTGTGAGTATATTCCTGATAGAAGAAGACTTCTGTTTTGGCCAGACATTGAAGCAAGGACAATCTACTGCTTCAAATGTTGCACATATAATGACCGAAAGAATTTTCCACGTAGTTCTAGTTCTGGTTCTATACACTACAAACCTTGTTTCTCCTCCACACACTTCTGGCACTAAGAGATATAAAATGTGCTCATATTTCAATATTACTTCTGGTATGCGCCTTTGAGCATCCATGTAAATCAATATGGTGAGTGCTAGGAGTCTTCATGAAGGTCATTTTAACTGTGGCTGGCAATCACTTAGTTATACACAAAAATGACTGTAAATCAAATAAAATATCCTGCTAAACCCAATAAATGTCAATTCAACTAAACTCCCCATTATCCAGATTTAAGAAAAAAAAGCCATGACTATTCCAGGGAATTGAGGCACAGGGAAGATCATGATAACAAGATGTATAAAATTGTGAACATATTCGGCATCATATATACTAAGATATAATTGTAATGCATGAAAAATGTTAGTTCACACATAGATGAATTCACTGTTTGCAGTACTGCTATAGGTTTATGCCCTACAAATACTAGAATTTTGATAAGAAGTATTATGCATTACATGAAAAAGAAAAAAAGATGATGCACTCATAATTATGGTGTTGAGCATATAGGAAATGTTGATAGTTTGGTAATCTCTGATCCGGCATCTCACGATAGCAGCTGGTGAATCAGCATGCAGACAGAGGAGGTACACCTGGACGTTTCCAATCTCCCTCCAGTGCTTGGAACTTGCTGACATCAGTAGAGTCATCTGGACACAGTATCCTAAGCCACGGATGTTGTCATTCCTCCACTCAAGGTACCCCAACCAACCACACCCCAACCCTTCTTCCTCTTATGTGGCAAACCAGATATCTCATGAAACTCTGTGACTCATGCCTATGAGGTCATTCTCAGGTCTTAAGGCAAACTCCAGCTCCAGGATGGTGACCTGGCAACAGCAACCATTAGCTGCATGGTATTTCTTTTGCAGGATCATGTGAAATCCTATATAGGCCACTAGACTGACACTGATGTGCTGATTTTCGTGACTCTCACATCAGATATATCACATCAGACATGAGATCAGTTCAGGGATCTGAACTGCCAACAGGGCACTTCTGACCCTCAGCTTAGCTGTGTGTTTTGGCCTGTGTCTCAGCTGTCTTCTTTGGGATTTCCAACTGAAGTCTGCCTCCGGTTCATAGAGTATGTTTGATATTTACTGCTCCATATAAATAAACAATTTCATTCATTGAATTTCATTAACAAATTCTTTTTAATTTGGGTTGCCTTGCATTCGTAAGTTTTCTTTTTATAAGAATAAATGTTGCTGGACATGGCAGCTCACATCTGTAATCTAAATGCTTTGGGAGTCTGAAGCTGGAGGATCGTTTGATGCCAGGAGTTCTAGATCAGCCTGGGAAAAAAGTGAGATCCCATCTCTACAAAAAATTAGCTGAGTGTGGTGGCACACACCTGTAGTCCTAGCAACTTGGGAGGCTGATGTAGGGGGATTGCTTGAGCCCAGAAGTTCAAGGTTTCAGTGAGCTGTGATCATGTCACTGCACTTCAACCTCGGCAACAGAGTGAGACCCTGTCGCTAGAATGAATAAATAAATAATAAGTGTTTCCACCAATAAATGTATCTTTCCTATTATTTGAATATTTTATTATTTTAAAAAAGTTTTAATTTTTTCATATTTTTAACAATTTTACTATACCTACTGTGAAGGGGATCTTTTAACTGTTATATTTTCTAACTGCTTATTCTGTTAACTAGTGGAGTTATTGATTTTTATGTGAAGAACTTGTATCTAACCACTTTGGTAAAATGTTTCATTAATTCAATATCCTATCATTTAATTAATTTGGTTTTATATGATGATAAGTATGTCATTAGCAAATGATGGTTTTATCTCATTCCTTCTGCTTATCTATTACATTGGCTGGGATATCAAATACAAATGTTCAATAATGACAATGAAATTGTCTTGTTCCTTTGTTTAACATTGTATCTAATGCTAACATTATATCTAATTCTCTCAACACAACTTCTGTTAGCTATGCTTTATCAAATTAGAAAAATAGGGACAAATGTGGCTACTTTGTGTTTCCCTGTTTATCTAGAAGAGTTCCTTTTTGTTTCTCGGTTATGACCCAGCCAACTTAGGATTCCTTCTCCAGAGTTAGATTTTCCTAATGCCATGATTAGAATGCACAATTTTAGTGAAATTCCAATTTAGAGAAATTGAGGAACAGCCATAGAAGAGTTAAAGCATAATGCAAATACAAAAATGTCATTTGACATAATAATTTTAAAATTTCCAGTTTGTATTTAGATAAAGGATGAAACTATAAATGTTACAACATGACATCTTTTCACAACATGTGTTACCCTAGATATTAAATGCAAATGTCAGTCTCTTTTCATTCCTAAATAGGATTAGAGCCCAGATGTAATTCATGTAAGATAACATATTTCAACCTATTTTGAATAATTTGGTGGAAATGAATTTAAATATTTATGAAGATACAATTTATTTTTGAGTATGCTGTTCACAGGCCTATCACTTTCATACAGCCAAAGTTCATGGGATGTTATCAATCCGGGATGATAATTCTATGCATTATTATTTATTAAACCCTAAACAGAACTATTTTCTATAAAAGAATGCTTGGTGTTATGGTTGATTGCCAAGTGAGATAAATTGACTATTAAAAGTTGTCAGGCATTTCTGTTTCTGGTAGTGGGTAATTTGAGCAGGTTCCTTTATTCAAAGCAAAGCAATGTAGAACCTGATCTCTTTTCTTTTGAAGTTCTGCATTATTAAAATATCTTAATAAGAAGAGTTGACTTAGGTCAGCTGACAAATATGGGCAGCAGCTCCTCTTGAAGGGAAAGTCACCGAAAACGTGCGAAAAATATGAACTGGAGACCTGGGCTCAAAACCAATTCTTCGAACACTGTTCAGTTGTGACCAGATTGCCCTTCTGACCTAGCTGTGCTGTCACTCCACAGGTTGCTTGCAGGAAAGTGGCACGTGAATACTTACACTTAGAAAGTCCTTGAAATTGAAACGATATTTTAGAAGCCTAATTATTCTTTGTCATGGGATAGCCACTGCTAATCATAGTATAAAGAGAGAGAATATTTCTCTATCCTGCTGTCACCTACTCTCTGAGAAACTGCTGCAGGCCAGCAAATGGAGGGACTATCTCTGAGTCTCTGCAGGTTTAATAGTACTCAGTACGTAGTTCTCACCATATAGTTATAATTTTAGCCACAACATAAGAGAATAGGATTCTCTGACAAGTTTAGCAGGCTTTCTGGTTTTCTGCCCTTAAATAATAATATCAAACAATCTTTGCCTCATGGCAGAAAAAAAAAAGATTCAGGCAAGGAAATAAAGTCATTCTCTCCATGTGTGAATTGAAGGCTGGTATGACTTGATTTTTATAATATCATACTGTGCTATTCTAAGTGAAAGAAGCATAGAACGTATTAGAGCAAACCATAAACCAAACCTTGCGGCAAAATGATATGGTTTCAATTGATAAGGTAGAACCACAGAGTGTAATATCAGTTCAGATAATTTTGTTTCTAAAAGTACACTGAATTCCTCTTTTGATTATTTGACAAGTAGCCAGGTAGCTATCTGAAGGTTTGTGGATTTAACTAACTATTTAAATTCTTTTTATATCATTATTGACTAAATTAGTGTTAATATAAATTAAATTTATAAGGCATCATGAAATGACATCCAGGGTAGCCAGGAAGAGTGAGTGGCATGAGAAAAGAAAGGACAAAGATGAAGACCAAATAGAAGCCACTCGTGATTTGTAAAGAGATATTCTGGTAGAATGTTGAGGATAAAAAGCCAGAATAGAGTAGAATAAAATTAAATAGAAACGAGGAAAAGAGTAAGTGCACAGAATGCTAGAATTTTGGCTTTTAACAAAAGAGAGTTAGGTTGAGGTATACATCTCTCTCTATATATGCATATATATATATAAAAATATACAAATATGTGTGTGTGTGTGTGTGTGTGTGTGTATGGAACGCTCGGTAGCAAAATAACCTGATTAATAAACAAAAGTGATTATGGTTGGAAAGATCTGGATTTGGATTTGGAATTTGGGAGCTGATACTTATTAGCTGGATGACTACAAATTGCCTCAGTTTCATCATTTCTAAAATAGAGATATTGATGCTTATTTCACAAAGTGGCTTTAGGGAATAAATGGAATAGTATGTGTCTACTCCTTTGGCAAATAGAAGTGCTTAATAAGTGGTGCCTATTAATAATATTATAAAGTTGGTTAAATTATCTCTTTCTAATAAATGTGATTATTAATATCAATATTAATCATGATAATAATTGCTATTGACTATTTATACTAATCAGGTTTTCTTGATTGGTTAACATGAAAATTCATCAACAGAAGCATTAAGGAACCTATTGGAACATCAGGTCATGAAGCTTGCAAAATTAATAAAAAACTAAAGTGGCAAGGTTAAGCATGAATGCCAAGAGGCAAGTCATAGCCGAGCTGCCAAAATGTTTTTACAGAAGCCATTTGCTCATGATATTGCTATTTGACCAGACAGCCTGACATTCTGCCATCTCTGCACAACTGCTGCTGTGATACTGCATTGTTCTCTCTGCTATCAGTATGATTCCAGGCTTTCTCAACCTAACCACTACTGACATTTGGATGAGATTTTGATGTATGGAGCTTTCTTGTACATTGTAGGATGCTTAGCAGCATCTCTGGCTTCTACTCATTAGATACCAGTAGCACTCCCTGAATCTTGACAATCAAAAATGTCTGCAGACATTGCACAAATATCCCAGTTGACAACCACTGTACTATGCAAATATCTCCACTGACCTGAACCTTTGCTTCACTCCTTCAAAATTCAAATACAAAACAGGAGCATCTCCTTACTTACATTTGTTTGATTTGACCTAACCGCCAGAATGGTACGGGAAAAAAATGTTTCTTCTGTTTTTCTTATTGGAAACAGTGAACTTCCACTTACCTTGAATTGCTCTGTTACATTTGAATGGTGCTCAAATACAGAGCCACAAAAACAAATATACATGGAATCTCCTATATGCCAATTATTATGGTAGCCTCATTGCAGTCATTTATAATCATTATGACAATCTTTTAAGGAAGCTGTTATAATCATTTTACTGATGCACAAAGTGATGTTTAAAGACTACATACTTTGCTGAACATCAACCAGCTCAAACAAATTTTGTTTGATGCTTATATCTTTCATCTTCTATCAGGTCCAATTTGAGTGACATTTACAAGAATCCCACCTCAAGTTGCTATTTTTCTCTTTTTGTTTACTACTTTAGAGAAAATGATTTTTGAATGTTTTTAAATTATATTGAACTGTAATTTCTCTATTGTGGGAATGCATCCACCCAGTGTTCACTGTAGTGAATAATTGCAGAACTGTTTTTGATTCGTGTCTCCACTCAACAAAGAACACTGCCCATTCTTCTCATTCCAAATTCTCTTTCTGCCGTCACTCAAATTAAGGTTATTTCAATGTCATGAATACAACAAAGAATTTCAGTTTTGAGAAATTCTTGAAGATGCTTTTCAGATAACAGCTATGTAAAAAAAAAAAAAAAAAAAAAAATCAATCCTAAGTTTCCTCTTTACCTAATTCTTTTTTTGCTTCTTAATTATGTATTACCTAGCCAACTCAGAATTTCTCCTCCAAACTAAAAACCTAGTACAGAGTCAGTCAAATTGAAGAAACCCCAGTATGCAAGAAGGCAGAATGCACTATTGGAATAGCTGGAAGATAGTGTGCAATTGGTCTATTTATTTCTTAGTATTGTAACTCTTAGTCATCAGTAATTATTATACAAACAAAAATTTGAGTGTCTCTGAACCACTGATTTTTCTGCTGCTTGTTTACCTCTGTAGATACTTTATTTTTTTCATATTTGATCATCTTCACACATATGCATTTACTAATTTAATCTTATTTTCATCAAATTTTTTGAGTCATATGTAGATGTTAGCTTCAAAAAATACCAATTCTCTTACACAAATGTACAAAAATCCCCAAACAATTAATGTGGTTTTGTTATTAGGTAATGTTTTTGTCTGTATGCCAATCCAGTAGCTAAATCTGTTATGGGATACATCATTGACAATGATGATTTTTTTTGGACTAAGAAGCCTGTTGCTCTCATGATTATGCAAAGCCTTTCATCCTCTGGCCAATATCATCTTTTCAAAGTTTTATCTTTCAGTATGAAATATAGATAAGAAGAAGAGGAGAGGTTAGAAAAAGAAAGAACCTAATCTCAGTGTATTTCCCTCTTTCCCATAGCACATTTATGTTGGTGAAAATACCAGACACATTGCCAAAATCTAAGGGCAACATAACAATTTTAATAACCAGCCTTCATTGAGTACATACCAGGTTACATGTACTGGGCAATGTGCTTTACATACCTTATTTCATTTATTTCTCAAAAACACTAGGAAATAGATTTATTTTCACTCTCTTTTTACAGCTGAGGAGTCTGAGTTACAATAAAATTGAGAATGCAACAAGTTAGTACCAGGGTCACAATTCTCACTGCTGCTTTCTAACACAGGGGTCTAGCTTCAGGTTACAAATGTTTTACCGGTATAGGAGATGGCTAGTGAATGGTCAGCAATGTGATTTGGACTAAATGAATAATAGGAATTCATATAATGAGGAAGATAACTAAGGAATTTATTTGTTTTTCTATCTATGAACGTTTGTCTGGCTTTACCTATGCATCTATGACAGAGCACTTGCTCTTTTAAGCCCTTTACAAATATTAATCCATTTATTTCTCGTACCAACTTTCTGAAGTAGGTTTAATTATCATGTTAATTGTTATCATTTGAGAGGTGAGGAATGTGACACAAAGAAAATAACATGCCTGTCAAATTGCTAAGCGCAGCACTGGAATTCTAAACCAGGTGATCTGGCCCTTAACTGGTATTCTATGCTGATACATGTGGAAGGTGTCCCATATATTCTCCGGTCCATGATTCCTTTCCACTAGGCTTAAACTCCGCAGTAAATCATTATAGCCAACCCCTTGCATATCACCCTTTTTTTTCTTCCCTACTTGATCTTTCACATCAGCTTACAAACAAGTTACTATGTATCCTTTATTTAATATATATATATTTATATAAATAAAATAAATAAAATATATTTATATAAATAAAATAAATTATATATATATACACACACACACATATATATATCCTCTTAACCCCATTTCCCTTTGCAAATGTTATCCATTTTCTACTAGTCTTTATAATGACTTTTCTATAAAGATTTTTTCCATACTCATTGTCTCCACTTTATCTGCTTATATTTCCTCTTAAGTCTGCTTCAGGTCTTAATCTCCAGTACTCCATCAAAACTAGTTACTAGTGTCACCACTGACTTTTGCATTGTTCAATCTAGAGATGACTTTATGAATTCTGAGTTATTATATTGTTTGACTCATCAGAATCTTTTATTATTTAAAATATGGTCTTTTTTCTATCATATATCTGAAACTTGCTAAGAGAGTTGATCTTAAGTGTTCCTGTCATCCCCCGCAAAACAAACCAACCGTAACTATGTGAGATGATAGATATGTTAGTTTGATTTTGGCAATTATTCCACAGTGTATATGTATATGAAAATATCAAGTTGTAGACTGTAAATACATAAAATTTTTATTTTCCAAGTATACTTCAGTAAAGCTGGGAAAAAACACATTTAAGGGAAAAAACACATTTAAGAAAAAAACACATTTAAGAAATATATACTCCATATAAACTTCATTATGGCAGGTATAATTATCTGCTTTGCTCACTACTGTATCTCAGGGCTGAGAAGCCCTAACCAATAACAGGAGCTCTTATAAATGGATTAAATATAGAGTATGGGATACAACATATTAGACTTGAGATTTTCACAGCTGTACATACAAGTCTAGTAGAGTTTCTGTGGATTTATCATTAGGTATTCACTTTTGGTCTTTTGGGAAGGAGACTCAACAGGAGATGAAATGTGTGTTTCCTGTGTTGTATCTTCCTGCCCAGGTACTTTGAGGACTGTAGATCTTCCCACACCTTCTAAGTACTCTGGGTGTATACATTTTTGAGATTACATATTTGGATTTTATGTTTTTTAAAAAAAATTAAAATAATGTCTTTTTGGCTTTTTTTTTTTTTTTTTTTTTTTTGCGTTAGAATACTACCCTCACTTGGTTGTCTTCTTAATTTTGGGGCAGTTCTATCTCAGTTTATTTTCCTAGTTCCTCCTTATCTCCCCAACATGTAGACAGTGCAATGTTCCAGGGCTCAGTCCTTGGACTGCTTGTCTTTGTACTTACAGTTTTCGATTTATATTTACTTCCTGTGTGGTCTCATCTAGTTTCATATCCTACTAACACCTGTATGCAGATTATTCTCAAATTTTGTTTTCCACTCGTACCTATCCCCTAAACTGTAAACATGTGCATCCAGTTGTTTCTTTTACATCTACACTTGGCTATCTAATAGGCAACTCAAACTTAACTGGTTCAAAACACAGTTCTTAGTCTTTTTCCCCTTTTACCCTGTTCCTCCTCCAACTACCCCATAGCATCACCCCCCATCAAACTGCTCTACCTATAGTTGTCTCACTTCATTATTTGAAGTTCATTATATGAAAACACCATCTTTACTCATCTGGTAACATATCACAGATCCCACAGAATATGATTTGCCTCAAAATCTTGCCATAAATTTCCCACTTTTCATTAGCCTCCCTACTTCTACCCCGATGCCCTTGGATTGCTGCAAGTTTCTAAATATATCCATGTTTCTATCCTTGCCACTATAACCTGTTTTCCATGTAGAAATTGGAGTTATCCTTTTAAAACAGTTAGATCCACTGCTGAACTCCTTCCACTGCCATGCAAATCACTAAGCTTCTATAAGGCCTTGGGTTCCTAAGTAAACTTTTTGATCCATCCCCCGTGGCTCTCTTCCTGCTTTACCATTTTCCTCCCACACTGACACTTTTTGCTGTTTCTTGCACAAGTCAGACAGGTTCCCACAGTGGAAACCTGTGTACCTACTGCTCCCTCAAGTGAAACACTCTTTTCCCCTATATGCATTGCCAGCCTTCTCTGCCCTTTCAAGACTCTCCTTACATGCCACCTGCTCAGTGTCACTTTGTCTAGCAAGCCATTCCAAAATGTCAATCCCCCTCAATTCCAGACACTCATGATACTCCTTCCTTGCTTTAATTTTATCTTCAAGTGTTATAACCAGTGAATATATTATATATTTTACAGACGTATCTTTCTAAAATTAATCTGTCTCCCCCTAATAGTATGTAAGCTTTATTAAGGCAGAAAGTTTTATGTTTTGTTCACAGATTTGCTTCAGAATATAGGATAGTAGATGATTAATAAAGATATGTTGAATAAATGAACTGTGCACCATAAAGGTGGATAAGGAAGTAATCATGAAAGTGTAAGTAAGGTTAACCTTAAAAGCCTGGTAGAGTTCCTCAGACAGAGAAAATAAGAAACACTTTGGGCAAGAGAAAAACATCAGTTGAGGCTTTGGCAGTAAGAATTAGTATGTTATGTCTACTAGAGAGAGATGAAATCAACAGAATGAAGTTAGAAGGTGTATTTTTTATTTTAAAATATTTATTTATTCACAAACAGGATTGATAAACCTACTACATGTTAGCACGAATAGCACATTTTGTGGGGAGTTATACTGTATTTTCCAAAATATGCAAAATAATTTAATGAAAAGAGTGACATTGCTTTACAGATTCACAAATTTCTTTAATGCTTAACAATAAAAGGATAGGTGGGTGGTATGTTTAGGCTTTGTGTCCCCACCCAAATCTCATCTTGAATTGTAATCCCCATAATCCACATAATCCCCTTGTGTCAAGGGAGAGACCAGGTGGAGGTAACTGAATCATAGAGGTGATTTCCCCCATGCTGCTCTCTGATAGTGAGTGAGTTCTCATGAGATCTGATGTCTTTACAGGTCTCTGGTAGTTCCTCCTGCATTCATTCTCCTTCCTGCTGCCCTATGAAGAGGTGCCTTCCTTCCCCTTGGCCTTCCACCATGACTGTAAGTTTCCTGAGGCCTCCCCAGCCATGCTGAACTGTGAGTCAATTAAACCTCTTTCCTTTATAAGATACCCAGTCTCAGGTACTTATTTATGGCAGTATACAATTGACTAATAGTGTGCCTCTACATTAATTGGTTGATAAAATGTTGTTTTGGTAAACAAGGAAAATGTCTTCACACAAAAATGTACTTGGAAAAGAGAGGAATATTTTCATAGGTTTTTCAGGTAATTGCAACCATTCATTTTTGATAAAGTCAAGATTTGAATATTTTTGAATATTTTTTGAATATTTTAATTTTTGAAGCTTAGCTGTTATATATAATCTAAAATATTAATAAGCTTTGATACTCATTTGTTAGATTAAAATCTTGCATTACAAATGGATTTTTGATGCATGCATGAATTTGTAACATTATGTATGAATATTTGGAAAATGTGAGTTATGTAGATCTTTCAAACGATAATAGACATTATATGATATTTTAACATCACATTCCTTAATATCAGCACTGATCCCATCAAATACGTCTTCAAGTATTGGCAAGTTGTCATAATCACAGTAGTGGTACCATTGTTCTTGAATTCTAATTTTTGTTAAAAACTCAGATTTTGTCATCAATGATACCTACTCTCAGTTGTTCCAAGCGCAAAGCTAACTTGATTCATTTTTTAGAAAATATCTTCCAAAAATTCAAATCTGAATAACCGCAATTGATCAACCATTTGTTCTCTTAAGTATAAATGATCTTTCTTGGGTGGAAAGAGAGCCCTTCGTTTAGATTGCAACTCAATCACGTAAGTGCTTTTCTTTCAGGCAGCCATGTTACTCTGGTATGCACTAATACTTTCAATTTCATCACATAAAATTGAAAAAGCATGTACTTAACAGCAAAAGTTTAATACAATTAAAATTATTATGTTTCAATCAAGGAAACTAGCCACCCTGTGGATGCCTGGCAGTGAAGAATACAATGGCTAGCAATATAGTTTTGTGCCACTACTTTGATTCATGCTAAGGTCCAAGCCTACCATTACTTTTTTTTACTGTCAATACAATGATAATTGTACAGTGTCTCAATAGTGCGAAAAAAATCGCTTTGACTCAGTGACTCCTCTAAAAGGGTCTTTGGAATTGCATAGTTCTGTGAACCACACTTTAAAAACCGCTTCCCTGAGTGTTTCCGAATTTTAGCATAAGTACGAGACAACATAAATGTAAGAAATGTACAATAATCATAATTATAATAACTAGGTTAATGCAAAAAACAGTTGAACAATCATACATTCAAGACAAAATTCAATTAAATAGTAAGTATTTTCAGACCTTAGCCAAAGTTTAGACAGTTTATAGAGTTATACTCAGTTACTGATAGATCTAAAATGAACTTCTTCCTATGATAATATATTGTTTTGGCAATAACAGGAGTCTTGACAGTTTTTGAATCTGTGTATCTAAATTGGATACTCCTCCTCAAATCTACAGTTATATAGCTTTCTGTAGAGTTATGAGATATACATATATACATATGTGTGTATATGCACAAATATATATATATATACACATATATGTATACACATACACATATATGTTTTTGTGTTTTTGTTCACAGTCCCTGGTTCATAACTTTCATAGCCCTTGTTATAAACTTTTGTTGTAATGGGGGATATTTTAGGCCTTGGAACAGGCCTCAGGAAACAGAATCTGTCCAATCTTCTCCTGCCCTCTTTTTACCTGCCCCAATCCTCCCCCAACTTTCTGATTGTGGGGCTTAAGACCCTCACCAAAGAGCCCCTTGCCCAATACCCATGGACAAAATAATGCTGATATTGTAAGGCTTCCAAAAAACTCCAACACGACTTTTATTTATTTCTCCCAAAAGTTTTACCTAAGAATACATCATGTATTTTGGGTTCTGCTATATCTATCAGGAATCCTAAGCACACTGATGGGTAACTAGAAAAATTAAAGATAAGAAAATTCACAGGGCTCAAATACTAAGGAAATACACTGTACATGTGATTGATACACCATGAAGAACAAGAGCTTTCAAGTTGGACACATCTTGGTCTGATACTTATTCTGTCACATAATATAGTAAACCTCTTAGCAATTTAAGCCTCTACTTACTTGTAAAATAGAGCTAGTATCTACCAACATAGCTTACTGAATATTAAGTAAAGTATATATACATACATATAAAAATAATAAATAACTAATACTGATTATGTATTATGTATTATCAGTATTAATTATATGGTATATGCTATGTTACATCATGTCATATCATATCATACTATATATTGAAAACTGCCCATCATATTGTATTTATGAAAAGTATTTAAATACTCAAAAATAACCACATTAGTCCCAATTTTTAAGTTAAAATATGCATAAGAAATCATCTACAGTTTGAATGTAGGTTTACTACTATAGATTAGCTAACAACTGAACTAACAGATCCCAAATCAAATAATGCAAATTATTAACTAAATGTTCAATTGCTGATTGTGATAGAAACCACAGTTGAGTAATTATAAGTACTTGTAATATGTAAATAATTTTCAGCATTTTTTTGTTTTTAATACTGATATGGTTTGGCTGGGTCCCCATCCATATCTCATCTTGAACTGTAGTTCCCATAATCCCCACATGTCATGGGAAACCCGGTGGGAGGTAATTGAATCATGGAGGCAGCTTCCTCCATGCTGTTCTTGTGATAGTGAATAAGTCTGATGAGATCTGATGGTTCTATAAAGAGTAGTTCCCCTGCACTCGCTCTCTTGCCTGCAGCCATGTAAGATGTGCCTTTGATCGTCATTCGTCTTCCACCATGATTGTGAGGCCTCCCAAGCCATGTGGAACTGTGAGTCCATTAAACCTCTTTTATTCTTTTTTATAAATTACCCTGTCTTGGGTATTTCTTCATAGTAGTATGAAAATGGACTAATACAAATACTTTATACAATATTTTTGTTTTTGTTTCATTTGGTTTTGGTTTTAGAGGAAGAGTTAAATAGTGGGCAAAGAATGGTTTCTTATATGACATCCTAAAAAATATAAAAGTATAAGGAAAGAACAGTAGAGTGGTAGAAACAGGGAAGGATAGGGCTGAGGTTGACTACAGTGTTAGTCTGCTTTTGTTGCCATAAAATTGCTATAAATTACCCATACCTGAGGTTTGGTGCTATAAATTACCCATACCTGGGGTTGGGTAATTCATAAAGATGATTAATTGTCTTATGGTTATAGAGGCTTTACAGGAAGCATTGTGCTGGAATCTGCTCCTGGTGAGGGCTTAAGGAAGCTTCTAATTATGGGAGAAGGCAAAGGGGAGCCAATATGTTACATGGCAAGACAGGGAACAACAGAGAGGAAGGAGGAGGCGCCAGGCTCCTTTAAGCAACCTGCTCTTGTGCACAAAATCACAGAACAAGAACTCCCTCATTACTGTAAGGATGGTGCCAAACTATTCATGAGGGATCTGCTCCCATGACACAAGTGCCTCCCACCAAGACCCATTGCCAACAGTAAGGATCACATTGTAACATGAGATTTGGAGGGGATGAACATCCAAGACATAACAGCTACCAAGAGTCATAGGGGAATTTTGGGGAGTGATGGAACTGTCTTTTAACTTTATTATGGCAGAGGTGTCATAATTCTACATATCTGTTACAACTTGCAGAACTGAAAAAAAAAAAGCGTTCCTTGATTTAAAAATCTAAATTGGGCCTCGGAAACATGAAGTAACAATTATTAGAAATGTTTTAAAAGTATTCAAAATTAATGTGCTACGTAGGTTGAGAAATTATGACACTCATTCAAGAATACTCCATTTGGAAGATTAGTATTGTTTGAACATTGTATTAGTTTGCTAGGGCAGCAAGACGAAGCACCCACAATGAGTGGTTTAAACAACAGAAACTTATTATCTCGAATTCTGAAGCTTAGAAGTTTGAGACCAAAAGATTGGCAGAGCTGTTTTCTTTTGAGTCCTCCCTCTTTGGCTGTACATAACTGTTTTCTACTTCTATCTACACATCATCTTCTCTCTGTACCTCTGTGTCCAAATTTTCTCTTCTTATAAGGAAAATGGTCATATTGGATTAGGGTCCCCACTAAAATCTCATTTTATTTAATTACTTATTTAAAGACTCTGTAAACTAAAATTCTAAGCCCCTGATAGTATAAATGAAACCCTCCTCTCAGCTAAGGGCATTCCAAAGTTAACCTGTAAAACTAGTTCAGGTTGTGAAGAGAAGGGGAAATCCAACATGCCTCATTACCATTAACACCAACACAGACCTTAGGACTGATAGAACAGATTCTTTGAGTCTGATAAGAAATATTTACAATCTATTATCTTTAAAGCCTGTTACCTGGAGGCTTCATCTGTATGATAAAACCTTGGTCTCCACAACCCCTTATCATAACCCAGACAGTCTAATGATTCCAGGTCTTCAAATAATAACTCTGCCAATTGCAATCAGAAAAACCTGTGAGGACCAGTGGTTTAAAGTAACTTTTGTTTTGGTCTCAGGTTGTTTTATAAGAATAGGGACATACGTTTCTCATTGTTTTTAGAAACTGTTGCTCAGACAAAGGAAACAGAACCCAGGACATGTTAAATTAACACTGCGACTCTGATTCTTTATGCAGATTGCATAAAAAGGTGTATATTTGTATTTTCATTCACCTTGCATATCTTTTCCTCACAGTCAAATAATTAAAGTAATTTTCAGGTACAATAATTTTTCTAAGAAGGTTTGTCAAGAACTCTGCCAAACAAATTTATTTAACTTCAGATTGTTGCTTTGTTTATCCCCTGATGTAAAACCAATTTCCTTTTGAAGGCTACCAGTCTAGGAACTTTGTATTTAGGTGAGTTCAAAAGTAATTGAGGTTTTTGCATTGTTGGAATTTGCCATTTGATAATAGAATACATTCTTAAATAAATGTTGTTATGTCATACATCATTTTAATGGGCATTTCTCGCTTTATATTTTTCTGCTAATGACTTTTTACTTGCTGTTTGTTTTAAGTTTATTTTAGACTATGGAAATGATGTTAGATAAAAAGCAAATTTGAGCAATTTTCTTATTCGAGTCCAAAATGGTTCATAATGCAGTGGAGATAACTTGCAACATCAACAACGCATTGGCCCAGGAACTGCTAACGAAAATACAGTGCAGTGGTGATTCAAGAAGTTTTGCAAAGGAGACAAGAACCTTGAAGATGAGGAGCATCATGGCCGGCCATCAGAAGCTGACAATGACCAGCTGAAAACAATCATCAAAGCGATCTCTTAAAACTACACGAAAAGTCTCCAAAGAACTCAATGTCGACCATGGTCATTTGACATTTGAAGCAATTTGGAAAGATGAGAAAGCTTGATAAGTGGATGCCTCATGATCTGAGCGAAAATAAAAAATAAATCAACCTTTTGAAGTGCTACCTTCTCTTATTCTACACAACAACGAACAATTTCTCAATTGGATTGTGTTGTGTGGCAAAAGGTGGATTTTATATGACAACTGGTGATGACTAGCTCAGTAGTTGGGCTGAGAAGAAGCTCCAAAGCACTTCCCAAAGCCAAACTTGCACCAAAAAAAGGTCATGGTTACTGTTGGTGGTCTGCTGCCGGTCTGATCCACTACTGCTTTCTGAATCCTGTCTGGCAAAACCATTACATCTGAGAAATATGCTTAGCAAATCGATGAAATGCACTGAAAATTGCAGAGCCTGCAGCATCACTGGTCAACAGAAAGGACCCAATTCTTCTCCAGGGTAACGCCTGACTGCACGTGGCACAACCAACATTTCACAAGTTGAATGAATTGGGCTACGAAGTTTTGCCTGATCCGCCATATTCACCCAACTTGTTGCCAACCGACTACCACTTGTTTATATATGTATGTATGCATGTATGTATGTACGTATTTCAGACAGAGTCTCGCTCTGTCGCCGAGGCTGGAGTGAAGTGGCACAATCTCGGCTCACTGTAGAGTTCAAGTGATACTCCTGCCTCAGCCTCCTGTTGACTACCATTTCTTAAAGCATCTTTACAACTTTTTTTTTTTTTACAGGGAAAATGTTTCCACAACCAGCAGGATGCAGAAAATGCTTTCCAAAAGTTTGTCAAATCCTGAAGCACAGATTTTTACTACAAGAATAAGCAAACTTATTTCTCATTGGCAAAATGTGTTAATTGTAATTGTTCCCATTTTGATTAATAAAGATGTGTTTCAGTCTAGTTACAATGATTTAAAATTCACCATCCAAACTGCAATTATGTTTGCATCAACCTAATAGAATAATTATACCATAGACAAGATTACAAGGCAAATGAATTATTTCTCTAACTGAATGCAAATTTATTCATGAAGAGAGTAACATTTGCACCAGAAAATCATCGCTGAAGCCAGCAATTTTCCAGAGGGAAATTTGTTAATGACCCTTTAGCTATTCAGAGAATAATCTTTTTCAAAGCTTGATAACATCTATAACCCTCTCCCTAAGACAAAATTTACTAAGGTTTTTAAAAAATAAAAAAAAGAGATTTTTTTTCCATTTTTATGTACATAATATTACTTAAACCATCATCTAAATTAGGATTTCTCTACTGCAGCATATCACTATTTTGGACCAGATAATGCTGATTGTTGAAGATATAAGGTGTGCTTCAAGATAGTTTCCAGCATCTTTGGTCTCTGCTAGGTTCTAGTAGCAATTACTCAGTCATGACAATCTAAAATATCTCTTGAAATTGCCAAATGTTTCTTGGGAGACAAAATTGCTTCTAATTAAAAAATACTAACCTAAATGTATGTGTACCTTCTTCTGCTCACATTATACTAAGGGTATTTATTTTCAACCACACATATGACAGTCAAACATTTTCTGGAAGTCTATGGTATTTCTGGATGCTGCAATGATAAAAATGGACTCTTTAAATGAATTAATACATGTAGTCATTGAAGAAAAGGGGACTTCGTTAGAGTTCACAGGGAGAAAATAATGTATTTCTTTAACTGGTAGAAGGAAGATACTTGAGTTAAAGATTTGTCTTCTCTATGCTGACTCAGAAGCTGTGTTAGGACCAATGATTGGATGTTACAGTGAAAAATACTGAAACTGAATAGAAGAAGAATTTAATTAATTAGAACCTTGCTAAAATGGTGTTTTAATGTTTATTAAAAATTACTTAGGATCACCAAGGATTTAAAAACTAAAAATGCTTTTTTTTTTTGGTAGTGGGGGGCGGGGCGTAATATTAATTAAGTCGTCATCTAAATCAGGATTTCTCAACTATAGCACTATTGCTATTTTGGACAAGACACTTAAATTACTACTGAGTATTGACTATTGATAATATGCCATCTTGAATTACCAGCTCAGATTCTCTGTACATTTCAACCATTGTGGTATTTATATTTTGATAATTTGTTAAGAGTCTTTTTTAAAGAAAGGCCATTAACTTTTGCTTGCTATATGTAATACATATGTTACTACTATATTTAATTTTTTCACTTTATCTTTATTATTTTCAATATAGAACTCTTGTTAATTTTTTTATTCCAAGCCATTAATTTGTTGCTATTATTTATTCATTGTTTTTATGTCTAGTAAGCTCTTTCCCAGAATTAGAAAAACACTCACCTGAATATTTCTTGACTCTGTTTTTAATTTGTTTAGTAACATTTATATTCTGTCATTATGAAAGGATTTTAATTCTAGGCTACTGAATCTTCAAAAAATGGGAAAACACTTTATTTACTGAATGCCTATAGCATGTCTGGGTGGTTTACAAGTTGCATCCTATATAACCTTATTTAACATGTCATCACTATTAGCAAGGTATAATTATTCTTGGTTTACAGATGAGGATATTAAAAAACCACAAAATGTAATAGTTCTATCAATGCCACACAGTTATATGCAGTGGAGCAGACATTTGGACCAGTTCTGCTTGACCTAAAGCTCATGTTCTTTTAATTACAGCAGTACTCTACAAGCACTAGGCAGCATCTTAGACTTTTAAGTGGGAAAAATGGCCTGATCAAAGCTGTGCTTAAGAAAATCTATTTAGCAGAAGCAGACACGGAACATTTTTTAAAAGGAGAGTCTGGATGCTATTGGAATAGCCAAGTCAAGGATAATGAAATCCCTGGGCCTGAATGAGTGTGGTAACTGGAAACTGAAGAGGAAGAAACAGAAAAGAGATATTATGGAAAGACAGTTTACCGAAAAGGGTAACTGACTCAATGTTGGTGTCAGCAGTAGAGGTGTTAAAGATTATTAGGAATTTCCTGATAATTCAAATAGAAAGAACATATAAACAGTTTTTTGAATATGAAGTTTTTCTAAGGAAGATTGTGACCTCAAGTTTGGACATCCTGAGGCACTAAATACAGAGGAAGGGCCTTTGGTGGAAGTTTAAAACTTAAAATTGCATCCTGGGACATGAAAAATTGGGTTAAAATTTATTACTAGATGTGGGAATCATTGCACTGATTTAATAGAAACCACAGACTGCCAAGGGTAAGAGTTGAAATGAGAAGCATCATGGGCAGATTCATGAAAAATATTTATATTTAAGTGGTGAGAATAGGAAAAGAATCTAGATACAAAAATAAAAAGAGTGAGCAGAAAAGTAGAAAGGGACACAGATAAAAATATTTGATGTTTGCGGTTAGTGTTTTCTTTTATCTCTCTTTGACTCTTAACTGTCGCCCAAAGACTCTGTAATCAGAAATGACTCCCACCCCTGATCGAGACTCTCTCCAACGTCACAGATGCTGGCCTCTTGGCTCCTGCTTAGCTCTTGGGCCTGACCTTCAGTCCTGCTGGCCTCCTCTTATTTCCCTCACCCTGGGTTTGGCCCCTGAAACCTCTCCCTCGTGTGTACCACACCCCATCTGCTGTGGAACCCGTTGTGGGGACAGGGAGAGAAGGCCTCCCCTGAGGATCTACTGTCCCCTGGAGTTGTTGGATTGGGTAGAGTCCTGGGCTCCCAGAGGCCTTTGCTCACAAAGACTCCTTCTTCCTGTCCCTGGAACACTCCCTTCCCCAGGACCATGCAAGAGTCAGAGTATGCTTCTTTCCAGGGGACTGGGCCATGGGTCCTCCACCCGTATGTCCGTCCTCCTCTCCATGTAAGTGCTATTTAGGCAGGAGTCACCATTGCAAGGGTGATGTCAACAACCATGTACTGAGCCACTGCAGCTGCTGCCACTCCGCGGCCTGTACAGAAGAAACTGAATCTTTTTTCATATTCTAATAAATCAGTGTGAGTTTTTGACAGAAAACTATGATGATTATTTAAATTTATCATCAGTTGCAAACAGTAAATATTTTTAAACAGCATAGACATATACTATCAGTACCATACCCATATCTCCTCCCACTAATCAGATTAGTATATAGCTGACTAAATTCCAACACCTAACAACTGCATTACTTTGCTTGAGAGTTTTCTCTGGTCTCCAGAATCTGCTGTCCTTGCTCACCTTATAGGCTAGTAGTGTCAGAGAATTTCCCTCTAACGCCAGCCCTAAACCACTATTTGAAGAAACTTAGTAAATAAATACTCCAGCTCCTTTGCACCTTGGGTAGGATAACTTTGAAGCATATTGTCTACATTGGCTATGCCAGTACCCTGACATGTTTAACTTTTAAGTTACTCTCAGAAAGAACTTACCTAATAACAAAAGCTTTATTGACTGTCTTTTCTTTTTTCATTGCCCTAGTAGTGTTTCTTGATATCACTTACAAAATAAACTTCTTGTGCTCTTAAACACAACACTGCCTCATGGTCTGCTTCTGGGAGAACCCAAATGAAAACAGAACATGAAGGATGATAAAAGTTATTAGAAACAGAAAGTGACTGCTGATCTTAAAGGTAGATTAGGAACAGATAAATTGGGTATAAGAAAACCAAGAATAAGAGAGTGTTTGAAAATGCCAGGCAATTTGAGGTTATGTTGAGGGAAGCTGAGAGAAGCATTTGAACTTGGTCTGAGTAAAAAATTGTCTGCCTTGAGTAATGTGAAGGGGGATGTTAAGAATCTGGAAAAGGGTAGATGCAGTTTGGAACTGCTGTGGTGTGTAACATGATAAGCTGTCAGTCAGGGTTAAAAATATTTTATGATAGTGTCTAATAATGAAAAGCATGTTTTTCTTCAATCACATAGACCTGCATAGGAATTCTGGCCTTACCTCACTGTGTGAACATGGGCAAGATATTTAACATCTCTGGCCTCATTTTCTACATCTGTGAAATGATAATAAGGTTCAGCAATCAAGGATCGATGGAATAAATGCAGCAACATGTATGAGCCTAGCACGTGGTTAATAATTAATAAATTTAAGCTGTTACCCCAACTGAGGGAGAAAAGAATCCAGTTGAACTTTGATTGCATGAGTTTAGAGCAGCGATATTCAGCTTGGTATTATGTAACTTTAAAAAAAAATAGAATGTTCATCTCTATTACAGAGATCTTGGAATAAAAAACACCTATGTGTTCCAAGTTTTTCCTTTCTCAGGGGTTCTCATGGACTTACACGTGCTATTTTTGATAACTTACTACATTTGTCTAGGCATGCAGTTAAAAGGGTAGCAAAAATAAAAGTAACTTCAGTTTCAGTTTTGTGAGTGCTTTACATGGGTATTATTTTTCAGACAATGAATAGTATCTGATTATTTTGGTAAATCAGACTTAAAGTTTCCTTCTCAACTTTATTTATAGATTAAAACAATGAACTGAATACTAACTTTAAAAAAAATTCAAGCACACAACATTGTTATATTGCCAACAGAAGTTACAACCTCAAGTGAACTTCCTTGTTCTTAATAGATATTCTATTTTATTTTTAAATTTTTCTTTCTTTAAGGTAGATTGGCTTTTATATACTTTCACATTCTTTTCATTATTAGACTTTAATAACATTGTCATTATGGCAAAAACCCTATCTTACTATTATTTCTATAACTCTCAATGATTGAATCCTGGGAATTTTCTGTACTGAAGAATGTTCCATGTGCATTTTTGAAGAATGTGTACTCTACTATTGTTAGATGGAATGCTCTTTAGCTGTCTATTAGTTCTACTAGTTTACAGTTGTCAAATCTTCTGTTTCCTTGTGGATCCTTTGTCTAGTTGCTCTATCCATTATTAAAAGTGGAGCATTGAAGTCTCGAGCTATTATTTTTACTTTTTAAATTTTTTCTCTTAAATTCTGTTAGTTTCTGCTTCATATACTTTGGAATTTTTTTTTTCATTATTGTTAGTAGCAATTTTTATCTTAAAATCTACTTTGTCTAATACTAGTATAGCCACTCCAGCTTTCTTTTAGTTACTGCTTGTATGGTGTATCTTTTTCCATCCTTTTGTTTTAAATCTACATATACCTTTGAAGTGGGATCTTGTTGTTCTTTAATCTATTCTGTCCCATTTCTGTCTTTTGATTGGAACGTTTAATCCATTTTCATTTAATGTTACTACTGATAATGAAGGTTTTATATCTGCTATTGTGTTACATATTTTCTCTTTGTCTTATTACTTTATGGTGTCATTGTTTCTCTATTTTTTATTGCCTACTTTTTGGTAAAATAAGTATTTTTAAGTATGCAGCTTTAATTCTGCTGATATTTCTTTCACTCCATTTTTGCATTGTTTTCTTAGTGATTTCCCTAAGAACTATACCTAAAACTCATAACAATTTATTTTGAACTAATACCAACTACTTTAAATCATATACAAAAACTTTGCTCCTATATAGTTCCATCCTCTCTTCATATTTTCGGGTTTTTATTGTCATAAAAATACATCTTTATACATTATATTTTCACATATACTTTTTTAATTCATTTGGGCGGCTATTAAAAAGTACTACAGACTGGGTAGTTAAAAAACAATAGAAATTTATCTCGTACAGTTTTGGAAGTTGGAAAGACCAAGACCAAAGTTCTGTTAGATTTGATGTCTGGCAAGGGTCTCTTTTTTGGTTCATAGATGGTGCCTTCTAGCTGTGTTCTCACCTGGTAGAATGGGCAAGGCAGCTTTCTGGGGCCTCTTTTATAAGAACACTAATCCCATTTGGGAGGACTGACCCTCAAAAGTTAATTACCTCCAAATACCCCACTTTTTTTTTTTTAATTACACTTTAAGTTCTAGGGTACATGTCCACAACATGCAGGTTTGTTACATATGTATACCTGTGCCATGTTGCTGTGCTGCACCCATTAACTCATCATTTACATTAGGTATTCCTCCTAATGCTATCCGGCCCCACTCACCCCACCCCATGACAGGCCCCAGTGTGTGATGTTCCCCACCATGTGTCCAAGTGTTCTCATTGTTCAGTTCCCACCTATGAGTGAGAATGTGTGGTGTTTGGTTTTCTGTCCTTGTGATAGTTTGCTCAGAGTGATGGTTTCCAGCTTCATCCATGTCCCTACAAAGGACATGAACTTATCCTTTTTTATGACTGCATAGTATTCCATGGTGTATATGTGCCACATTTTCTTAATCCAGTCTATCACTGATGGACAATTGGGTTCATTCCAAGTCTTTGCTATCGTGAATAGTGCCGCAATAAGCATACGTGTGCGTGTGTCTTTACAGTAGCATGATTTATAATCCTTTGGGTATATACCCAGTAATGGGATCACTGGGTCAAATGTTATTTCTAGTTCTAGATCCTTGAGGAATCACCACACTGTCTTCCACAGTGGTTGAACTAGTTTACACTCCCACAAACAGTATAAAAGTGTACCTATTTCTCCACATCCTCTCCAGCACCTGTTATTTCCTGACTTTTTAATGATCACCATTCTAACTGGTGTGAGATGGTATCTCATTGTGGTTTTGATTTGCATTTCTCTGATGGTCAATGATGATGAGCATTTTTTCATGTGTCTGTTGGCTGCACAAATGTCTTCTTTTGAGAAGTGTCTGTTCATATCCTTTGCCTATTTTTTGATGGGGTTGTTTGATTTTTTCTTGTAAATTTGTTTAAGTACTTTGTAGATTCTGCATATTAGCCCTTTGTCAGATGGATAGATTGCAAAAATTTTCTCCCATTCTGTAGGTTGCCTGTTCACTCTGATGATAGTTTCTTTTACTGTGCAGGAGCTCTTTAGTTTAATTAGATCCCATTTGTCAATTTTGGATTTTGTTGCCATTGCTTTTGGTGTTTTAGACATGAAGTCCTTGCCCATACCTATGTCCTGAATGGTATTACCTAGGTTTTCTTCTAGGGTTTTTATGGTTTTAGGTCTAATATTTAAGTCTTTAATCCATCTTGAATTAATTTTTGTATAAGGTGTAAGGAAGAAATCCAGTTTCAGCTTTCTACATATGGCTAGCCAGTTTTCCCAGCATCATTTATTAAATGGGGAATCCTTTTCTCATTTCTTGTTTTTGTCAGGTTTGTCAAAGATTAGATGGTTGTTGATGTGTGGTATTATTTCTGAGGGCTCTGTTCTGTTCCATTGGTCTAGATCTCTGTTTTGGTACCAGTAGCATGCTGTTTTGGTTACTGTAGCCTTGTAGTGTAGTTTGAGGTCATACCAAATGCCTCAGTTTCTTTTTTTTTTTTTTTTTTTTTTGAGACGGAGTCTGGCTCTGTCGCCCGGGCTGGAGTGCAGTGGCCGGATCTCAGCTCACTGCAAGCTCCGCCTCCCGGGTTTACGCCATTCTCCTGCCTCAGCCTCCCGAGTAGCTGGGACTACAGGCGCCCGCCACCTTGCCCGGCTAGTTTTTTGCATTTTTTAGTAGAGACGGGGTTTCACCGTGTTAACCAGGATGGTCTCGATCTTCTGACCTCGTGATCCGCCCGTCTCGGCCTCCCAAAGTGCTAGGATTACAGGCTTGAGCCACCGCGCCCGGCCAAATGCCTCAGTTTCTAAAACCAACACAATGGTATTAAATTTTCTCACATGAATCTTAGGGCACACAAACGTTCAGACCAATAACATAAGCATTAGCTTATGCAGTTATTTTACAACTTAGAAGAAAAAAGAGTTACAAACAAAATATATTTATGATTTAAAAATATTGCTTTCCTATGCAGTGCTCTTTACAGTGCTAATTATTTATTTTGTTTTGCAATACTGTATTGCTTCCTTTCACTTCAGCCTGAAAGACTCCCTTGAGAGTTTCATATGGGGCAAGACAACTAGTGAAAAATTACCTGTTTTTTGTCTGTTTGTTTGTTTTGTTTTGTTTTCAATTTGGGAATGTCTTAGGGTCTTCTTCATTTTTGAAGGATAATTTCGCTAATATAGAATTTTTGGTTGTCAGTTTTTTGCTTCAACCTTTTGAAGATGTCATCTTAGTGCCTTTTGAATTCCAGGTTTCTAATGAGAAACAATACACTAATCTTATTATAAATCTCTTTTTGTTGTTGTTGTTGAAGCACTTTTTCCTTGCACTTTTCAGGATCCTCTCTTCTTTCTCAGCTCTTTACCTTTGGATTTGTGTATGTCTGTATTGATCTTTATCAGTTTATTCTACTGGGTGTTTGTTGAGCTTCTTGAATGTGTAGATTAATGTATTTCATAAATGTGAGAAGTTTTGGCTATAAAATTTTAAATAATAGCCATTCCTTCTGGGACTCTCATTATGAATGTGTTGGTATCCACAAGTCTCTGAGCTTTTGCTTATTTGTATTTATTTATTATTTTAAAATTTTTGTTATCAAACTAAATAATTATAACTGACTTATTTTTCAAATTCACAGATACTTCCTTCTACCAGTTCAAATCTGCTGTTGAGTTTTTCAGATGCATTTTCATTTACTTAAAATACTTTTCAACTACTGGATATCTTTTTTAAAAATATTCTTGTCTCCTTGTTGATATTCTCTATTTCCTGAAATAGTATTCTCATACTTAATTCTTTAGACAGTGTTTTCTTTAGTTCTTTGAGCATATTTAAAATAATTGATTAAATCTTTGTCTAGTGAGTCCTACAAATGTGCCTTTTCATGGGCAACTTCTGTCTACTTCTTTGTTATTCCTGTATATGTATCTAACTTTTATGATTCTTTACATGTCATAAGTTTTGTAGAAAATTGGACATTTTAAAAATATAATGAGACAACTCTAGAAATAAGATACTATCCTTTTCTCATTATTTATAGTTATTGCTATTTGTTATTGCTTTTGGTGTTGTTTCTTTTTATTTGTCTAATGACTTTGCAGAATTAATTTTGTAAAGTCAGTATTTATCATCATGTATAGCCACTGAAGTCTCTGCTTGATTAGTTTGGTGACTAGCTATTTATAGTGCCTAGATTTCCTTACATGTCATGTATTAGCCCATTTTCAGATTGCTGATAAAGTCAAACCTGAGACTGGGCAATTTACAAAAGAAAGAGGTTTATTGGACTCACAGTTCTACATGGCTGAAGAGGCTTCACAATCATGGTAAAAGGTGAAAGACACTTCTTACATGGTGGCGGCAAGAGAGAAGAGAGCTTGTTCAGGGAAACTACCCTTTTTAAAACTTTCAGATCTTGTGAGCCTTGTTTGCTATCACAAGAACAGCATGGGAAAGACCTGCCCCCCATGATTCAGTTATCTTTCACCAGGTCCCTCCCACAACACATGGTTATTCTGGGAGCTACAGCATGAGATTTAAGTGGGGACACATAGCCAAACCATATAATTCCACTCCTGGCCCCTCCCAAATCTCATGTCTTCACATTTCAAAACCAATCATGTCTTCCCCACAGTCCTGCAAAGACTTAACTCTTTTTAGCATTAACTCAAACGTCCACATTCCAATGTCTCTCATCGGAGACAAGGCAAGTCCCTTCCATCTATGAGCCTGTAAAATCAAAAGCAAGTTAGCTACTTCCTAGATACAATGGGGATATAGGCATTGGGTAAATACAGCCATTCCACATGGGAAAAATTGGCCAAGACAATGGGACTCCAGGCCCCACACAAGTCTGAAATGCAGCAGGTCAGTAAAATCTTAAATCTCTGAAATAATCTCCTTTGAGTCCATGTCTTACATCCAGGTCACACTGATGCAAGAGGTTCCCATGGTATTGGGCAGCTCTGTCCCTGTGGCTTTGCAGGGTACAGCCTCCCTCCTGGCTGCTTTCACAGATTTGTATTGAGTGTCTGCAGCTTTTCCTGGCACAAGGTGCAAGCTATTGGTGGATCTACCATTCTGGGGTCTGGAGGACAGTGCCCTCTAGTCCCAGTTCCACTAGACAGTGCCCCATGGGGAACTCTGTGTGGGAGTTCCTACCCCACATTTGCTTTTCATACTCTCCCAGCAGAGGTCCTCCGTGAGCACCCTGCCCCTGCAGCAAACTTCTAACTGGACATTCATACATTTCCATACATCCTGTGAAACCTAAGCAGAGGTTTCCAAACCTCAGTTGTTGACTTCTGTGCACCTGTAGACTTAAGACCACATGGAAGCTGCCAAGGTGTGGGGCTTGCATCATCTGAAGCCATAGCCTGAGCTGTACCTTGGCCACTTTTAGTCATGACTGGAGAGGCTGGGATACAGGGCATCAAGTCCCTAGACTGTACACAACAGAGGGACTCTAGTCCTGGTCCACAAAACCATTTTTTCCTCCTAGGTTTGCAGGCCTGTGATGGGAGGGGCTACCACAAAGGTCTCTGACATGATCTGAAGATATTTCCCCCATTGTCTTGGATATTAAGATTTGGCTCTTCATAAGTTATGCAAATTTCTGCAGCCGGCTTGAATTTCTCCTCCGAAGATGGGATTTTCTGTTCTATCACGTTGTCAGGCCACAGATTTTCCAGTTTTACGCTGTTTCCCTCTAAAACTGAATGCCGTTAACAGTACCCAAGTCATCTCTTGAATGCTTTGCTGCTTAGAAATTTCTTCCACAAGAAACCCTAAATCATCTCACTCAAGTTCAAAGTCCCATAGATCTCTAGGGCAGGGGCAAAATTCCACCAGTCTCTGTGCTAAAACTAGCAAGTGTCACCTTTGTTCCAGTTCCCAATAAATTCCTCATCTCCATCTGAGACCACTTCAGCCTAGATTTCATTGTCCATATCACTCTCAGCATTTTGGTCAAAGCCATTCAACAAGTCTCTAGGAAGTTCCAAACTTTCCCACATTTTCCTGCTGTCCACACTGTTCTAATCTCTGCCTGCTACCAAGTTCCAAAGTTGCTTCCACATTTTCAGGTATCTACAGTAGTGCCCCACTCTGTTGGTACCAATTTTCTGTGTTAGTCCGTTTTCACACTGCTAATAAAGGCATACTCAAGACTGGGCAATTTACAAAAGAAAGAGGTTTATTGAACTCACAGATGTATATGGCTGGGGAGGCCTCACAATCATGGAAGAAGGTGAAAGGTACTTCCTATGTGGCGGTGGCAAGAGGGAAAAGAGTTTATGCAGGCAAACTTTCCTTTTATAAACTATCAGATCTCGTGAGACTTATTTGCTATCACAAGAACAGCAGAGGAAAGAGCTGCCCCATGATTCAATTATTTTTCACTGGTTCCCTCAGTTAACATATAGAAATTATTGGAGCTACAAGATGAGATTTGGGTGGGGACACAGAGCCAAACCATTTGCTTCCATGAACCATTATTTCCCTTTGGATTTGTCAGTTGGCTAAATGTGTGTCACGGTGTGTGTTCAGTGCTCAGGCACACAATTTATAACTGTAACATAACCTTCAGTTCTTCTTTTCCAGTGCCTCATGGTCAGCCAGAATTGATAGCCTAGGGCCTTCTCAGATCTTTCCTGGGTGCATACACAACCTCATACATGCAAGTTCCTTCTAGATTCCCAGGAACATATCAAGGCATTTCAACCTCTTGAAACCTCTTCTAGGTTTTCAGACTACCAACTTTTTGTTGTATCCTCACATGTAGAAGATGAGAGAGCTTCCCAGGATCTCTTTCATAAGGACACTACTCATTTATAAGAGATCCAGCCTTAAAACCTAATTACATGTCAAAGGTCCTACCTCCTAATACCATCACTATCACATTGTAAGTTAGGACTTCAACATATAAATGGCGGAAGGAGCATATACCTTCAGTCTCTTATAAATGACAGTTTTCAGTAAATGGGTGTTTTGGAGGAGCTCCAATCTCATGATTTCCCCTTCAGTTGATATTAGCACATTTGTTTTCACTGTAGTGGTGGAGCTGTGCTTTCCAAGGCTAGCGTAGAGCTGAAGAGAGAGAGATGGGAATAGGGATAGTTACAAACAAAATATAGTTTGCTGTTCTCTATATTTTGCCATTTGTCTTAAATAAATACTTTCAGGTTATTGTAAACTGTTGGTTAACTTTTATGTTTCTAAAAAATTTATTTTGACAGTTTTTGCCAGTGTTTTTATTAAATAAATAGGCTAACTTTGGATCCCACCTTAACACAAAGAAATTACAATAAATATATTTTTTCCTTCTTTTGTTTTGAAAAGCAACAACAAAAATGTGTAATGATCTATAAAAATTGCAACATGGTTCATCTAAGGCAAACTAAACCATCATTAGTATGTTAGAGCAAAATTAAAAAATTGTCAGACCCATGAAAACGTCCAAAAAGAGAAGTTCATCTCTGTAATCAGACTAAATTGGCCCTAGTGAAAGAGAAAAATTGCACTAATTGAAAAAAAAAACAGTTAGAAAGTAAAGTGTTCCAACAAAGAGAAGATAGTCAGTGGGTTCAGAGTACTGCTGAGAGGCACAATTCAAGTGTAGAATTTGTCCAAGGACACGTGACATCTTCTACCTGTTCAACTTTCTCTGGACACACATGTGTTATCCTTGTTTATAGCTTTTTACATGATTTTTGTATAATAACTAAATCTAGCTAAAATAGCATGAGAATAAAAGAGTGGAATAGGCACTCTTTATACACAAAATCTCTTTGCTTGGGGTAAAACTACAATTGCTGGTAATGAAGAGCACAGGCTTTGAAGAGAATCAAATCTAAATTCAAACTTGACTCCTGTACTTATTAGTTCTGTGGCATTAAGTTCTTTACTTTTTGGAAACCTTATTTTTCTCATATGTAAAATCTAGAACTTTGTAATAAACTAAATAATGTATGTAAAACTTTTAGTTCGGTGTCTAGCATATAAGGAGTGCTAAATAAATGATAGCTATGATTTCTGTGAGTATTAGTATAGCCTGTAATAAATGTCTGTTTTTAAAACTGAGGAGATCTCTTGAGTCAGCAGTCTTAAAAAGAAAGCACATACATTTAAATAAGGTCTGGTCCTGAGACCTTATTATTTTACATGTAAATGTGAACCATAATCAACTTGACCAATAGTTAACTTACATAATGCAATAAACAAGTGAGTATAACCAAAGCGTGATTCTATCACTCCTACGTTTTTATTTTATTGGAAAAAAAATCCAGAGTTGTTTAAGATGAAAGGCTGAATAATTTTGTTCATTGTGTTGCTATCTTATTGTTCTTGCTTTGTGTCTCTATAAGTCTGAATTGTTTTCTCATGTGTCATAACATTTTCTTCTGTTTATACCATGCTTGTTTTTGTCTGATATCACATCAGGTACACTACTGTGGAAAAGTCTTGACATCTTTCAGCATGACTTTATAATCACTCACCATTCAAACTCAGCTATGCAATCTATATCTAAAACATTGTTACTGTTACAGATTTTTCCTAATTACCATTTCATAGATCAACAGAATATTACATTTCTTTTCTCACTAAAACAAAAATAATAATTGTCACTACCAATTACTGAGGATCAACTATAAGGTAGGCACTGACCCAGTCCCAGGTATAATAACAACAATGAGTACTGTATATTGAGAAATGTTTTATGCATATCTCATTAGTCTACGCAACAAATGTATAAATGAAGTATTCTCATTTTAGGAGTGAGAACAATGAGATTTTGAAAGCTACCTGAGTAGAAAATTGAAGAGCTTTATTTTTAATCTAGTTCAAAATATGTGCTCTTTATATTTTACCATACAGCCACTCCATATAAATACATACAAAAATATTTCTCTTTAAGTCATATTGTTACAAAGGTCTTCTTCAGTGATGTTGGAGTGACATTATAGGTTGTTTATAATTGTAGTAATTGTTTACAAATTTAGCATTGCTTCTAAGACTGTTTTGCTTTACTTAAAACTGTTCTTGTTGATTAACTATTGGTTCCTCCTCTCATGAATATCTTGCTCTTTCTTCTATATGTCTTTACCCATGACCATCTGGCGTTAAATATGTTTAATGGTTTCATAGTCATTAACATATAAATTATGCTAGATCCCATTCTTACACTCCTTGTTCCATAAATTCTCCAGCACTGTGTCAGTTAATAAGCATGCACACCCACACAAAACACACACACGCATACACACCCACCCCCACACACACAAACACACACACAATACTTCTGAATAAACCACCTCAAAATCCTATGGGTTAAAACAATAATTTTTCTCATAGTCTGGGGGTCAACTGAGGGTACGCAGATTTGGCTGGACTCAGCTAAAAGTCTTGTTGATCTCTGCTGATGGCATTCAGGCATCTGAAGATTGACTGATAAAGATTGGGTTCTACCCCTACTTCTTTTTCCCCATATGCAATATTTGACTTGCTGGACATTTTATTTTCATTGTGATGTAATATGCACAAAAGTGGATCACCAACAATGCAAATACTTTTCAAACCTCTGCTTTTATAACTTCTGCTAAAATTATATTGGACAAAACAAGTCTCTGAATGCTCTGAATCCTGGACAAAAATATAGACTACTATAGTTAATATTACAAGTCATATATCTGGATGGCATATGACATAGACAAATCTACTCTGGAGCCAGTTCATTCTCGTCGTAGTTCAGGAAGAGCCATCATGCTAAATTTACTATCAACTTTACCTACCAAGAGAAAAATAATGTTCATACAATTCAGTCTTCTTCCTTGTATGTGATGGTGAATTAAGATAGGAGTCATTAGCATACCATCCTCATTTATTTACTATACAAATAAATGGGCCACCTCTCTTTAGTTTTCACCTCTTCGGGGAGCATGATATAAAGGGTAATTAATTCATGAGAAATGTGTAAGTGAACTAAAAATAATTGAAATTGTCAGTCTGCAAATTACCCAGGTTGGTGCAGAAACACTTTTTCAACAGTGAGGAAGGTGTTTCTTAACTATATTATATTGCTTGTCCCCAAATAGCTGTCATTTCTGTATATTCTTTGTATAAAAAATACAAAAAGTTATTAAAATAAGTAAAGTTGGTGAATTATGATTAATAGCAAATGTATGGCGATAATTTCAAATTTGACTTGAGATAAAGCTTAAATAATTGTTTTAACAAAACAGATAAAGTAGAAGCTTTTCCTTTTGAGATGTATATATACATATATCTATATATAAATATTTGTATCTAAAGCGAATATAAATAAAGCTAATTTATATTGATATGAAGCTATTATATATATATATACTTAAGTATATATATATACATTTAAAATTATTTGCATGTGGAAGAATTTGTCATTGTATAGCATATCAAATCATTCCAGAATTTCATGTATATTTCCTATTTAGTAAAATTCGTATTATTTTTCCATTCAGTGCCGGAGGGTAAACAGTTTATCTTGAAAATCAGCTGGAAACTTTTGACAGATACTTCATCATTGCCTGAGTGACAGCTTTCTCTGACACATCAGTGAATCCTTGATCTTCCCAAGGCTTGTGAATTCTCTGACTGTCTGAAGGGATTTGGCTATTTCTACTTCTTAAACTGAATTGCTGGGCTTACAAGAGATAATTATTGGTATACATAATAGTTGTTTATTTTAAGAATGTCCCACACCATAATCTTTGGAATACATTTTCAGGCCCAATATCTATAATTTAAACTAAAATTTGCAACCTCTTCAAATAATTCAACTGAAGAAAATTAGATGAGAATATGAACTACGTCTTCAGTACCCTTCTCTTCTAATTCATCTACACACACACACACACACACACACACACACACACACACAGTGACAATGGCAACAACCAGAGAGTCAACACTGACTTCTTAGCCCGTAGATAGGCAGATGTCATTTACTTTGATTTCAATTTAAAAAATATTTAGCATCTTAAAATAATGAACCCAGAAATTCAACAAATAAGGTCCCTTATCTTTCATTAAATTAACATCATTTTAAAAGCAAATGTGTTGGCTGAGGCAATTTATTACATGATCTTCAATATAATTAAACTACATGATTAAATTACAAATATATAATTTGTATTCAGCATTAGTTTATTGTATACCACAGTTTTGCTGTGAAATGACATTAATTATTGGCCTAAAATTAGAGACCAGGTTTTTATAAAGTTGAAAATTATTGATAGTATATTCTTAGGATCATATGATACTAAAATCATCTATTTCTAGATATACATTCATCCTCAAAGCATGTATGTATAGATTTTATGAATCACTTAACCATTTTGCATCTCTTTCCATATGTTAAATATGTCAATAATACACATATCAAAAGCACAACCATTAATAACCTTACAAAGGTATAATTTAATTAACTTTAAATCATTACAGTCACCTTCCAGTTGCATCTCTCTTGAAAATACGTAATTATTAAGTTGATGCTATACTACCTGTCAATGTTTCTAATGGCAACCAAGAAAAGCAATCTTGAAGGTTAGCATTTTTAAAAGTTTCAAAGGAAAACATTTGGAAAAAAAATTATCTGACTACCTCTAACAATATTGTGAGAAACAGCAAAGAGAACATTTTGAAAATGTGTAAGTCTTATGCCAATTTGTTGACATGGTTCTAAGGATAGCTTTAATTTTCCCAAAGAAAACTATTTGAGCCAGTATAATTACTTTAATGTGTTTTTATTTTTGTTTAGACAAAAATTATAATGAATTATAATTGTCTTGTTGTTGTTGTTGTTGCTGTTGTTGTTGTTGAGATGGAGTCTTGCTCTGTCACCCAGGCTGGAGTGCAGTGGCTCTATCTGAGCTGACTGCAACCTCCACCTCCTGGGTTCAAGCAATTCTCCTTCCTCAGCCTCCCAAGTAGCTGGGATTATAGGCGCCCGCCACCACGCCCAGCTAATTTTTGTATTTTTAGTAGAGATATGGTTTCACCATGTTGGCCCCGCTGGTCTTGAACTCCTGACCTCCAGTGATCTGCCCACCTCAGCCTCCCAAAGAGCTGGGATTATAGGCGTGAGCCACCACACTTGGCTTGTGTAAATATAATTGTTCATTCATTCATTACAGTATTTAAAGCAAGGTTATAAAAATTTTGATAGTCTACTATACTTTTTAAATGAGGTATGCTTCTCTTACAGTAGGAATGTGTATCATTTTAGAGTAAAATTGTGTTATATAATAAGTTAATGCTGAATGCAAATTATATATTTTTATTTTAACCATATAGTTTAATTGTATGGAAGATCATGTAATAAATCATTTCAACCAACACAATTTTGCTTTTAAAATCATGTTAATTTAATGAAAGATAAGAGACCTTATTTGTTGAATTTCTAGGTCCATTCTATTAAAATGCTAAATATTTTTGAAACTGGAATCAAAGTAAGGTGATTTCTGCCTATCTAGTGGCTAAGAAGTCAGTGTTGACTCTGGTTGTTATTGTCACTGTGTGTGCGTGTGTGTAGATGAATTAGAAGAGAAGGGTGCTGAAGACATGTTCTCATCCAATTGTTCTCAGTTTAATTATTTGAAAAGACGGCAAAATTAAGTTTAGAATCCCTAATTGTACCTAAAAATTTATTCCAAAGATTGTGCTATGGAGCATTCTTAAAATTAAAACTATTGTGTATACCAATTGTTCTCTATCATAGTCCAGCAATTCAGTTTAGAAAGTAGAAATAACCAAATCCCTTCAGACCATCAGAGAATTTATAAACCTTTGGAAGACCAAGGATTTATTGTTGTGTCACAGAAAGCTATCACTCAGGCATTGGTGAGGTATCTGTCAAAAGTTTCCAGCTGATTTTCAAGATAAACTGTTTACCTTCCAGCATTGAACAGAAAAATAATGAGTTTTACTAAATAGGAAATACACATGAAATTCAGGAATTATCTGATATACTATACAATGACAATCAATTCTTCAAGACACAAATAATTTCAAGATCATAAGCACAGGCTTTGTCAGCTTACACTGTGCAAACTTCTAGAAGTGATTCAGATGATCATTTAGACTGATTAGGAGTAAGGAAGAGGTCTCCTGTGATATTAAAAATTAAAGTGAACTGATGCTATATGAAATTATACTTTTCTAGTTGTCTTTTAAAATATGTATATTTTGTTTTTGCATTGAGCTTCTAAGAAATGGGTGATGTGTTTTATAATTTACAATGTCCATAAATAGAGGAAATGTGTACTTTACAAAGAAAAATACCTGTCCAATTACATTTTGTTTGTAAATACTCTTTCTAAAATGATTGAAATCACATCTTCCATCTTGAGAAGGCAGAAATTTTTCATAGCATTTTCTTGATCTATTTTATTATATTATAAAACTTTTCTCATAAAGTCATAGGTAAGCTTTCATTGAGCTTTGTCTTTACTTTGTCTTATTATTGCTAAGTCAATATTTTTTTCCTTCGCTATTTTTTCTATGAATCTCTCAAGTTATAATCCATAGTTTCCTCTGATATTCTATATTTATTATTGTATTATCAGGACATAACATCTATTTCAAGTTTCTCAACTTCAGCACTAATGACATTATGGGTCACATAATTCTTTGTTGTGGAGAACTGCCTTGTGCATTGTAGAACATTTAGCAACATCTCTGGCCACTACCCACTAGATGTCAGCAGCAAGACCTTCTTACCCCATCTGTGACAACCAAAATTATCTCCAGACACTGCCAAATATTCTCTGGAGGGCAAAATGACTCCACTTGAGAACTACTAATCTATATAATATTTGTTACGTGGCTTTATAAAGCTTACATTTGGAACTATGATTCATAACCCAGGTCTCTCTAGTTCTTACAAAACCCAGGTCCCTCTAATTCTTACAGTTTGTGTAATCTTGGGCCTCAGTTGTGTAACCTCTGAAATGTAAATAATACATTTCTTATAGAATTGTTATTTAAATTGAATGGGATAGTATATGTTTTAAAATAACAATTTATATCTTTTACTATAAAGAAAATTTTAAAATAGCATTTAGGGATAAATGGAAGAGAGACCATATTAAGAGTTGTTTATATATATATATAATCATTTCAGTCCAACAATTTTAAAAATTACTTGTTATATCTTGTAAAGTCATTATTGATCTATATTTTTGATCTGAATTCTTGCTCTTTTCATTCATTTTCTTAGACATAGTACTTCGTAAAAGTATAAAACATTTGGTCACCTTCTTTTTTATAATTCCTCATGTAATTGAGTAAAAGTTTTGAGTTGCATAGCACACTATAATTACACTCAACTATGCCTGTTATTTTATGCTTTCATTATTTGTTCCAACTACTAGTCTTAACTTTTAATCATGTTATTTCTCTTAATGCACTGACCACTGAAATTTGTTCCTACTCTAATAAGGAATTAGACACCGGAAGTGATATCCCTTTCTTTGTAGTGTATCTTTTATTGGTCAACATAACTTATTCTTACCAGCCTTGAATATTAGCCAATCTATAGTGGCCTGATCTGACTCAAGTGTCATGAAAAATTGGGAACAGGAAAAACTCTTAGAAGACTATTTCAGTAATCTGTAAGAACAAAGATAACAAAGAAGAGATGATATTAGAGCTATGTAGACATGAATCAGGTTGGATATCGATGATGAGCAAACTGATGGCATCTGAAGTAACTGAAGGCTTGTGGGATATGAATGACTTATTAGACTGAAGAATCATGGAGTAAAGATGTTGCATTTTGCTATCTAACTATACATGTATATGTAGGTATTTACATACATATGTGTTTTTACATATATGTATGCATATATAGAAGCTAAAGCTTTAAGATGAATCATAAAAAATAAAATTTTCCAGTATTAGAATTATTCATATCATGTAAATCTTTTTAGGGGGCCAATTAATTTTTAAAGTCTTACACTAAATGAATAATTTACTTATGAAAAAGTCAGCCATCATAAGATTGCTAATGGCAAGAAGATGACAACGTACTCTTAGCACATACTACTACAGTTCACAAACCATGACTTTGTGACAGCTATATAATTTTAGTGAAATTATGAAATAGAAAAAGCATTGTGATGTTGGAAGAAAATGCTTCAAAATCAGTTCTTGCACTGAAAGATGTTATATAATAACATAGTTGCTACTGCTTCATATTTTTTTTTTGCAAGTGGAAGAAATTGTCATATATTCCCTCTTTTACATTGTTAACTTTATTTATACTAATATACTAATCAGATTTGAAAGTATTATTAGAACTTACTGCTTTTCTTTCCATACCACTCAAACTTGGAATAGTTTATCTTAAACTTCAGATCCTTCTACAAAAGTTCAATTTAATCCAACATCCTTTGAATATTTTACCTCCATCGCTCTCTTTCACCAGTTTGATAAGAGCTTATGAAACAAACCTCAGAAAATTCTTTTAAATGAATATGTCATTTAATGAACTAACACCATGAAGCTTCAAATGTCAATAGGATAATGAGTTAACTTTCAGTGGGAAACAAATAATATGGTATTATAAAACATTATTTTAAATTTAAAAAGATTTGCTAATTCTGGAATAGTTGTCCTCTCTCATTACATAACGTAATCCTACAAATGGTGAATTAATACTATGAAAAAAATTTAATATAAAGTAAAATTAATGTATATATTATAATGTAATATAGATAGATATATTCATAGATACATAAGTAGACACACAATAAACTCATAGTAATAATTGGATGATACTGTAGGCAATTTTAAAAGAATGGTAACTATTTGTCTATCTAAAGATATCTAAAGATAGAAAAAGTACACTAAAAGTATGGCATAAAAGATTAAAAATGTACACTTGTGCAGGGCAATTATTATGAATGGAGTTTGCAGGACTCAAAGTGGCTTTGGGTAAGTCAGTGAGTTAGTGGTGAGTGAATGTGAAGGCCTAGGACATTATTGTATACCATTGTAAACTTTATAAATACTGTACATGTAGGCTACACTAAATTTATTTTAAAAATTTATTTCTTCAATAACAAATTAACCTTAGCTTACTATAACTTTTGCTTCATAAGCTTTTAATTTTTTAACCTTTGACTCTTTGTAATAACAGCTTAAAATAGGAACATATTGTACAGCTGTACAAAAATATTTTCTTTCCTTATATCCTTATTTTGTAAGCTTTTTCTCATTTACAATTTTTATTTTTATTTTTTAGTGTTTTTAACCTTTTTGTTAAAATCTGAGAAAGAAACACACACATTAGCCTAGGCCTACATGGCGCCAGGATCATCAGCATCACTGTGTACCACATCCTGTCCCACTGGAAGCTCTTCAGGGGAAATAACACACATGGAGCTGTCACTTCCTATAATAACAACGCCTTCTTCTGAAATTCCTCCTGAAGGATCTGCCTGAGCCTGCTTTATAGTTGACTTCTATTTTTATAAGTAGAAGTTATATACTTCCACTTATTAAAAGGATAAAGATATAGTATAGTGAATACATAAACCAGTAACATGGTCATTTATTATCATTTTCAAGTATTACGTATTATACATAATTGTATGTGCTATACTTTTATAGGACTGGCAACACAGTACATTTGTTTACACCAACATCATCACAACCATGCTTGAGTAATGCATTCCTCTATAACATTGTGATGGCTACAATGTCACTAGTCAATAGGAATTTATCAGCTCCATTGTAATCTTAAGACCACCATCATATATGTGGCCCATTGTTCACTGAAACCTCATTATGTGGCTATGACTGTATGCTTCAAACATCATGTCATACACAATGCATATATACAATGATATCCTTTAATTAAAAAAAAATTAATTCATCCATTTTGGGGACAAAACGACTGAAACCAAAGTGGCAGCTGGGCTCCATTCTCATATTGTGGTTCAACTTGGAAAGAATTCACTTCCAAGCTCGTTCTGGGTGGGTAATGGCAGAAACTATTTCCTCTTTTCCTGTGTGACTGAGGGTCCTTGGCTTTTGCTGGCTATTGGCAGGAGGATACCCTCAGAGCCTGGAGCCTGCCAGCTGTTCTCAAAGTCTACTCCCAGTTTCTTGCCTTGTGGGCTTCTCCAACATAGTTTCGAGAGTTTTTAGCTCCAATGTGCTAAGGTGGAGCATTATATAATAACATAATTACAAGAGTGACATCTCAAGTTTCCTATGCTGTATAACTGAATCATGGGAGTAACATTGTCTTACTTTTGCTGTATTCTATGGTGTAGGAAAGTCGCTGGTCCTGCCTGTGGAAGGGGATTGCACAAAGGAGTAAATGCCAGGATAGGAATCATTTGAGGGATCACATTAGGGTCTGCCACCACACAAGTTTTGAATAACTTAGAGAATATGAGACATAGTAATCAAATAAATGGAGCCAGGAGAAAATTACATATGCTAGTGCATGCATTTGGAGATCAGGGATTTTTTCCATTTTTGTACTCTATATTTTCTGTTTTACGATTATGTTATGTTTATAATAAAAAGTGATTGATTTTAAAAGTTTGCCAAAAGAGGGAATACAGTATTATCATTCTTCTGAAACATAATTTTTTCAAAAATTACTACTGACCCACAAATTATAAATTCTGACTTATTTTTTTTTGTGGTGAAATTGTGCTATTAATATTTCCCCTTAATTTCCTTGGGGCTACTCAGTTCCAATTCTCCAGGTATTCTCCAGACATTGTTATCACAGTTAGTGCATTTCTGTCTTGATGCTCTCAACAGAGGTATTGATTAAGCCTGTCTTCTTAAGTATCCATTCTTCTCACTCTATTTTTTGGTGATCACAATCTCTCCTTCTACTTCAACTGTCATTTCAATGTAAATTATACTTAAAATATTTCCTCCAGAAACTGTATCATCTGAAATGCAAGGCCTTTTTTATTGCTACATGAATGGTTTTTTTTAAATCCAGTAACATGACTAGACATGTGTACTTCATATCTTGCCATCATGTCAAACTCAAGAAATAAAACTGAAGTCAGAATTCTACTAAACTTTTACTCCTAAATTATTTCTTTGATGGTAATGATAATTTTCCTCATAAATTCCCTTATACATTAAACATTTTCTCATGTTAGTCTGTCTTATTTTATTCCATTATTTTATGCCTGGAGCCAAGCTATTATAGAAGTAAGATACAAAAAATAAAAATAAAATAAAATTTAGGCCTCGTCCTGAGGAGTAACTTGATAATTAACCAGCTGTGGTAAATGCTGTGGTTATGATACAAAACCATGCTAAGGAAATACCTATAAGTCTAACAGGAAACCAATTTAAAATGTTGGAAGATGCCTCTAATTTCAAACTGGGCGGTCTTAGAAGAGAGGACCACTAAATTTGATCTTGAAGTCAGTTTGTCAGCAAAAATATATATAACAAAGAGCTTCTCTGTCTGAAGAAATAGCATTTATAAAGGCATAAAGTCACCTAATTATAAAACATTCTTGACCTGACTCTTACTCTAACATTTTATGTCACACGTAATTCAGTGCTTTACTCCAGTCCTTTACTCCAGCTTCAGAACATTCCTCTTACCTTTTCCATTTTCTTTGCTGCAATTTGGTTTAGACTTTCAATAACTCTTACCTGGACTCATCTCTCTGATTCCTAACTGGTGTTTCTGCCTTTCCTCTGTTCTAATGCCAACTCATACTACTCAGCAAAGTCAAATAACTGTAACTATATAAGACACTAATTGAATTTGGTCTTGGAGTTTTGTAGAGCTTTTCATCATTCCAGTTCAAGAATCATTGGAGGTTTGAGTCGTTTTCTAAATATTAAAGAGATAAGAAAATAACACTTGGAACCTTATAAAAGTAATATAATTTATGATGTAAATAAGAGATGGGTAGATAGACACAGACAGGAGGAAGAGAACAGAAGATTACATGATTGATGAAGCAATCTAAGGAAAAAAATAAAAACGTTTCTTCCAGAGAGATCATCAAAAGTCACAGACAAGGCTGGGCACAGTGGCTCGCGCCTGTAAATCCCTGCACTTTGGGAGGCCAAGGCAGGTGGATCACTTGAAATCACGAGTTGGAGACCAGCCTTGTCAACATAGTGAAAACCTACCTTTACTAAAAATACAAAAAAATTAGCTGGGGATGGTTTCATGCACCCTTAGTCCCAGCTACTTGGGAGGCTGAGACAGAAGACTCACTTGAACCTGGGAAAGAGGTTGCAGTGAGCCGAGATCACACCATTGCACTCCAGCCTCGGCAAGAGAGCGAGACTCTGTCTCAAAAAAAAACAAAAACAAAACAAAACAAAAATGTCATTTGTAGAAGACTTAATGATTAGGTGAAAAAAAAAGAGGAAATAAGAAAAGAATCTGAGTAGAGGCAAAAGCATGTAGACTATCGAAAAGTCATAAATACCTTGCACACAAGATATGTGGAAATGGTTTGTAGCCTGCTTCAGCTAGGAAAAAATATATATATATGAAAATGTGAATGGTTGGAAATCTCCAGAACTCCTACAATGAATGCTGAGCTTCTTAACTTGAAATTTAAGGTTTTTAGCATAATCTTAGTGATATTTTAGTTATTTCCTTCTATTTTTGTTATACCCCCACCATATTAGAGTTCTCCGGAGAAACAGGATAAATAATATCTGTATATACATAGAGAAAAATTTCTTGCAAGGAATTGGCTTACATTATTACAAAGACTGAAAAGTCTCAAAACTGCCAAGTGGGCTAACAGGACAGAGACACAGGGAATAGTTGATGTTGCAGTTCAAGTCAAAAGGCTGTAAGGCTGGAGACCTGGTAGAAGCTTGGGCTGCCATAATCAGATGCCACAGACTGTGTGGATTAAACAACAGACATCTTCTTTGTCACAATTCTGGAGTCTAAAAAGTCCAAAATCGAAATTCGTCAGTGTTCAGATTATGGTGAGGGCTCTCTTTCTGGTTTGTACCTTCTCTCTGTGTCCTCGCATGGTGGAGAGAGACTGAGATCTCTCTCTGTCTCCCACTTCTTATAAAGCCACCAATTCTATCCCATTAGAGCTCCACCATTATAACTTCATGTAACCTTAATTACCTTCTAAAAGCCCGTCTCCAAATACATTCACATTGGGGATGTATTTGTTGGGAGCTTCCACATATAAATTTTAAGGAGACACAATTCAGTCCATAGCTCCCAGGAAAAGCTGATCGTATAGTTCAAGCCTGAAGGTGTTCAAACTGGAGATCAGATAATAGTCAATGTTGCAGTTCAAATCTGAAGGTCATCTGCTGGCAGAATTACTTCTTTCTCAGAAGAGGTTAATCTTTGTTCTCTTCATGCCTTCCACTGATTAGAAAAAGCCCACACACATTGGGGAGATTTTTACTCTGTTTTACTCCAAGCCCATCAACTTAAATATTAACTTGATCCCAAAACATCTTTACAGAAGCATCCCAAATGCCTGAGCACCATGGTTAAACAAGCAGACAAATAAATTTAACCATCACATTTATGTTTCACTCTGTTTTCTTCCTTTATCTTTTGACATGCTCCAAAACATCCTTCGTCCAAATATTTGTTCATCTGGAATATATTATTTTCCTATAACTATCTAGTAAAATTCCTCCCATTCAGTAAGACACAAATAAAATGTTATCACTTTCATAAAGTTTCCCCTAATTATTATCACTTGTGATTGTTATAGCTTTCTATTTTGGAAGCCTATAGTAGTTCATAGCATCCATGTAGTTCTTACCATAAACTGATTTACATTATTTGGGGGCTTATCTGAGTTTCATTACTAGATTTTCCCTAAGCTTATCACTAGAGTGTTTCAAAAACATAAACTTACAATGTCTTTGTTTCATATCTTCCCATATATATTATTTCTATTTCCCCATGTTACTCAACACTAAGACTCCGAGGTTTCGTTCTTCTACCCTGGGGTAGAATAACTGGAGAGATAATAACAAAAAGAGGTGGTGAAGTATCAAATGTATAGTGAGTCAATATGAGTCAATACTATGGTGTTTGAATTTTTAAAATGACACAAATATATATGTTTATGTTTGAATATGATGTAACGATCACTATGTTGTCAGTGTGTGTAGCATTAGAGACGGGTTTTAGCAGTATTTAAACATATATCTTTTTTTAAAACAAAAAGCTCTTTTGACATTTTAGTAAGTGTTACAGGAGCAACAGGTTTGTATGCCTGCTGCACAGTAACAGACCAATACACCAAGACCTCAGGGTTTGCAGCAAAGAAAGAGTTTAATGATCACAGGGTGGCTGAGTGAAGAGATGAGCGGAGACCCTCAAATCTGTCTCCCTAAGAAGCTCTCGGCTGGGGTTTTGTGAGATTTAATATTAGGTGTCAACTTGACTGGGTCGAGGGACTCCTAGGTGACTAGTATAGTATTGTTTCTGGATGTGTCTGTGAGGGTGTTGCCAGAGGAGACCAACAGATATTTGAATCAGTGGATGGGTAGAGAGAGACCCTTCTCAATGTGCGTGGTCACCATCCAGTTGGTTGCCAGCATGGCTAGAACAAAGTAGGCGGAAGAAGGGGGATAAGCTTGTTTGCTGAGTGTTCTGGTTTACTTTTTCTTCCTGTGTCAAACTCTCGCTTCTTCTTCTTCTGCCCTTGGATATCAGACTCCAGGTTCTTTGGTCTTCGGTCTTTGGACTCTGGGCCTTTCACCAGCAGCTTCCCAGGGGCTCTCAGATTGAAGACTGCACTGTCAGCTTCCCTGTTTTCAGCTTGCAGACAACCTGTCCTGGGACTTCATCCATAAGCATGTAAGCTAATTCAGCTAATTCATATAATATATTTATATATATTATATATTTATATATGTAAATATATATATTTATACAATATAGAAATGTATTATCTATATATTTATATATTATATATAAATACATTATTTATATATATTTATTAAGAGATAAATATATATTATTGGTTCTGTTCCTTTGGAGAATCCTGACTCATACAGATTTTTAAGGGGATCATGGAGGTAGAGAAACAGGAAAATTGGGGTCATTGATTGTTAGGGATGTGTGGTATAGAATCATCAGGATGTGGAAACTGCATTTTTAGTGAGTCAGCTCCTCGTGGGGGTTCTTCAGATCAGCTTCAGACCAGCTGATGTCAGTAGTTTCACTAGTATGCAGGACCTAAAAGAATATCTCACATGAAAAACTTAACATTTCACAATGTTCACTTTGTTATCTATAGGGGAGTTAACAGGAATTATAATCTTGTGACAGAGTCTGCACAATTCCAGGACAATAGGCTGCAAACAACTATGAGGAAGCAGGTCAGAGAGTGAGCTGACCTAATGCTTAATGTTGAATGTGCTGTAAGCTTGGTTTATTTTCATTTTTTCCCCGTTCTTTTTCTCTGATTAACTTTATATAGTTTATAGGGACAGTTTCAGAAGCACAGGAAGAAGAAATACTCTATAACATCACATCTTTTATAATGAAAAATTTGGAAAGTCGATCTAAACATTGTATGTTAGTTTTCTAGCACTCCCTTAATGAAGTACCCCAGACTGAGTGGCTTTAAGTAACAGAAATGTATTGTCTCACAGCTCTGGAGTCTGGAAGTCCAAAATCAAGATGTCAGTAAGACCATGCTGTCTCACAGTTCTAGGGAATCATCTGCTCCAAGGCTTACTAAGCTTTTGGTGTTGCTGGCAATCCTAAACATTCCTTGGCTTGCAGCTGAATAATGCCCGTCTCTGCCTTCTCATCAGATAGTTGTTTTTTCATCATTGTCTTATGACACTGGTCATATTATATTAAAGTCCTACCCTACTCGAGTGTAACCTCATCTTAACTAATTACATCCACAAAGATCCTATTTTTAAATTAGGTCACATTTTGCAGTCCTGGGTGCTAGAACTTCAACCTGTCTTTTCGAGGGGGAACACAATTCCGTCCCTAACAGTGATCAATCAAAAATGCTTCATTTTATATTGGGAAATATACTAAAACATTGACAGATCACATTTTTAAAATGACCATCTCAACAGGTCTAAAAATCAGAAATTGAAAAAATTTGAGACATTTTTTATTTTAAAAAAAACATTAAAAAACAAAAATCAACTCTTAAAAAAAGAAATAAAAGGATTTGAAATATCAATATTTACAAACAAATTATTTTCTCAGATTGTTTAAAACAATTTAAAAACTATCTGTATTGGATATATGTTAAACAAATATGAGTGTACACATGTATACTCCAGAAAACATTTAGAAAATAGCTTACATAACTTTTACAACTAAACTATGAGAAATTTTATACATTACTAATATATATGCAGCAATACATTAATATATTGAGTTATATATTTTGTTAGGAAAAATATGTAACTTCAATATAGGAAGATAATATTTAAAAACTAAGGTCAACTCTATATAAATCCCAATTTAATACAATGAAAACTGAACAAAATGATTCTAAAGCTCCTTTGGAAGAGTAAAATGATAAAAATATCCAAGGAAATTTTTATATTAAAAATTCAACATAAATATATAAAAATACACAATAAAATATAATATAAAAATATTACTGTTTCAAAAATAGATACAAAGACCAAACATTGACATTTTCCAGAATCAACCAGTAATTTTTTTCTCTTATTTTCTCCTTTTAATTAATAAAGATATCTGTAACATACAGAGCAAACTCAAAGAAGCTAAATAAGATACAAGTTTCTTTCTTTTTGTAGGGAAAAACTGATTAGGCAATCTAGGGCTATTATGTCACCTCCACATTCATCTGCATTTTAACAGGCTTTTTCAAAGCCAAAACCCTGACATCCTCAACAGACATTTTCTTTATAGTGGTCCAGAATGACTATTTCTAGATACTTTTATGTGTCCTAATTTCAACCTAGGAGAAGGGGGAAAAGTGATAAGAAGAGACTTGCACATAATCACTTCTGCTCACATCTCATTCATGAGAAAGTAATCATGTGGTTCAATCTAGCAGAGCACATAGGGAATGTAGTCTTTAGCTAAGCAGCAATGTTCACAGCTAAAATATTTGTTGATAAAGAAAAGATATTAGTAGATAAAAGCAGTCTTTACTGCCCTCTGCCCATTTAGCCATTCAAATACATATGTATCCCTTTCTTCCCACCCATGAAAAATTTTAAACTTTCCCCAAGAAGAAAGAATCCAAAAGTTCTTTCCAGTTTTGTTATCAAGAAAAAGTTTATATTTCACTTCTATAGTGCCTAAAAATGCTTATATATTTAACATTAAATATTGGTAAACTTCTAAAGAAATAGATACTTTCATCCATGGTGAAGGAAAGAAAATGGAAATAGCCTAGTTTTTTAAGAAAACCATTTTATATACACTGAGACCACAAAACATAAATTTTTACCCAATTACATAATCAGTGGCATAGTTATAACTTATTTCTTACAAAAAAAAAAAGTTGTGTAGTGGCAACGGTTTACTGAATAGAATATTATACAGTCTTTGAAAATATGCATAGAAAGTCTTTAATGAACATGATCATATCATCTCAATATGATAAAAACATCAGGATAAAAATGGTACATTCATTAATTTCTGTATAATTAATAGAAATATATATATATAGTTATACTCCAAGTAATAATGTCACTGGATCCTTTCAATTTCATCACCAGGAATTACTTATTCACTCAAATGATTTTGATTGCTTCTCTGAGAGTACTTCAGGATGATAAACACTTAGAACAGGTTCCACACTTTGTTTCTTCTAGGACTCACTGGTGCTCCCACACTGACTCTTACAAATGATGCTAATGAAGTTATCTTTCTGTTGCACACAACTACACTTAGCTGGTGACTGCCGTGCTGACAATTGCTCTGGCCTTAAAGGGGACAACAACACTCTTTTTCTGCTCTGTTCCAAGAAAAAAACAGGATCTTTCTTTAAACTGAATGACTTACAACTATATTTCACTGAAGCCAGACTAATCTTTTTCTACCAACAGAAACATTCCAAAGTTCCATACCTTAGAGTCCAGAATAAACATTCCCTTGCCTTTAAAAAGCAGACAGAGGATTCCTTTTCTTAATTTCAGATAAACATTTGTCACCTACTAGTTAATAAATATTATTATAACTAAATGCAGTTACTTAATACTCTGCAAAAAAACTCTAAGGGATAAAAAATTAAAATGAGGCTCCAGTCTTTAAAGAATTTAAAAGATGAGATTGATATACAATTGAACCTAGCAAAAAATGCAAACCATATAATTGCATGGTATAGAACAAAACTTTCTGAAAAATGAAAGATTAGGCAGGATAATTTATAAAAATCTTGACAGCCCTTTCATGTTGGGCTCCTGCCATTGGTGTACTGATGGGACAGAAATGATTTATGCAGTTTGAGTACTCTGTGCTAATGGAACCATAATTTCCTAAATCTGTTCCCAAATGGACCTTCATTCTGGACTCTGTATTTTCATTAAAGTGATGTTTATGGGAATCCTATTGATTATCCCATCTTTTGCTAAACAACGTGCAAAATCCATGATGATTTTGATGGTGCAAACCAATTAACTTGGGCATTACATTAACTAATACTACCTATAATCTTGTAGGGTAAGAATTACTATCCACATTTAACAGATGTTAGAAATGAGGCCAGGGAGTTAAAGCAGTTTGCCTGGTCACATCATTAGTGTCATACAAAACTGGCGTTAAGTGCCCAGACTGCTCAGTAAAATGTCAGAGTAGAAAGCTGGGCTGCAGAGTGGGTGTGAGTGAATGGAACAATGGTGAAAGTTTGTTTTAAAATGGAAAACAATTTTTGGATGGTAAGATAAGTGTACTAGAAGTAAATTTGACTTTTAAGAAGCAGAAAATAAATGTTTAATACTAAGTTTTAGGAACAGAAATTTTGATAAGATGACATTGTGTTAAAGCAACAAACCATGATAGAGAAAAAACAGATTGAGAAACTATAGGGATGATAACATAATAGGGAAGATAACTCATTCACTAGCCACATATTACCTCTTCATCCCCATTTCCTAACACTTCTCTTTCCAGATACTGTAGCTAAAATGAGCATTTTTACACGTCCTTTGAATTACAAATGTTCTCTTAATGCTACGTTTTTTGTGTCTTTTTTTTGTCCAATTACCATTCTAGTCATAACTGTAGACAATGTATTTCTGTCATAAAAAGACTATGCCAGAGGCAAAAAATCAGGTTAAAAGAAATAATTCTTGAAAATTAAGAATATGAATACAGAAATTTACAAAATAATAATAATAAATAGCCTAATAGTAATGCTTACATTTGTAACCACTACTCCATTTTGTCTCAAATAGACAAAGGAATATTTATGTGAAAACTCTGAATTCTCAGGCTTAAAGAGCTACTGAATACCCAGTAGATTCTGAAAATTTACACCAGGAAATATAAGAAGACTCTCAAAAATGAGAAGACCCTAAAAGCCCCAGAAAGAAAGAATTCAGATAATATACAAAGGCATGTGAATGGAAAAGATGTAAAGTTTCTCATCTGCTAAAAAGCAGTGAAATAATGCCTTAAAAATACTGAAAGAAAATTATTCTGTCCTGTATAGCTATCCATCTAGTGGGAGACTATAACAAAATATTTTCAAATAGAAGTGTTACTTTTCAAAATATAATAAAAGATTAAAATGTGACTTTTATTAATATATAAAATAAGTCAAAGATTTTAGTTTTCCCTATTAGTCAGTTTAGGCTTTGCACAGCGACTTATACCTGTAATCCCAGCACTTTGGGAGGCCAAGGTGGGAGGATCACGTGAGGCCAACAGTTCAAGACCAGTCTGAGCAACATAGCAAAACTACATTTCTACAAAAAATAGAAAAAAAGGTAACACCAGTTCAAAGGAGAATTTGAATATATATGTGTATATAGATACACTCCTAGTATATATATATATACACATACATCTTTTGTGTAAAAGCAATATGTCATTTGAATAATATGCCAGATTTTTATCCACTAGAGGGGTATGAGTTAATGTTTGGGATCATCTTTTCTCTAAGGCAGAAATCAATTGTATCTCTACCTCCTAGACAAGCTCATTTGCATTGCTATGGAAACACATAATTTGAATGACTTTCAGTTTTCTACATCTTGATTTCTACGGCTATGCAATTGTAAAATAGGTTAGTCAATGGAAAGAATTTTAAGGAAACATACCTGTAGAGTTCAGGCCATCCCTGAAAGTGTTTGCCAGACAATGCCCAGCACTTCACTGAAAGAGAACACACGGTAATATTTTGCCCATTTCCAAGTCTGTGGCATTTTTTCCTAATATGAGAAAGGATATACAAATTTTAATTTCTAAGCACTTAGAAAGCTATTAAAAGACGATCGACAACCAAACAAGGAGTAACACAAGCAAGTATACTAAATTTCTGGAGGACAGGTAATCCATCCGGCACCATTGCTCTATTACTTGAGGAGAGCAGATCTCCAAGATGACAGTTAAGCATCGATCACAGAAGATAACCATTCAGAACAGCATGCAAAATCTAAAAATGCAATTTATATGTTATCAATATATATTGGAGCATTTGAGAAAATTATCCCCAACATTTAACAAATCTGTTGATGTATTTAGAAACGAAAAATAACAATTAATACACAAAAATCTAAACAAATGAAAGAAGTGCAATTATCATGTCAAGAAAAACATGATAGGAATATACAAATAAATATTGTCTATAATTCTTGGATTCAATACAAACCACAATTATATATAAAAATAAAAGCACTGTCTGTTGATGTGATGCACACTTATGATGTAACTATATTGGCTTAATGAATGATAGGGAAAGATGCCTGAAATAAAATGGCTAAACCACTACCTAGCCTAAGAGGAAATTAATAAGTGATGTCTAAATTTGATAGATTGGGAAAGAAAACTTAAAGAATATCTTTTATTTTATTTAAAAATACCTGGGCAAAACAAATGATACTTTTGAAAATAGTTGTCTCTGGGAAAAGGGCCTAGGTTAAGTAAGACCTAAAGAATGTGTTTCTACTTTTTATTATGTCTTTCAATTTTATTTGACTTATCAAATAAATCTATTTATGTGCAATTATAACATTGACAAAAATAAAAAAAAACATAACAAACTATAACTGCATATTATGTGTAGTAAAAACCGGATTGACATATGTGGGTAAAGTTGGAAATTTATTATTATTACTATTATTTTTTTATTTTTATTTTTATTATTATTTTTTTTGAGACGGAGTCTCGCTCTGTCTCCCAGGCTAGAGTGCAGTGGAGCGATCTCAGTTCACTACAAGCTCCGCCTCCCGGGTTCACACTGTTCTCCTGCGTCAGCCTCCTGAGTAGCTGGGAATACAGGCGCCCGCCACCACGCCCGGCTAATTGTTTGTATTTTTAGTAGAGACGGGGTTTCAGCGTGTTAGCCAGGATGGTCTCGATCTCCTGACCTCGTGAACCGCCCACCTCGGCCTCCTGAAGTGCTGGGATTGCAGGCGTGAGCCACCTCACCCGGCCGGAAAATTATTTTTAACTGAGGTGACGATTGGGTAACCCATCATAAAGTTCAGATTTCCCTTGATGAGAAATGAGAAGTAAAGGTTTTACAGCAGAGAAAAGATTATGTGAGTAGGTGTCTTACATTCAAATAAGTAATTTTATTAAGTTATGAATACAACAGGGTTGTGGTTAGAATTTTGTAGTAAAAGATCTCTGATATTTCCAGATTACTTGCATAAAATTTAAGTCTAAATACAATAAAATTCATGAAGATTACATAAATTTATATTTCTATTTTCAATTCGTGTTGTGTTACATGGATTTGTTAGTCTTTGCTTTTCAGATGTTCTAATACTTTAGCTTTCATTATTCAGGTGAGAACACAAAGAAAAATTAAGAGTAAATTACATGTGGATTAACATAAAATCTTTCAAATTCTTGTATGGAAAGCAAGTCTTTAATGTATGCGAGCACATATTTTCTCATAAACAGATGTTGAGATTACAAAACAACAAGTAATAGAGCACAGATGGTGTGCTTGGCATACTAAAAAATACTTAAAGGAGAGTTAGCACTTAACAGAGAGAGCAGATTTCCTTTCAGTCAGGGTTCTTTTGGCTTTAAATGTTCCCGATTTTTTTTTTAAATAACTTAACGCCTCTTTGCAAAGGGAGTGTTCGGAGCCAGTATGAAAATAATAATATGTCAAATGTTAATGATAGATACAAATTGATTTTTATTCCATATCAACCTTAAAGAAACTGTGCTGCATAGTCTTAAGTATAAATGGTAATATTACTATTATGCTTGAATTACCTTTGTATCATTGTATCTTCTGTATCTTTTGTATTCCATTTAATTTTTTATTTTAGTGAGATAATTAGTGCATTCATTTCTGTAACTGAGTAAATTAAGCTTGCTGCAGTGGCTGCTTAGTATTATTTAATATTTTTTATAATTGCAGGGAATTAGACCTGTAGCACAATAAAATAGTGTCTACTTTTTCCTATTTATGGCTCCTGTTGAAAGTGTGTCTAAGAACTCAAACAAAATACTAATGATAATTAAGGGAAGAAATGGAGAAAAAATGTAAACTCTTAAATGTAGTTAGTAGATAGATACTGGTTTCAAATTACCATTTTTTTCTATAGCAAAATAACATCAATTTTCATATTTAAAAATAACATCAAGACATCTTCATCATGTTAACAGTATTGACTAGAAACATGAAAAATATATTTGAAGATTTTTTCTCTTTATAAAAAAGGAGAAGAGGTAGACTTTATATCTAAAATTTCTGGGCTGTGCTAAATATTTTATGTTCAATTGAGAAATAATTTGCATTATTGTATTCCCTGAAGGCATTTTTTCTGCACAAAAGTTTTCCCTCTGACTTCAAAGTGGGAACCACAAGAGTGCATATTAACATTGAAATGGATGAAAAACAGACTCAGATTTTGAATGAGCATAGCAAATTGAAAGGTACCTATTAGAAATAGTGGTTCAGCCAGGCTAATAGACCATTTAAGTCTCTATTGTATTAAAGTCAAATTTAAAAGATGGACATAATTTTTGCTAAGAATGTGAAAAATTTCAGACGATGGAAATCAAAACACAAGAATGAAGGAAGCTTTCAACTCCTTTAATGTAATGAAATATTACTATAATTTAATGAAGCAGGCAGAATACGTCGCTCTTGGTTATGGAATTTTGCTTCTCATGCTAAACCCAAGGATGTACAGTGATTATGGTAAGAATAACATCATAGGGAAATTGATACTTTCTGAGGAGGAATTTCCATGGATCATTCCCAGGAGGACTTTCCAAAATAGGAGAGAAAAGTATTTTGGGATTTCAGAGTCCAGAAGAGCCCAGAATTAAATAATCTCTCTCTCTCTTTTTAAAGCATTTTAGACTGTAAGGGAGGCCATAACAATGGGCTACCACCTAAGATTTTTGCTGTGCCTTAGGTACTGCTGTCTCAACAATGAGTTCCTTAGGACCAAATAGTTCTTAATTATTCTTCACAGTTGTGTTTTTATGGGTTTTGCATTAAATAAAAACCTTAGAAGAATTAGACAGCTCTGATATTCTCCTCTTTAGGACGGGTTGTATTTTTAGGAAGAATTGGCTTGTTTTCACACTGCTGACAAAGACATACTCGAGATTGGGCAATTTACAAAAGAAAGAGGTTTGCTGAACTTAACAGTTCCACATGGCTCAGGAGGCCTCACAATCATAGCAGAAGGCAAGGAGAGCAAGTAACATCTTACATAGATGTCAGCAGGCAAACAGAGATCTCGTGCAGGGGAATGCCTCTTTTTAAAACCATCAGATCTTGTGAAACTTATTCACTATCAGGAGAACACTGCAAGAATGACTTGACCCCATAATTCAATCACCTCCCACTATGTTCCTCCGACAGACAATATGTGGGAATTGTGGGAGCTACAATTCGAGATGAGATTTGGGTGAGGACACAGCCAAACCATATTATTATGCCCTTGGCCCTTCCCAGTACTCATTTCCTCACACCTTGAAACCAATTATGCCTTCCCAACAGTTCCCCAAAATCTTAACTCATTTCAGCATAAACTCAATAGTTCACGGTCTAGTGTCTCATCTGAAACAAGGCAAGACCCTTCCACTTATGAGTCTGTAAAGTCAAAAGCAAGTTAGTTACTACCTAGATACAATGGGGGTGAAGGTATTGGGTAAATACTGTCCTTCCATATGGGAGAAATTGGCCAGAACAAAGGAGCTGCAGGCCCCATGCGAGTCTGAAATCCAGCAGAGCAGTCAAATCTTAAAGCTTCAATATTATCTTTTTTGAGTCCATGTCTTGCATCCACGTCATGCTGATGGAAAAGTTGGGTGCTCGTGCTCTTGGGCAGCTCCACCTTTGTGGCTTTACAGGGGACGGCCTCCCTCCTTGCTATTTTCATGGGCTGGTGTTGAGTGTCTGCAGCGTTTTCAGGCACAGGGTGCGAGCTGTAGGTAGATCTACTATTCTGAGGTCTGGAGGATAGTGGTCCTCTTCTCACAGCTCCACTTGGTGGTGCCCCAGTAGGGACTCTGTGGAGGCTCTGACCCCACGTTTTCCTTCCATAAGGCCCTAGCAGAGGACTACCCATCTGACAAGAGATTAATAACCAAAATTTATAAGGAATTCAAACAACTGTATAGGAAAAAAATCTAATAATCTGATCCAAAAATGGGCAAAAGATTTGTCTAGACATTTTTCAAAAGAATGCATATAAATGGCAAACAGGCATATGAAAAGATGCACAACATTACTGATTATTAGTGAAATGCAAATGAGAAATGCAAAACTACAATGAGATAATATCTCACCTCAGTTAAAATGGTTTATACTCAAAAGACAGACAAAATAAATGCTGGCGAGGATGTAGGAAAAAGGGAACCCAGCCGGGCAAGGTGGCTCACACCTGTAATCTCAGCACTTCGGGAAGTCAAGGCGGGCAGATCACGAGGTCAAGATATCGAGACAATCCTGGCAAACATAGTGAAAACGTGTCTCTACTAAAAGTACAAAAATTAGCTGGGCGTGGTGGCACGCCTGTAGTTCCAGCTACTCGGGAAGTTGAGGCAGGAGAATCGCTTGAACCCAGGAGACGGAGGTTGCAGTGAGCCGAGATTGCGTCACTGCACTCCATCCTGGTGACAGAACGAGATTCCATTTCAAAAATAAATAAATAATACAAAAAGAAAAGACAAAAAGGGAACCCTTGTAAACTGTTGGTGGGAATGTAAACTAGTACAACCACTATGCAGAACAGTTTGGAAGTTCCTCAAAAAACTAAAAATTGAGCTAGCATAGGATCCAGCACCCCCACTGCTGGGTATGTACCCAAAAGAAAGGAAATCAGTACATTGAAGATATATCTGCACTCTTACATTTGTTGCAACACTGTTTACCATGGCTAATATTTGGAAATAACCTAAGTGTTCATCAAAAGATAAATGGATAAAGAAAATGTGGTGCATATACATAATGGAGCACTATTCAGCCATTAAAAAATAAGTGAGATTCACTCATTTGCAACAACATGAATCGAACTGGAGAGATCATTGTGTTAAGTGAAGTAAGCCAGGAATGCAAAGACAAATGTCACATGTTCTCAATGATTTGTGGCATTTAAAAATCAAAACAATTGAATTCATGGAGATAGAGAGTAGAAGGATCATTACCAAAGGCTGGGAAGTGCAGTGGGGGGCTTGGGAGGAAGTAGGGGTGGTTAATGGGTACAAAAAAGGAGTTAGAAAGAATGAATAAAATGATTTTTATTTGGTAAATACAAACTATCTATTTGATAGTACTATAGGTTTACTATAGTCAATAATAACTTAATAGTATGTTTAAAAATAACTTAGAGTGTAATTGAATTGTTTGTAACTCAAAGGATAAATGCCTCAGGGGCTTGATAGCCCATTCTCCATGATATGCACTTTTCATATTGTATGCCTGTATCAAAATGTCTCATGTACTAAATAAATAAATAAATAAATACCTGTAGGAAACTACTATGTACCCACGAAGATTAAAATAAAATAAACAAAAAACCCAAAGAACATTCCCAGCATTTGTTGTCCTTTACTTTCTTACTTTTATGGAAATAGAAGGGTTTTGTATGAGATACAGATGATAGAGCAAAGTGGCCCAATCTCCTTCTAGCAGTGGTTCTCAACCCTGGAAGACTGTTAGTATCAGATGGATAACTTTAAGAAAGTACTAATTCTCAAACCGTACTCCCAGATATTCTAATTCAATTTGTCATCACAGGACCCAGAAGTCAATATTTTTAATAGAGTTTCCCAAGGAGAATTTTTTTTTTTTTTACTGTTGATCATTGTTGTTTCTATACATACTCAGAACTCAGTAAGTATTTGCCAGATGAATTAATAAATGAATGATAATCAAACTGCTTTCAGGTGAAATACCAATAACTAGATAGTTGTATATTATTGAAACATATGTTAACAGCTCTGGGAAGAAAAAATAGGTGATCCTAGAATTTTATAAACCATTGAATTCTCAATGAAATATGAAGAAAAATAAGCATGCTTTGAAGTATGTATACACAGTTCAGTAACAAAGCATACTAAATGAAAATATGATACAATATCATGCTATAACCAAGTATAGGTATATACAACACAGAGATCATAAACCAATTCTAAAATAATTAAAAGAGGATCCAGTAGACCCTGCCACTTGGAAGATTCTCATTACCACAGGAAATTTAATTGATTGAAGACTACATTTCCTTTATTTGCTTTCCGGTCACGCTATTGCTTTTACAGCGAATAATTTTATAAATTTCAAATGCTGTGTAAACTAAATCCAGCCATTAATACTTAATACAATTACCAAATAAAATATAATTTGTAATAACTATGGTATAATAAGAAATATATTTGGTATCTGTCCCTGGATCCTGACACTGAGCTCCTCACATGATTTGGAGATGTGAATAAGGTGACTCAGGGTGACATCCCTAGATCACTTCAAAATAATCAGAATAATTGGAACTTTTAATGCCACCTTCTGACTTTGTGGAAGGGGGCTGGAGATTAAGCTCTATAAAGACTCTTGAACAAAATATAATGAGCCTTAGAATTGACAAATCCATGCACATGCTGTGCGGCAGCGCAGCTCCACAGCAACAGAAGCTTTCAGCCCAAGACCCTTCCGACCTTGTCCTATGTACCTCTTGGTTTGGCTATTAATTTGTAACCTTCTAATAAATCAGTAAATATAAGTGGCGTCTTCCTGAGTTTTGAGACCACCCTCACAAATTATCAAACATTAGGAGGACGTTCATCAGAAGTATGGACGTCTGGGACTTGAAACCAGCATCTAAAGTTGGGGGCAGTATTTTGGAACTCAGCCCTTAAATTACAGAATCTGCACTAATTTTGAGTAGTTAGTGTTAGAATTGAACTGAATTGTTGAACATCTAGTTGGTGTCAGGAGAATCAGAGTATTAGTTTTTAGTGTTGGAAAATATCCCTAAAAATAACCTTTAAAATTTAAAAGTAACTAAAAGTGAAATATTAAAGGGAGAGTTATTAGAAAATATAGAAATTATAATAGTATCACATTTTATAGTAGGGAGTTAACACATATTCATTAAAATTAATTAATCATAGAATATGGATATAAGCACTAAATTTAAAATCGTAAACACTGCCGCAGAAAATGAAATTTAATAACCACAACCTGAAGCTGTGGTGGAAAAGGGCAGTAAGAGATAGTGTAAGTACTTCAATTGTTCTAGTGTAGGTGTATCAATTGCTCACCTTTCATAGTTGGTAGCCAACAGATGTTATAGAACGTTATAAAATAGTAAATAGAAGTATAAAATTTAAACTTATACTGGTAACTATAAAAGTAACAACAACGGAAACTCTTTTCTTTTTGTTTTTGTTTTTCTTTCTTTTTTTTTTTTTTAATAAGGTCTTGCTCTGTCACCCAGGCTGGAGTGCAGTGGCTCAGTCAAGGTTCACTGCAGCCTCGATTTCCTGGCCTCAAGCAATCCTCCCACCTCAGCCTCGTGAACAGCTAGTACTACAGGCATGTCACATTTTTTATGTTTTGTAGAGACAGTGTTTCCCCAGCTGGTCTCCAGCTCCTGAGCTCAAAGGATCCTCCCACCTTGACCTCCCAAGGTGCAGGCTTTACAGGCGTGAGCTACCACACCCGGCCAGAAACCGTTTCCTTATTAAGAGTAGCAGCCTCTAGGGAGTTGCAGGGATCAAAATGGTATTTTTTTGTTTAATATTCTCATGTCCTACCATAATTTTTGCATATATTACTTCTATAATTTAAATATGTAATTTAAAATATAATTTGAACTGCAAAATAAAGCACCATATTCAGCAAAACATATTAGTCCTAATATTTTATGATTATGCTTTATAAGATGCACATACATGAAAACAAAAGACATAACCCTACGTAGGCTGTTTTTATTATTCAGTTACACTAAACATGCAGTGCGGTTTATGCCTATTATATATTGTAGACCTCTCTGTTTACTTATTAAGTAATACCTACCTATTTCAGAAATACAGGTTGATGTTTTGGCTTGCCTTTTTCAAATATGTTGGGGCAGGTAAAATTTATCAAAATCTTTCAAATAATGTTTTAATTCTGCCACACAAATATCTTCCTTGGATATTTATAGAATTATTCACAGAGTATCAGGTAGTATAATGCTGTCAATATTCCTATTTCTCTTATGTAATTTAATTCTTTGCATATACTTTTTACTTTGTGAATGTTGTAATTTTGTGAAAACTATATGAAACTTACACAGGGTGCAATTAAATTAATCAAGGGCCATCAATGTGGCACACTGAGTTACTGAGCAAGAGAGCCTTAAAAACTACTTAGAACTTGATTTTGATTTATAATGCATCTCTATCAAATAGAGTATCTAAGGCACTAGCTGTCACGACTAAAGTATGAAGAGAAATTTAAAGGAGTAAGGTTAGAGAGTACTTTTTAAAATACAATATGTTCCCATTAATATTTGCAAGTTTATACGTGCAAGAAGAACTTGTCTTTGTAAACTTATGGTGTGTTTATGCAGACACCTGCTTTCAGAATGCAGTTTCCCTTTTTGTGAGCTCTAATGGGAAGGTAGTGGAGTACCAGGAGATTCACCCAAATACATATTTATGAGGATGGTCCCACTGAGATTTAGAAATCCCTCTTCTACAAAAACAAACAACCAAAACAAAACAAAACAAACAAACAAAAAAGACTTTTTTATAAGAATATAAGAGCAATGTGTTTGGATGGGAAAAAAATAACAGAATAGATTTGTAAATAAATTAAAACAGAACTAATTATACATATAAACAGTAGAGGTAGGTTTACTTAGACTGTTTGATTATATCTCAGTGATAACAGTTCATTAATCTGAGAAGGCTGTGTGTGCATATTTCAATATGTTTTTTATTTTTCTGCAGTTTTCTTATGTCATTTGAGGAAGCTTTATAGACTTCCTTTGCAACTTAATGAACATGAATTTATTCTGTAATCTGAATTGCTGCTCACTTTCACAGTCTGGCTCTTTAAAAGCATTACTGCACTCTGCTGTTTCTCTCTTTTGCACAATTTCATGTTGATTGAGCTCTCTATGACCTATTTTCAATGCTATATAGCTCTTTCCCCCCCAACACATAGCTTCCTATTTTTCTGTCTAGCTGTGTTTGTACTAGTATTTCCTATGGCTTGATGATCACTTCAATTCTGCTTTTATTTTTTTTCTGGCTCTTGGCTCTTGGAAGGTTTTATTTACTTTCCACAGGAAATTCTGTATATAAAGAGCCTCCTAATTAGTGAATGGTCAGAAAAAATCTTTCTGCCATCACAGAACGCTATACAAACATTCTCTTAATGGTGCTTCCTGGCTTCCTTCCTTTAAAACATCCACTGACAAAGCTAAAATGTAGCTATCTTTAAACCTTTGGCCCTCCACTGGAGTGATAGAACCTTTGAACTCTTTTTTGTCCAGTGAATATGGTCTGCATTTCTATGTGGAATATGGTTTAGAAGATATGACAGGTTACATTTTCTTTCAGCAGTTCCATTTCCTCATCTACAAAAATGGGAGTAAATAGTGCTTACTTTTATAGTTCATGTTAGGGATTAAATAACATCAACACTTTTTAAAACCTCCTAGCACAGGGGCTGATGCAGAGTAATTTCATTTGGACATCTATTTTGAAAACCACTGCCAATTAAATATTTATTAAAAGACTGATTGTTTTAATTCTGTAAAAAAATGATATGAGTTGCTAAACAATCTTTGAATGCTTTCTCAGTTCATTTTCATTGAAACTGTGATAGAATGTGAGGTGCTGTATTCTACTCCACTTCTTAGAAATAGTAAATAGAAGTATAAAATTGTTGTATTATCCTCCACTTCTTAGAAAAATAAACAAAACAATAAAAATAAAAACAATTTCAATTATTTAATCAATCACCATTATTCATAGAGCACGACCCGAATGTTGTGATATAAATGTGGTAATTACTTCTATTGGTTTGCAGAGATGGCCCACCACACACTCTCAGAACACACACATACACACTTGCAGATTTCTCCTTTGAGTTACAACTTTTGTACAACTTAGTTTGGAGAATATAGCCATAGCAAATTCAGCAGAAATAAATTCAGTCAGAACTCGAAGTTATATCTATGGTAAAATCAGTGAAGTATTTTTTTAAATTCAGCTGCTTAACTTTATTAGTGTGGGTTTAATATTACATGTAAAACAATAGCACAAAGTTCAGGAAGTGAAAAAAGAGAACTTCATGATTTTTAAGTTCTTGTATCATGCATAAAGTGGTATAATATCATCAGAAGCTAGACTGTCATAACTTAAAGATGTAAACTCTAAATATTAACATATTCAATGAAATTTTAAAAAATTAAAAAAATTGTAGCGAATAAGTCAGCAAAAGAAATAAAAGAGAATCATTAAAAGCATACTCATCAAATCCAAAAAAAAGCAGCAAAAAGACCAGTGAATAAAAAAGACAATAAGCAAATATGAAGTTCATAGATTGACACCTAGCCACATTCCTGATTGTACTAAATGTAAATATTTTGAATGAGGACACATTTATATCATCTTTGTATGTATATTATATATACATAGATTGACACCTATCCACATTACTGCTTGTACTAAATGTAAATATTTTGAATGAGGACACATTTATATCATCTTTGTATGTATATTATATATATACACACGTATGTGTGTATATATGTAACTTGATATATATGTAAACATACATACATTAATACACGCAACTGCATATATATATCACTTATACATATCTCAGTGTGTATATGTGTGCATGTGTATATACAAGTATATACACATATATATATAAAATATACATATAGTCACCTAATGAAGTTACATAATGAATTTATCCATGAGTCAAGGCTGAAACTCTGTTTGAAAACCATCTCCTTAATGTGCTCAAATTCTGAGATGAAAAAATTTTCAAATTCTGAGATGAAAATATTCCTAGAAATTAAATAATAGGATTGGCACAACAGAACACTAAATAATATGAAATTTTAGGCCTCAAGAGGAAAATAGTAACTAGAAGAACAGTGGAAGAAAATAAGAATATATGTCATACATTTAAGAAATTAAGATTTCCCAGCAGTGATAAGTCATTTCAAAAGGGGTACATGATTCTAAAAAGAGTCATGGTGTGACTAACAGTGAGATACAGCTAGAGTGATCAAAGTACCAATTTTCTCAATATATGCACATTTTATACCTGATAATTTTATCGTCTGATACTGACTTGCCCAGTATTAACATCTATATGTTTGGACCTGCTTGAATTAGTAAATTCCAGTGCAGAGCTTTCCATTTTCCTTAGATGAGCCAACTTAGTGTCTGCAATCATAGTTTTAGTACTCATTTTGGGTAAAAACAAAGCAAGTAGCACACTTTATAGAACAGACCCAAGAAATGCTTTCTTTCTCTGTCAGGATGTACTACCACACACACTTATTATTTTACCAAAGATATGTTACAAAGTATTTTTAAACACTTTATAATCTGAATACCTCACTTAAGAAAGCTTTTACGCAAAGTAGTTTACTTCCAACATGAAGTGTGCAAATGCAGTCCTCATTTTAATTTTTTTTAAAATTTGTTAAAAATATTATTTGAAATATTATTAATAGAAAGCTATGTTATTTCTGAAATTATCTTAATATGACTCTCCTTTTTCTCCATATGCCCATATATAGCACTATCTGTAGAAGAAACTGATAGCATAAGTTAGAAAATAAAGCAATCAAAAATAGCAGTATAATTTTTAAACCACGAGGTAATAGAGAGTATCATAAATTGAAATTCAGAATTGCAGTTTCCAGTTTTGTTTTTAACTACTATTGTTATCTTGATTATTCTACCAGCTTCAGTTTTCTTATCTAAGACATTATAACATTAAATTAGATGACTTTAAAAGTGATTTTTGTTGTTAGAATTGTGTGAAGTGACTTTCTACAGAATTCAATAATTCTATTCAAATGTTAAATCATTGATAATTGTTAATTCACTGAGTCAGTTATTGATTGTCTTCAAATAGGCTTATTCAAGTGTATCAAATTTAGTTAGAGTTTAAATGCATATTTTGAGACCACTGTTTCTCTCTCTGTTAACAATTATTTAAAGATCATTTTCTTCTATTGACAATTATCTCTACCCTGTTAAATTAATCATTCTTTTGGCAGGTTTTTTTAATGTTACTTTTTTTGCTATAGGAAAGTCTGCTTAGTCCAAACTCTTGTTTGGAAAAAGTCTGGTCCTCTGAGAAATCTGTTTATTTCTCCCAGGGATTTGGCTCAAACCAACGAGTTAAATAAAGTTATAGAAGAGGGAAAAACTTGACAATGGCTCAGATTCTGAGTCAGAGCTGCACGGTGTGCTCTCATTATTTTGTTCAACGTGAATTCATGAAACATTAGATGTGCTCGTATGTGATGTGATTACAAAATGCAAGTACAGAAACCAAAGCCAAATATAAATGGAAAGCTGGCTCATTGCAGGGGCAGAAAATATACAAGATGACTTTAGAGCAACTTGTAGTGCCAGAAGGTTAGGAAGCACCCAACACAAACACAATGATGGGGCTTTGTCAAAGGGACGGACATAGGAGCTAACTGATAGAGTTCCCAACGGTCAAAGCTAGAATAACTTTAGCAAAAACATGAGATAAAAATAGATGATAGTCCAAAGTATAAAATAAATGTAATTCTATATGCATATAAATAATTTAATAAGTAAATTGGAGGGAATAGACAACTCTTCCACGTAGAAGAATTGTAAGTACTGTATGTAGATACTTTTGCTACAAGGAGTTGGAGTATGATTGCTCACTTCTTTTTTTTTTTTTTTTTTTTTTCCTGAGATGGAGTCTCGCTCTCTCCCCCAGTCTGAAGTGCAGTGGCAGCGATCTCAGCTCACTGCAAGCTCTGCCTCCAGGATTCATGCCGTTCTCCTACCTCAACCTCCTAGTAGCTGGGAGTACAGGCACCCGCCACCACGCCCGGCTGATTTTTTTGTATTTTTTTGGTAGAGACGGGGTTTCACCGTGTTAGCCAGGATGGTCTCGATCTGCTGACCTTGTGATCCGCCCGCCTCGGCCTCCCAAAGTGCTGGGATTACAGACGTGAGCCACCGCGCCCAGCGCATGATTGCTCACTTCTTTTTTTTTTTTTTTTTTTTTGAGACGGAGTCTCACTGTGTCTCCCAGGCTGGAGTGCAGTGGCGTGATCTCGGCTCACTGCAAGCTCCGCCTCCCGGGTTCACGCCATTCTCCCGCCTCAGCCTCCCAAGTAGCTGGGACTACAGGCGCCCGCCACCGTGCCCGGCTAATTTTTTGTATTTTTAGTAGAGACGGGGTTTCACCATGTTAGCCAGGATAGTCTCGATCTCCTGACCTCGTGATCCACCCGCCTCGGCCTCCCAAAGTGCTGGGATTACAGGCTTGAGCCACCGCGCCCGGCCGATTGCTCACTTCTTAAGTGGAGGTTACATATAGTGACTTCCTTCCAAAGAGCGCAGTAGGGAACAGGAAAGGAGAAAAAAGGAACTTTACTGTAGAAAATCTTTACAAACCTAACAAACAAGATATTTTGTTTGTTAGGTTTAGCCAGGTGAGCAAGGTTAACATCAAAAGTGATCATTCATTTTTAACATTATGTACCTTTGATACAATCTGGTGAAAATGGCACCTGACCTCTGTGACCTTCCTCCCAAGAACACATGACCATTTCTTATCATGAGAGAAAGATCAAAGAAAACTCAACTGAGGGACATTCTACAAAATACTTGACTAGTACTCTTAAAAATTGACGAGTCTATCAAAAACGAGGAAAGAATGAGCAACTGTCAACACGAAGAGAAATCATAACTACTAAATGTCATGTGATTTCCTGAATAAAACCCTGAAACAGAAAAGCTTAGATAAGAACAAAGGAAATCTAAATATAGACTTTAATATTGGTTGATTAATTGCAGCAAATTATTTTATTAATATAAGAAATTAATGAACAGGGAAATTGTTGTTGGGTATAAGGGAAATCTGCACTAACTTCTCTATTTTTCTGTAAATGTAAAAATGTTACTAAGTTAAAAGTTTATTTTGAAAAATATCCTTGGCTCTTTTTGGGAGGAATTTTTAAATATCATTGCTTTCATTTCAATGAAAACCTGAAATATCAAAGTGCTCATATTCTGTTTCACCAAGATGACAATTTATAACAAAATTCTACCAAGTAATTTCAGCTGCAATATTTGCATCTGTGTATATGAAAAATTTTCCAGAGCTACTGAGAAGCAAATATCAGCTTAATTAATAATCAAATATTTGTGCCAAGCAAGTGATGTTAAGCAATCCACAGCATATTACTGCTTTGTACTATTTCTACCCTCTAGGATATTAAAACATTTATCTCTAATCTATTAACCAATATCTTGTAAGCAAATTGACTTTGATACTCTATGTTTTTTCTAGATTTTTTTCTCTCTATGTCTTAATATTCTCCACTTTGATTACTTCAGAAAGTATATATATATTTTTTCAGGTGTCTATTTCTTCTTAGTTTTTGAGGAAAAATTCTCTTCAGAGCTGCATTCCTTTTGGATCATGATCACGGAACATGTCTTGCTGTACTCCTTACATTTATTTTTTATTTTTGTCTTTTTAACATGGGAGCACAAAGTCATTAACATGAAAGAGTGAAATGGTTTCATTTATGATGGTATATACTACAACTGTGTACCAACATCTTTGTTCCTTTCCCACAGCAATATTGGCACGTGTAAATTTCAATATTTTAATATCACCCCTCAGCTGATAGGTGCTAAGGTAATGTAAAGAGAGGTGAGAGATGCATAAATTAGTTGCTAATTTATCTATTATATAGCAAAACACAAACTCGTAAGCTAGATGTAAATTAAAGTAACTGAAGTTGTTAAAAAAGAAAGAAAATCTTAGCTTTTCTTCTTATTTTTATATTGTTAGATGAATCATAATCCATCGTTTTGTTTTAAACAATAATGAAATTATTATACAATAAAATTCAAGTTATTAGTTTGTAATGTTTTACTTCGTATTTATTTATTTATTTATTTTTATTTATTTTTTAATTATCCTTTAAGTTCTAGGGTACATGTGCACAACGTGCAGGTTTGTTACATATGTATACATGTGCCATGTTGGTGTGCTGCACCCATTAACTCGTCATTTACATTAGGTATATCTCCTAATGTTATCCCTCCCCCCTACCTCTTCCCCATAATAGGACCCGGTATGTGATGCTCCCCTTCCTGTGTCCAAGTGATCTCATTGTTCAATTCCCACCTATGAGTGAGAACATGCGGTATTTGGTTTTCTGTTCTTACGACTGTTTGCTGAGAATGATGGTTTCCAGCTGCATCCATGTCCCTACAAAGGACACGAACTCATCCTTTTTTATGACTGCATAGTATTCCATGGTGTATATGTGCAACATTTTCTTAATCCAGTCTGTCACTGATGGACTCATTTTCAGTTTCATGAATATTAAGAAATTCATAAGGATAATACATGCTTCATTTCTCATTTCTTCATATGAAATCTCATTTCTCATTTTTCATTTCTCTTCATATTCTGCTATTATTATTGAAAACAATAGCAGAAAGTGGTATTAACACATTTATTCATTAGATTTATTTTTCAAGTATTCACAATTGCCAATTTGGAAAAGACAATTGTATTAGGAAGGATTTTCTCAGAGATTTTTAAATTTATCAAATTAGTATAGTGCATTTATCTTGTGGAGAGTGAAAATAAATTTTAGTCTATTGTTTATCTTTAAGAGCATTTAAAATTTTAAATTGATAAATTACATCAATTGGATTTTAATAAATATGAATCATTTTGTATTATCACAATAATAAAAGAGCTATCGCTTATTATTTTTACATGTATTAACATGATGCTGTCTGAAATGCTTGACTGATTTAAAGTGGTGCTTTTATTCTTTACAAAATTAAAATAAAATCCCAAACTTTTAAATACTGTCTCAAAAAATAATAGACCTGCCTTTAATATGTTAGACTTTTATGTTTGATAATTTTAAGTACATCGTAACCCTTTAAACAGGTAATTATGACTTAGAACGATTTCATGAAAGCATTTCAATTACAGATTAGAAAATTAAGGCTTTTTAAAACCACAAATTAAATTTTTAAAAACCCCTCATTTGCTATTGGAAATGTTTGTAAAAGTTAAAAATTATTGAAATTCCAATACACTTATTTTGCTAAAACTTTTATTGTATAAAAATAATCAGAACGGCCTTTTTTTGCCAATATTTGATGTTCCCATTTATCATGGTGGCACCAAAATTCCTTCTTTCTCATGAAATAATTTTAAACTTTTTCTTTCTTTATTTCTCACATTGATACATCAAATGGAAATGTTTCTTGTTTAAAACTGAAAAATAATGGGATTTACCAGTAAAATTTGTAGTTAGGTAGTTATGATAATTCTGAGATAAGGGCAAACAAGAAGTAAAGAAGAATCCTATAAATTATTTGAACTTATTTATTTATTTATTCCTTCCATGACTTTTTTTTAAATTTTAGATATTGATGTGTTTGGATTTGTGTCCCTACCCAAATCTCATGCTGAATTGTAATCCCCATTGTTGGAGAAGGGGCCTGATGGGAGGTGATTGGATGATGAGGCAGGTTTCCCACTTGCTGTTCTCATGAAAGTGAATGAGATCTCACCACAGCTGGTTCCTTAAAAGTGTGTAGCACCTCCCACTTCATTGTCTCTTTCTCCTGCTCTGGCCATATGAAGATGTGCCTGCTTCCCCTTCACCTTCCGCCATGATTATAAGTTTCCTGAGACCTTCCCAGCCTTGCTTTCCACACAGCCTGTGAAACCATAAGCCAATTAAAACTCTTTCATATATAAATTAACCAGTTTCAGGTATTTCTTTATAGCAGTGGGAGAAAGGACTAATAAAGAAAATTGATACTGAGAGTAGGACATTGCTATAAAAATACCTGAAGATGTGAAAGCTGCTTTGGATCTGGGTAACAGGCAGAGGTTGGAATAGTTTGGAGGGTTCCAAAGACAGGAAGATGAGGGAAAGTTTGGACAGGTCCTAGAGACCTGTCAGATAATTTTGGCCAAAATGTTGATAATGATATGGACAGAGATGGCAAACATGAGGAGGTCTGAGATGGAGGCAAGGAACTTTTTGAGTACTAGAGAAAATTTCACATTTGTTATGCACTAGCCAAAAGGTTGGAGCCATTGTGCCCTTGCCCTAGTGATCTGTGGAACTTTTAACTTTAGAGTGATGATTTAGTGTATCTGGTAGAAGATATTCCTAAGCAGCAAAATTTCAAGATGTGGCCTTGCCGCTTCTAGCAGCCTGTGTTCATATTTGTGAGCAAAAAAAAAGACATAAAGCTGGAACTTACATTTAAAAAGGGAAGCAGAGTGTAAAAGTTTGGAAAATTTGTAGCCTGGCCACGTGGTAGGAAAGAAAATCCCATTTTCTGGGAAGAAGTTCAAGCTGGCTGCAGAAATTTGTATAAGTAAAGAGGAGTCAAATATTGCTAGCCAAGATAATGGAGAAGATGCCTCAAAGGCATTTCAGATACCTTCCTGCCATCCCCTTCCATCACAGGTCTGGAAGCCTAGGACAGAAGAATGGTTTTGTGGGCCAGACTCAGGGCCTTGCTGCTCTGTGCAGCCTCAGAACTTGGCACCCTGCATCAGGGCCACTCTAGCCCCAGTCATGGCTAAAAGGCCCCAAAGTACAGATAGGGCATTGCTTCAGAGGGAGGGTGCAAGCTGTAAGCCTTGGTAGCTTCAGTGCAGTGTTAAGCCTGTGGATGCACATAGTGTAAAAGTTGTGGCATGGGATCCTCCACCTAGATTTCAGAAGATGTCTGGAAAAGCCTAGATTTCCAGGCAGAAGTCTCCCAAAGAGGCAGAGCCCTCATGGAGAACCTCTACTAGGGCCATAAAGAGGGGAAATCTGGGGTTGGAGTCCCCACCCAGAGTCCCCACTGGGGCACTTCCTAGTGGAGCTGTGAGAAGAGGGCAACCATCCTACAGATCCCGGAATTGTAGACCCACTGACAGCTTCAACTTTGCACCTAGAATATCCATGGGACTCAATACCAACCCATGAAAGCAGTCACCAGGGCTATACCCTGCAGAGCCACAGGGATGGAGTTTCCCAAGGCTTTGGGAGCTCAACATTTGCATCAGCATGCCCTGGATATAAGACATGGAATCAAAGAAGATCATTTCAGAACTTTAAGATTTAGTGACTGCCTCACTGCGTTTTGGACTTGCATGGGACCTTTGACCCCTTTGTTTTGAGCAATTTCTCCCATTTGAAATGGGAATATTTACTAAATGCTTACATCCCCATTGTATCTTGAAAGTAACTAACTGTTTTGTTTTGTTTTGTTTTTAATTTTACAGGCTCATAGGTGGAAGAGACTTGCTTTGATTCAGATGAGACTTTGGATCTTGGGCTTTTGAGTTAATGTTGGAATGAGTTATGACTTTAGGCGGCTATTGGGAAGGCATGATTATATTTTGAAGTATGAGAAGTATGAGAAGAACATGAGATTTGGGAGAGGCAAAGGGTAGAATAATGTGGTTTGGATTTGTGTCTCCACCCAAATCTCATGTTAAATTGTAATCCCTAATTGGAGAGGGGCCTGGTGGGAGGTGATTGGATCAAGGGGGTGGATTTCTCTTTGCTATTCTCATGATAAATAATAGCAAATGAGTTCTTAGGAGATCTTGTTTTTTAAAAGAGTGTAACACCTCACACTTGATTCTCCCTCCTGCTTTGGTCGTGTGAAGACGTGCCTGCTTTCCCTTCACCTTCTAGCATGATTGTAAGTTCCTTGAGGCCCTCCTTGCCATGCTTCCTATACAGTCTGCAGAACTGTGAACCAATTAAACCTCTTTGTTTTATCAATTGCCTGGTTTCAGGGATTTCTTTATAGCAGTGTGAGAATGAACTGATACAGATATTATGGTAGACACTCATGATACATAGATAAAATAAAATGTGATCTTTGATTTCTTAGAACTTTTCTAACATTTATACTGGGTGTGTATAAAATACGTCTTCCTGGTTACAGTGTATGTGGGAATGCACTGTGATTAGAAGATTCCCCTGCTTTGGTAATCAAAGAGAGAAATAGTAAGAATTATCTTTCTTCTGTGCCTAGGGATTAGAATTTTGATTTACTATAGACATACAATGTTCTAGGAATTTCAAAGAAACTTAGCAACAATTAAATGGTATTAAATTATTTGGTTAAAATTACACGTTTATTTTCAAAGACAGAATTTTACTCTACTATTAATAATGAAATTCTAGAGTATTTTCTAGTGTTGTGGCATTAAAAAATTATGTGACTACATTATTGTTTATATATCTTTTATTTCCTTATATGTTATAAAGAAAGCAAGCAAACCTTTTTGTCATTATATTTATGCAATGTGAGGTTGATAGGTAATTATTTGTATGGCTTCATAAATATTCTTATCTCCTGTTTTCCCTTTGTTACATGACTTTAAATATAAAAACAAAAATAAAAACTCAAACTATTTGATATTCTAGCAGTTAAAAAAAAACTTGAACACAATGCTCCTAATGATTAATAAATGTTAATAGCAATATTTAAAGAATCTTTAAAATTAATGTGACATTTAATACACAGAGTAAATAAGTCATAATAAAAGTATAATTCCTTTATTTCATTAGAATCTAACATACTGTTTATCTTAAATTATTTTTGCTTTTACGAACTCCTTAATTTCTCTTGCTTTCTTAAGAATATCATTTTCTATTCTCTAATTCATTATCTTTATTTTATTTATTCTTAAATTTATGAATGATTTAAAACAAAACAAATGTATATACTATGGCCTATATTTAATTAGAATTGCAGTCTAATGATCTATGTGCCTCTTACTTTTGTCCAAAGAAATTGGAGAATAGCTTATACCTCATTATTTCACCCTGCCCTACCTGTCATTAATGGCCACTCCTCATGTTTTCATTGCCTTGCTTCAACATGCTGTCTAACTACCCTTTTGTAGTCAGCTTCCTTTGTATACTCTGATACTTTTTTTTTTTTTGGATATGGAACCTTGTTCTGATGCCCAGGCTGGATTGCAGTGGCGCAATCTTGGCTAACTGCTACCTCCACCTCCTGGGTTCAAGCAATTCTCCTGTCTAAGCCTCCTAAGTAGCTGGGATTATAAGTCGTGCCACCTCTCCCAGCTAATTTTTGTATTTTTAGTAGAGACAGGGTTTCACCATCTTGGTCAGGCTGGTCTTGAACTCCTGACCTCATGATCTGTCCACCTCTTCCTCCCAAAGTGTTGGGATTACAGGCGTGAGCCACCATGCCCGGCCTCCCTGATACACTTACTAAGTTTCCCAAACATTATCCACTTTTCATATTAACCACTTGATGTATTTTTCAGATACCATAAATAATATTTCTAATAATTTTGCAATCCCACCCAAAATGTGTGAGAATTATTAGGAAATTAATATCATTTTGTGCTCATTATGAGCAGCACATTTTTGAAAGCACAATCTTTTATATAGACACTGAACTGCATCAGATAGTTTTTCTGATAATTATTGTATCCTTAATAAAGTGCAGTTATTCTGCGAGGATAATTACATATAGCAAAAATTCATTAAACTGCATATAGCAAAAATCCATTAAAAATTATGAAAATTTATACACAGTGAATTTTCAGTTAATACAATTTATCAAATTGGTATACAAAGTTTATGGAAAGAAGGCAAAGCATGACAAATCTGTCTTTTTATCCCCAAATATTTTAAACATATTCATATACCACGAATGGTATCACACATAGTTGTTTTTTATTATAAGAAAAATAATGTGCTACTTCCTTTGAGAAAAAATCTTTGCCTAGAAATTTCACTAAAGAGATTCTTAATAGAGCTTTCTACCTTTATTTACAGGTCGATAGTTTTAACTCCTCTTCTATTACCCTCTACTCTTTAGCTATGTGGCTTCCTATGCACTTTTATTGCACAATGCTTCGCATTCCTTAAGTAGTTTTTTATAATTTGATATATTGTTTCTCAAACTAGATTAAATAATTTGATGTCATCTTATTTTTTATATAAATCTAGTTTCGATATTGATACTTGTGGGTTGAGATTTGCCTCAGCATCCTTCAATAACAATATACTTATAAAACTGTACTGAAAGAAAAGTATTTTCTTTGATATTGTATTTGATAAGATCCTGAGCCAAGAACATAGAATTACGGATAAGAGCGGAGTAATTCAAGAATGATGATGATTTACAGCTTTGGTAAATAAGCCCGTCATGTTTAGAGATTGGGAAGGGGCAAAGGTAGGTGAGTTGGGAAAATCACAGCAGGAACAGAGGCTGAGTGTTGTGGCTCCAGCATATATCCCACCACTTTGGGAGGTCAAGGCAGGAGGATTGCTTGAGGCCGGGAGTTTGAGACCAGTCTGGGAAATGTAGTGAGACCTCATGTCTACATTTTTTTTTTTTAATTAGCTGGGCAATTGTGTGTGTGCCAGTAGCCCTAGCTACTCAGGCGGCTGAGGAAAAAACATTGCTTAAGTCCAGGAGTTTGAGGTTGCAGAGAGCTATGACTGCACTCCAGTCTGGGCAATAAAGCTATGCCCTTTCTCAAAAAAGAAAAAAGAAAGATAAAAGAAAAGGGAGAGAAGAGGAGAGGAGAGGGGTGGGGAGGGGAGGGGAGGGGAGGCGAGGCCAACAGGTTTACATGTGAAAATAATTGAGAGCGGATTTTGATTCTTAAGCTTCGGGTGCCTGAATTACTTTCAAGTGGTAATGACTAATAGGCAGTAGGAAATACAGGTATAGCAAAGAAAGGGAGGGTGATGAAATAGATTTGGTAAAGCCTAATATTTGAAGCCATTAGATTGGATGTAATCCATTGGGACAATATTCAAAGAGGAGGAAGGAAAGAGAGAGAAAGAAAAAGAGAACCAATGGAACAAAAATAGTTCTGGAGGTTGCTTGTAAGACTAGAGTTCAGTTGTTTTAAGGACAGATTAGTAGACATAGACCAAGATAAGGCACAACTGAGGAGCTTAATCAATGGATATAAGACAAACTAGTATGTAAATATGTTATATAATTTGTAAACAGAGTCTGAAACTCAAGAATTCTGTCTATTAACATAGGAAAAGGAAATTCACAGAAGTTCTGATGAACCACTGAAGCCATTAAGCTCATTTTACAATTACGCCCTAAACTATGAGAAAATTCGAAGTCAAGATTCAAAAACCTTAGCTCATAAGCAGACGTGGGTAGGAAATAGGAAACTCAGTCAATAAATGAGCTTAGATAATAGGATCATTAAAATAGTTATTACAGAAATTGTGATTCACCTAAGAGCTCAGTTAATAAGAAACTCTAATATAAATGCAAAGTAAGAGCCCAACGGAGTGCCTTATAAAATCCCTGCATATCCCCAGTAGTTTCCTTGGTGTCTGGAGTAGGCCTCATCCATAAAACAGAAGTGAATATCATTGAGTCATTTCCCCTGCTACTTCTATGGAAGTGGAAGCCAGGCTTACCCACTGGTAGACATAGGCAGCTTGGGGATTGCAGACCTCTACAAAAGAAGATCAGACCAGGCAGGCTGACCAAAAGAAGAAAGGTAGGGTCTCAGGCTCAGCTCCTTTCAGATTCTGTAATCATATTAGTCTCTCTTCTTCCATGGATAGAAGTGAAAGCAGAGTATGACTTCCACGAAAGTTCCTCCACAAAGAAACATGAGAATTGAGCATAAAGTATTCTGCCCTGAGAGAACACTTAAAGCTTATTGTCATCCTGTTCTTCTTTCAGGAGTTGTTACTGAAGATAATGAAAAACTTCTATCATTTCTCTAGGCTTGTCTTTTAAAAGTTTCCTAGTATAATTTTTCAGAGTAACTATCTGTAATTAAACAATGATTTCCCATTTTTTTGTGCTGCCCTAGAGTAAGACGCTTGCTGTCTTTTACACTAAAGCTAAGAACCAAACCAAAGCAGATGAGATTTTTGATAAGAAGAGGGTAAATATGTGCTACTCTAATAAGTCACTAGAATTTGCCAAAGAACAGGTGAGTATTAGCAAGACAATTGTTCATATAAGAATTGTTTCATTCTGGTAACAGAACAGGATGTTTAATTCTCTTTCTCCTCTCCTGTATCTCAGGAGCATAAAATCTAAAGAAACCGATAAACCTTATTTTCAACTCAATAGAGAGGAAGAGAGATGTTACCTGAGAACTTAGGATCTGCCCCAGAGAAGAATTGGTCCAGAGATGTCCTGTACTGCAAAAGCAGGATATAGTTAGGTCATTTGTATTTACATCTGCAAAATATTCTTTCACTAGGAAAACTGTTAAATCCATTCCCAATCCTGTATTAATGGTATTTTATTTTGAATTTTTGTTTGATACAGCACTGTAGCCTTTGTGTTGACACAGTTCTCTTCCTAACTAGAGCTTTGGTGCATCTTTCCCCACACCACTTTGGAGGTGTTTATCTTATCTGTTGCTTTTTCAACAGTCCTCTCAGCAACTGTGTTCATTTCAGATTATAATAGGACAATTGAGTAGAATATCTTTTTTTTTTTTTTTTTGAGACGGAGTCTCGCTCTGTCGCCCGGGCTGGAGTGCAGTGGCCGGATCTCAGCTCACTGCAAGCTCCGCCTCCCGGGTTCCCGCCATTCTCCTGCCTCAGCCTCCCGAGTAGCTGGGACTACAGGCGCCCGCCACCTCGCCCGGCTAATTTTTTTTAATTTTATTTTTTAGTAGAGACGGGGTTTCACCGTGTTAGCCAGGATGGTCTCGATCTCCTGACCTCGTGATCCGCCCGTCTCGGCCTCCCAAAGTGCTGGGATTACAGGCTTGAGCCACCGCGCCCGGCCGAGTATCTTTTAAATACAAAAGAACATTGCGAAGAAATATGAAAAATAAAAGTATTGGATTTCAACCCAATGTTCTATATTGATTAACTTTTAGTTTCCAAATGTAGTATTGCATCCAAAATTCTCTGATAAATTACAGTGGCTGTTAATATTTCCAGAGGATATATCAGATACCTGGGAAATTTTCTCCTGCCAAATTTTGCTGCACTTCATTTTTTAAATTATCAGTTTCATTATTTATACCTTTTTCTCACAGTCTTTAAAAATTTTCCTTTTAAAAAGTTGATTTCCTTCTTTGTTAACTTAGAATTTCTCTTCATATTTTAAAAATGTACTTTGCCTTTTGTGTTTTGGTATAACTTTATACCAACCAAGAGTGTCATATTTAGACAAGAAGTTAAAAATTATGCACATTTTATTGTAGGTTGTTGAGAAGTTTGTAGTTAAGTGGAAGAGAATATCAGACATTTATGGTTTTGTATTCTGGATTGTGAGCTCTAAAAAGGAGATAATTAAAATAAAATAAACAGTAGTAGACTAACTTCTAAAGAATTAAAGGAAGTAGGCCAGGTGCAGTAGCTCACACCTGTAATCCTAGCACTTTGGGAGGCTGAGGTGGGCAGATCATGAGATCAAGAGTTCGAGACGATCCTGGCCAATATGGTGAAACCCTGTCTCTACTAAAAATACAAAAATTAGTCGGGCGTGGTAGTGCGAGCCTGTAGTCCTAGCTACTCAGGAGACTGAGGAAGGAAAATCGCTTGAACCCAGGAGGCAGAGGTTGCAGTGAGCCAAGATCATGCCTCTGCACTCAGCCTGGTGACAGAGCAAGACCTCGTTAAAAAAAAAAAAAAAAAATTAAAGGAAGTAAAAGAAACATGTAAAACTGAATTATCTAGATGCTTTTATTCCACACATATAGATATTAATTATGTTCATTTACTTTTCACTTAATTCAATCTCTGCCTATGATGTTTTCTACTCTTTTGGTATGATATCAATGCCTGTGTTAGTTAGGATTTTGGTTGTTTCTATATCAGACCTATCCACGATGGCTAAAACAAATACGATTTTTTTTTTTTTCAATTAAAAAGAGTTAGGAAGTAGGCCATTAAGTTTCATGCAGCTGCTTAAGGGAATCATCAGGGACCTAGATTAATACTAGCTTCCTGATCTGCCATCTTTAGCATGTAATTTTGGTCCCTGCTCCACTTCCAGGGAACTTCACTACACTTCAGTAAGAAATAAAGGCCAAAGGCACTGCAGTTATGTCTTTGACTAGACTGCAGTAAACTTCAGTGCAATTATTTTTAACTCTGAGTTTTAGCCAAATAAAAGCACGATTCTTTCAGTAAGTAAATAGTGTACCTGCTATCATACTGCTAGGATAAAAAAATGAGTTACAGATATGACGTGGCACACGCATACATATGTAACAAACCTGCACGTTGTGCACATGTACCCTAGAACTTAAAGTATAATTTTTTAAAAAATGAGTTACAGATATGAGTTATAATTCTAACACTTCATAGTGATTGTAGAGGTCTTCAAAATTCAGAATGCATAATATTTATATAGAAAGTTTATAAAAGAGACAGATTTTTAAGTTCTCAAAAACAGATACTCTTATTCAACAGGGCAGAGCATGTTTCAAAATGTTCTGTATGCAACTATCATCATAGCTACAGATGGTTCATGGACCACTTTTTGAGAAATACAGGTAAACTCTGATACAATTTATTGAAGAACCTTTCCATTGATGAGTAAATTTCAAAGATAATTGTTTTTTAATTTATTTGAACTCTATGCTTCAACTTCTTATAATTTTATTCTTAAACTTCCTCTCAATATTTCCCTTCTTTGTTTTTCTTTATTTTTAAAGATGAAACTACCAGTCTGATTGCAAATTTTGCCGTTTCTAAACAAAGTAATTATTAAGTGAACTTCAGTAATTATTTTTCTGTCTTCATTGACTCTTAAGTCATAGTCAGTCTGGAAGCTCTTATGTACTTTTGGGAATATATTCTGAATCTATTACTTTGGGTAAAATTTAATTCAAGTTATATTTGAAGATGGTAGCATATTTAGTGTTTTTCAAGTTTGAGAGTATGAAAGCATCAAGTCCTCAGGGTTGCTAGTGAAAGAAGACCTTGTTTCTGTCTATCTCTTCCCTTTGATTTTGGTACTGATTTTTGTAAATATCTCTTTCAGCTTTCTATTGAATAGAATGTGGTCTACCATAAAGGAAGCAGAGAGGCTAGTAGTCACTATGCAGTTCCTCCCTCATGGCCCTTATTTAGTGACTTTCTGGAGCAAGCTCATGCTAGATTCTGAGAGTTAATTGTCAGCATCTATTCCCAACTCTGTGTTCTATGACATTAGCTTGGCAGTTAGAAAGTGGCCACCGCGGGTATATTTTACACCACAGAAATCAAGAACTGCTACAAACCAGGCTTTTGTTTGGTTTTCACTAGCACATCACAGCCTACATTCACCTGTATCATCTTTTGGATATGTAAACAGATAGCTGTGAAAGTCAAATTACCCACCTTCCTCATCTTCAGCCCACTAGGAGTCTTGTTTTGCATGGGCTAAGCCAGAGTGTTGACTGCAGAATTACAATTCTTAGATAAGAAACATCTAAACATAAAATAAAGCACCAAGATGACTTTCATTTCTGTTGTTACAAATTAGGAACCTGATCAAGAACAATGAGATCTTGTAGTAGAAATGGAGTCACAGTCTTTAATTTATCAAAAAGTTATTTATAAATATTCATAGAAATGACCACAACGTCGGAATTCTTCTTTGCTTTGGGACATGACTATTTTCAAGAGTAATCTAGCAAAGGTATGAAAGAAGGAAAGAGAGAAGGAGAGAATGAAAGAAATGGACAAAAAAGGGAAGAATAAAAGGAAGGAGGAAGGGAAGGTGGGGGAGGGAGGGAAGAAAGAAAAAGAGAGAAATAAAGAGAAAACTTAGTGAAATCAATAAAATTTTGCACTTGCTTTGTTTTCAATTTTAATCTAAATAAAAATAAATAAATAAATTGCCCACTCACGCCTGTAATCCCAGTACTTTGCAAGGCCAAGGTGGGCAGATCTCTTGAGGCCAAGAGTTTGAGACCAGCCATGGCCGACTTGGTGAAACCCAGTCTCTACTAAGAATACAAAAATTAGCTGAGGGTAGTGGTGCACAACTGTAATCCCAGCAGCTTGGATGGCTGAAGCAAAAGAAACACCTGAACCTGGGAGGTGGAGGTGAGCCCCCTGGGTGACAAAGCGAGAACCTGTCTCATAAAAACAAAACAAAGCAAAACAGAAACCATGAACTGGAGTCTGAAGATGTGAAATAGAATCATTATTAATAAAATAAAAATTTTAAAGAACATATTTTCTGTATATAATAACTAGTTTATAGTAAAAATTTCTTAGTTGCATTAAAATTGTTTTGCTCCTCTTTTTCCAAGTAAAGAATGAGGTGTTTCTGAAAAACAGGATGTACCACAGAGAAGAAAGGTGTTAAATAGCTCTAGAACAAAGTATGTCATATAAATGATTTACTGTGTTCTGTAGGATACAGATCATTGTTGCTGAGATCATTACAATGGAAAATATTGATTTGTTTATAAGAAAGTATAAAGTCAGAACTGAGTCAGCCCTCAAAGAACACTACAGAATAATGCCCTATAAAATCCTACAAAGACAAGTTGTATTGTTAATCAGCCTCTACACAGCCTGATTTTGCAAGATGTCCTTGATTGAGGCATAGAGTCAGCTATCCTTACGTCAATGCAGTATGTCAATAGTGAAGAAATATGTTTGTAATTGCTTTTGTTTGTGAGAGGGCTCTATGGAATCCTGAAGACTCTGTGAGATGGGATAGACTATTGAATTAGCACTCCAAAGATAACAGTCCCACATATCATTGATAAACAAATCACCACACATGCATTCTAGCTAAGAGTCTGTATTCTGTAAGTCAATTTAAATAAGTAGGGCATACCATGTAGTAGACTTTAACAAATATCTTAATTAAGGACACGAGTTTGGGAAAGACAAATGTACCAAAACAACATTGTAAGGAGTGCAGTCACCACCTCCACCGAAATAACCTAACATTATTCAAGCTTATTTTCCTTGGATTTTCCAAGTAGATTAATTGCAATATTTTAAATATTGCAATAATTTAATAAATAACAAAAATACAAATAGATATTTTGTGAACAGACAAGGCACTCATAAGAATTTATTGGCTATATATCCATACACAAATTAAATTTCTTATTTTGATTCTAGTGTTTTGTAAATTTGTCACAGTGTGTGTAGCTCCACCCACTTTCACCTGTACCCACAATGCCAGACATCTTTCATGTTGGTATTAATATTGTTATTATTATCACCAAATGTACTGCGAAAGAATTATACACTGGACTACTAAAGTAATAGTGAAAATTTTTCCATGTAATCTTATGTGTATTAAACTTCTTTAATATTTAATTGACAGAAACCTAACTCAAAGTAGAGAAATTGAAAAAGAAAAGGTCAATTTCACAAAAACTGAGGACAGGTGTGGAAGTAACATAGGCATAAAAGTGGATCTGGCGCTCATGTTCTATTCTTAAAAGTGTACTTGTCTTGCTTCTCTCTGTGTTTTGGCCACATTCTCTGCTACTATAGACAGGTTTTATTCATGTGGTGGGGAAGGGTGGTGAGAGTGCTTAAACTCTTTCTTGCAATGGGAACCCAACAGCAAGAGAATAACTTTTCACCTTCCTAGCAAAGAAAGAATGTCTCAGCCTAGTTTAAATTATGTGCCCGTCCTGGAACCCAATCACTGGACAGAACAATGAGACAGTCTGATTAATAAGGTCTAAAACATAAGCCTTCTCCTAAATCTGGGAGTGACTGGGATAATATGATTGACAGGTCCACAGTTACCACAAGAAATAGAAATGTAAATAGTTCCCAAAGATGGAGGTTTAAAGGGCAGACAAATTCAAGAGATATGCACTATACCATTTAGCAAAGTATTCCTATTTGATTCTGGTACTTTTGAGCTCCCCAGCAAAATTATGCAGTAATTATTTATTTATTTATTTATTTATTTATTTATTTATTTTGAGGTAGAGTCTCGCTCTGTCACCGAGGCTGGAGTGCAGTGGCACGTCTCGGCTCACTGCAACCACCACCTTCCAGATTCAAGCGATTCTCCCACCTCAGCCTCCAAAGTAGCTGGGATTACAGGCGCTTGCCAACACGACCGGCTATTTTTTGCATTTTTAGTAGAGACAGGGTTTTGCCATGTTGGCCAAACTGGTCTCAAACTCCTGACCTCAGGTGATCCACCCGCCTCAGCCTCCCAAAGAGCTGGGATTACAGGCATGAGCCACTGTACGCGTCCAAAAGTAAGCAGAATTGTAAACATTCTCTGATTCACACAGGAATAGCTGATGAATATATATAACAAGTTTCAACTAACAACTTCACAGACACAATCATATTTGCTTCATGTAGTTTGAGTAGGTAGGCTTTTGTCACTGAGAGACCTGATTAACAATGTTTTCCACATGTTGTTCAATTATTATAATTATTCCAAATTAAAAAAAAAAAAAAAAACAGATCCCAATGAGAAAAGCAAAGCAGGTCCCAATTTTGATCAATTTCAACAATTCATCTTTATTCATTTATCTATTTTAATTTCTGTACTTTTCTTGCCCTGCCTTTTGAGAGCAACCATGCCCCCAGGTAAGTAAAGATTCCAATGCTATATTCATTTCAGTGAACATTTCTAAGTTAATTTTGTTGAATTAGACATCACTCCGTTTCCACTGGAAGACCTCCTTGTTCTTGATGAACTTACTAATTGGTAACAATATCAATAGAAAGTCGTTTTGTTCCTACAACACAGGCGAACATATTGCTCAATTTTCTGTCCATTTTGTGGAAGAAAATCAGAGTACCATTAGCCTAAGACTTTATTTGAAAATGCCAGGAGCAAGAATGCTTGCTAGGAGTGTTTTGTCTTCGAAAGGGAAGGGGGAATTTTATAAAGCTTTAGCAAGTGGGATTATACAAAATTCAGCTAATTGGGAAATAGTTGGTCAATATCAATGCTGAGAAGATGGTGCAATTGTTATGTGAATTTGTAGTTGTTTATTGGTCAATTCAAATGTAACAAAGGTGAGGAGGAAGAGTTAGGTGCTTACTCATGTATAAATTAGGTGGGAAGGAGCAGTTGAGAAAGGAGGGGGACAAAAACATGCAAAGGCCACAGTGGACAATACAGTCTTTCAAGAGCTCTTACAATTGTATTCCAGCTTATGAGGTATGAACTCATCTCCCCTCACTTATTTTTTTGGTCATAATGTCTGGATTACATGTAAATAGAATTGTATTTACCTTCTCTTATTTATGTACAAGAAGATATAACTTTTGGGATTTTTAAGTTATTTGTACTTAACCCAATCAACAACCAAAACCAAAACAAAACAAACCCATTTTTTAAATCCCCTTTTTACTTTCACAGTTAAAAGAATTAGAGTATTCTCCTGTAACTTTGTTCTATGCTTTAAAATAACCTATAATTGGATAATAAGAAATATATAAGGCTTGCTTAATACATGAATATAATATATAATGTAATATAATTCAATGATGAATACACATTCTAATTTATTTTGAATTCCTTTGAGATCTATACTACCTTTAAAACATATTACCTGGAAATTAGCATCAGTAATTCTGTTCACTGAAAGCTATGTAATAGGAACCCTGCAAATGTGTAGTAGCTGAATAATACACATTTGGAAAAGTATCAAGTAGTGGCATTTGTCATATAACATGCACATTGGTAATAATGGTTATCAGGTAATGCAAGATAATAATTCAATATGACAGCCTAATTTGAATCAACTGATTGTTTTATTGAACAACGTAATTAAAATATGTCCAATCTATTGGTATTTAAATGTATTTATATGGTGACAAAACGGAATAAACCAACATTTAAAGGTTCCCAGTCAACATCATAAAACAACATGGAAAGAAAAGCAAAGAAACCAAAGAAACCAAGTGGGACCTGTCTGTGCACACAGTGTTCATTAGACCCACATTATGTTTGGTTAGACTGGTTTTGAAAACAGAGCTTTTGTATAAATAATAAATACAGTCCCCACAACAGAGAATATCCCTGTTATGATAATAATAACAAATGAAAACATATCAACTAATTCATTTCTGACAAAAGACAGCAATAATCTGGGTTAGCATAAATGTTCTACTTTGTAAATATTTCACTGTCAACGTATATTTTCAACAAACAATTATGTAATACATAGTACCATTGTTACTAGGAAGTTATCCAGAATTCTAATACTTAAGGTTTCCTCAAATATCATTGCCCGTCATTGGATTAAACTGATAACATACAGTAAAAATGATCTGAAGTAGGAAGACTGTGACCAAATAGTTCTTTATAAGAGTGCATTTAAATATGTCTTCTTTCCTGGTGTAGAGCCTTTCAGAAATAAATGCAGCAGGTGAGAAATAATGCACCATCAATCAAAGACACTGGGTACCTGACTGCCCAACCTTCTCCAGTCCTGCAGAAACCCAGTAACTTCAAACTCTCTTGCCTGTCAAGATGAATTATTCCATAGTGGTTAGACACAGATTCTAGAAGCAGCTACTTATGTTCAGACCTCAACTTTATCACTCACTGCCTTTAAGACTTTGGACAAATAACTTAAAATACCTACCTTATAAGGCTTACCTTCACACAACAAATTACAAAAGTAAATAAAAACCAATCCCATATTGTTGCTGTGATGGTTAAAAGATTGGGTGTGTACAAAGTGCTAAAGACGGTGCCTGGTTCATATTATGAACTGTGTAGATGTGAGTTCATATTATTGTTTATTCCTGTTCTAGGTGTCCACACCATCTTTCTATGGAGGAAAGCTTTTAAATAAAGTTTAAGTATGAGCCTAGGCAGAGACAAAAAATTTGGGTGACTGATGACTAATTTGAATATGTCAGGGAAGAAAACTGGTTAAGAAAGGTGGTAATATCCACCAAACTCCAACCCTCCAGGAGCATACAAGCAGAGAGCAATTAAAGGTCAGATTTTATTTTTTTTTCTTTTCCATAGACTGCTTTTCAAGTACAATTCTATGGGGCTACTTTCAATGTAGTTTTGGCTTACAGTCTCAGTTCTCAGTCTGCCTCCAAGGAAATACTCAGAATATGTCTGAATTTTGAAGATACATTTTCATTTTACAGAAAAAATAACTCAATTAAGAAATAACAAATTTATCTTTCATAGGTCACACAACTCATACATGGGCAATCCCATAATAGAATCAACTAATTAAGCTTTTGATTTACATTTCATACCCTTCCCCTTGTTCTAAGGCTTTGAATAATAAAACTCTCAGGTTGAAATACTTCCATTTGGAACTCCATTATATGAAACCAAACCAATCAAGGATATATTCAGTAAAAAATAATTTAAAATGTGAGCGACACAAAAGCAAAAAATATAAGTACTAGAACTGACCATACTGTCCAAGTTGAAGTCTCAAGGTAGTCCAAATTTCTAAGGAAATTTCTTATTCTAAAGTCTTTAAAAAGTGTGCTTTCTGAAGTCAGTTAAATTTCCTCCTCTGGTGTTCTATCTCTCATTGTCAATAGTACCATTCTTGCAATGTGAATGGCAATCTGGAGATTCATTCTAGACTTTATCTTTCCTTTCCTTACCTTTCCTTTCAAATTATTATACTGCAAAATGTCTTCATTTCCTCTCTAGCTCCCTCAATTCAAGATTCAACCAGTTTTGCTGAATTGCTTCCTGACCTTCTTTCTCAATCATCTTGCATCAAAGTCAGGAAATTCCAAAACCTTAACATGAAACATAAAGGCCCTGCATAATGTGACCCAACCCACGTTTCCAATTTTGTTTCTTACTACCCTCTACCGGCACCCCACTTCGTCACTGCAGCCTACACAACTGTTGTCCAGAACTCTAGTGTTAACATGTTTTCATGTTTCTATGCCTTTATATATTATTCCCATAGTCTAAAATGTGCCTTTCTTCCTCTTATTCTTCAGTCTTTTAGATCAGATTCAAATAGTTCTAACACTGAATTTCCATATTCTGGGTTAGTTACTGGGTTAATTAGTGTTTTGTTACACTATTTTCTGCTCAGACCTCTTTCTCGACCTCCCACAAGAAGTAAGAGGACATGTAGCCCCAGCTTGGAAAGTCACAGTATACCCACTGCTCTGGTAATTGATATTGGTCTAGGACTATTGTAACCTGTCCATTGAGAATCCCTTTCTGAGATTTTTCTTATTGTACCAACATGGGAACTCTCTGTTCTTCCTGGCACATAGAGCAAGAAACACGTGAGCCTGGGTAAGTCAGTGCCTATATTCTCTATCATAAGAGATAGCCTGTCAGTAGGAGCAAGAATGATGCCAAGTAAAGAGAAAAGACAGGTAGAAAAGTAGTGTTGGCAGAGTTTAAATTTCTTTTACAAACGCGGAGGTCCTCAGAGATGGCTGCTTTCCTATAGAATTTCCTTTGATTATGAGAGCTTCTTTGTTATGTTTCCAATGCAGCTTTGCTTTTGCATAAGTAAGTTATTAATAGTTGGATTTCTGTCACTGGCAACTACAACGTCCTGACTAATAAAAATACCCACCCTCGACCACATGCTATTAGAGTACTCTCATAGTCTACTGTATTGAATTTATTTATTTTCTCACATATTCCCTAAATAAAACTGAGTACTTTTGGGGGGTGATGGGTGGGACTTCATATCTGATTCTACAAAATATTAGCAGAATAAAAATATATAATTGTTGAATAAATATGTTAACAAAAGACTAAATAGCAAGCTTTAAAAATAAAGCAAATGAAACTTCATTATGTGTAGTTATGAATTGTGAATCAATACATTTTTATAAATTAACTTTTGGGGATTTTCATAATAAAATTTATTAGCTATATTATTTGGTCTCACTTGTCATATACCCCAATGTTATCCTTTTGCAGATGAAAGATACAGGTTCAAAATGATGGAGCTTCACCAAGAGCACATGGTTGATACGTGAATTTTTTCAATCTTAAATTTAGTGTAAGTGTAATTACACTACAATAGTTAAAAAAGAAGATTTTTAAAAAGTAATTCCATGAGTTAAATTAGATACAATTACTTACTCATCTTTATTAGTGTCATTGCTTTCACTTATGTATAGTTTCCTTTATTGTTTCTGCATTAAATGATGAAGTTCCCAGGAATTAAAACTCTAACCATTATAAAAATACATTTATTTTCCTTTTATGTATTTATGTTTGTCCAACAGGGAGTAGATCAATAGTAAAGAACAGAGTTAACATGTCAAGTTGACGCTCCAGGACACTTAATTGATTCTTAAGCTTTTGACATTTGCCCCAAGTGTATATTATAAGCACCACCCATCAAAACTTTTTAAAGATGTTTCCTATAGTAAAAGTAAACAGTAAAAACTGATGTGAATCAACCTTACAAAACATCTCTGAAATAGACATCTCACAGAACACTTCATGATAAATGAAATCTTTCAAAAATATGCATATATATTTTAGTCTGAAAGTTGTAAGTAATTCTAAATCAGATAAAGAGCATGTGAGATTTTAAAAGGCAGTATGCACTTCTTTTTAATAAAAATATTATTTTCTTTAAAAAAATTAATATTAAGCTGTGATATGGTTTGGCTGTGCCCCCCTCTAAATCTCTTCTTGAAATGTAACTCCCATAATTCCCTCGTCATGGGAGGGACCCAGTGGGAGGTCACTGAATCGGGGGGCAGGTCTTCCTTATACTGTTCTCGTGATAGTGAGTAAGTCTCACAAGATCTGATGGTTTTATAAAGAGGAATTCCCCAGCACAAGCTCTCTCTCTGTCTTTGCCTGGCACCATCAATGTAAGATGTAACTGGACCCTCCTTGCTTTCTGCCATGATTGTGAGGCCTCCCCAGCCATGTGGAACTGTAAGCCCTTAAACCTCTTTTTCTTCCCAGTCTCGGGTGTGTCTTTATTGGCAGCATGAAAAGCAGACTTATACAAGCTGTTTATACAAAAATTCCATCAAAGCAAAGGTAGGGATTTATTTAATCAATTTAGTATCTGCATAAAACACCTTTATTGTACTCATTCACCACATCTATTTTTTCAGGAAAAAATTCACCATAATATAAAAATACACCCCAAATTGGATCACTTCTCACCATCTCCACTGCTGTCACCTTCATTCAGCCTCCATCATCTTTTACTGGATACCTGGATAATTTCAGTAGGTAGTTCAGTAGAGTCTTAACTAGTAAAACTCTTGGTGTTTTACTGTCTTGGACACCTCTCCTTCCACTTTCAGTATTACACAAATTTTCCCAAAGGGATCCTGGTAAAATATAACTTAAATTTTGCCTCCCCTATGTCTTTTTTTTTTTTTTAATGACAGAGTCTCATTCTGTCACCAGGCTGGATTGTAGTGGCATGATCTCAGCTCACTGCAACCTCCACATCCTGGCTTCGAGAGATTCTCCTGACTCAGCCTCCCGAGTAGCTGGGACTACAGGCGCCCGCCACCACACTCAGCTAATTTTTGTATTTTTAGTAGAGACCGGGTTTCATCATGTTGTCCAGGATGGTCTCGATCTCTTAACCTCGTGATCTGCCCACCTCGGCCTCCCAAAGTGCTGGGATTACAGGCCTGAGCCACCGCGCCTGGCCTCCCCATGTCTTTAGAGTTTCTTCCTATACACTCTAGCCCAAGGTTATCTCTCGGATTTCCAATTACTGAATCACTCTAACCATGTTCCCAGCCACCCACTTTGCGTTACTATTCTGTGAGCACATCATACATGCCCATGGATAAGGGCATATGCTTTTTCTTCTCTCTGTCTCAAATGTCTGTGCCCTTATTTAGAGATTATTTACTTCCTTCAGCTATCTGCACAAATATCAGCTGTTCAGAAGGACCTTGAGAGGGCATCCTATATAAAATTAGTTATACTCCTGTAACATTCTTTGCTTTCTTAGAGCAAATATCATCAGCTAACATATTGAATTATTATTTGCCTATTTTCTATCTCCATTCTTATAACACATTGAATTATTATTTGACTATTTTCTATCTCCATTCTTATAATATAAGCTACATGGGGCCAGGGATACTGTCTGTTTTGTTTACTGCCATATCCTCAGAAGCAAATGAGTGCTCAAAAATATTTACCAGATAAAAGAATAAATGAATTAAAAAAATGGAATAACAGTATTTATTTCCATACTGCAGCATTTAAATATATTTATAATCATTTCTAACTGTTGTCATTACTTCAATCATTTTCATTTCAAAGTTTGTAGATTTTATTCTAAATAAATTTTATACATTCTAAAATTGGAGTTAAATGTGTGATTTAATGTAAATATGACATTTATTTATTTTTCTTCCAGGTTTGTGAGTTTGAGAGTGTATTCTTACTAATTTGACTCCTCATATTAGACCACAGGCCTAGCCAACGTCTTGATTACATACTTGTGAGAACTTTTAAAGGCGAGAACTTAACTAAGCCATTGCCAGGTTTCTGTTCCACAAAAAAAACAATTAAAAAAATAAATTTACATTGTTTTAGGCTGCTAAGTTTTGGGATAAATTACTATGCTGCAATAGATCACTAATACAGACAAGATAATTTTGCATATATTTATCTGCACATAGAACTTCAAAGGTAAAATTTTTGGTCTTTAAAAATATTCATTTGTTTATTTTTGGCAGTGTAGAAATTTATCATTAGCATAGTATTATTTCTTCCAAAATATTTTTTTCTTAATCATGAAAGGTATCATCACCCAGTTCTGGGAACAATCAAAACACCTGAAAGCTTTTTCATTTTTTCTTAATATAAGTTGTTTTAAAAAAATCCCAGAATATATTATACGTAAAGGTTAAACATACTTTGGTTTGTCTATTATGCTCAATTGGCTTCCCACATAGTCTTTTATTGTTTCTAAAATAAATTGCTTAACTGTGGAACTTTCCATTTGCTATCTCTTGTAGAGCCTTTTTGATAGTTTATTCTGTTCATTTTTGTTTTGGGCACATCCCTGAGATTACTCTTTGCCCACACAATCTGTCACCTAATTTTATGGCCAACTTATTTTTTTCTTTGTGACTCACTATTGTTTTCCTTTGATGAACTGGAATTTTTTTTTTCCCCCACAGTGATACATCAACTTTTCCTCTTTTTCTTTATTTATCTAAGACCTTGTATACCAAATTAAAAAAAAACAAAAAACAAAAAACAAAAACAAAAAACAATGCCAAAGATCATCACGGCTTTAGGGATTGCTATTATACTTCAGCAAATTTAATTTAGCAGATTTGTGTTATGATACAATAGTAGATCATTTGTAAAAATAAGAAACTCAAGAGGGGCTTTGGTTATGGGAAAAGAGTTGGCTATAGCTAAAGCTAATTGAATTTAGAAGCCACAAAACCAGCATCATTATGCTAGAATTTCTGACTCTACACCTCCTTGAAAAGAAGTGGATGATCAATATCTTGACTAGGAAAAGAAAATTGGGACCAAGTAAAGCATGTTTAGTTCTCATCAGGTTGGGATTGAAAATGGAGAGTAATTATTTCAAGATAATATCACCTTAGAAAGAAAGCAATTAGTATCCCCTTTGCTGCTACTGGTGAATTGCATCAAATCGCTATGTAATTAAATGTTTACTGTAACCTGGCCTAACCCTTCATTTCACTGGATTTGTGAAATAAAACTACTGTATTTCTTCCCCCCATCACTCAGCAGGATATGTCTCTGTGTATAACTACAAAGAGAATTTAATTATGTGTCTTCAGTATGACACAGTTCAAACTATTGTTTGTCCTTGGAATTGTTTACCATTAGATATAAGAAAATAAGAAAGAGAAAACAATAGAATGATGTTTGCGATCCTAAACAACAAAAATATTTACTTTCTTATTTCAAGTTATTTTCTGCACAGGAACTAACTTTCAATTCAGCAGATACATTCTATTGTAAATAATTAGCATCCTGATTTCATGCACATTTCAGTTTTAGTTGGAGCTAAGTAAAAAAAAAAAAAAAAAGGTTTAATAGCAGTAATTTTATATTGTTCAACCTAGCAGGATACCTGATCTCAAATTATTCTTTAAAGAAACTTTAGCCTACATTTGAATTACTATTCATTTGAAATGAATATTTGCTTCTCAAACTGTTTGGAAATGAATTGAATACTTGTCTATGAAAACATTTTGTCTTTTCCAAACTCAGTTATAATCATATATTTTAGCATATCTACAGATTTGAGGCAACACAATTTTTTTTTTTTTGAGGCAACACAATTTTATATATAACACCAACTAGCTTACCTCTTAGTCTGTGTGTGGGCCTACAGATGGAACAGACTCACATTTGTGTTGCAGGTGTCTATAATTACCTATGAAAATATGAAATAGCCTTTTGAAGCCAGGACTGCACTCCTCTTCTCAGCGGAACATGTGGTCAAATTGATTTTTCAACATAATCCTTGCAGTTATAAGATGATAATTGTAGTGTTAAAGATCAACTTTGGCAAATTAAAGTTTTTAGGAGTTTATTTCAGCAGACAGCAAAGGAACCCAGTGTTAGAGTTTCCTCATTCTAATAGCTTTCCATCTAATTATTGTAACATTAGAAAAGTTAGAATACATAATCAGGCCAAATGAAACCAATTTCTACACGAAATACCTTCATTAGCATTCTGATATATGATCTAGATTTTTCATATATTACATAAATCAGTATATGCACATGCATTATATCTCATGTATTGTGTGTGTCTACTATATTGTGTGTGTCAGTGTGTGTGAATGTGTATTTGGTTGCATAGAAAAAAGTGTATGGTTGATGGACCTGTTAGCATTTTCTTTTTCTGAATTGTTGTTACTCTGATATCCTCTATCATATTGTATCTATTAACATTTTAAGGCAAAGACTAATTACCAATGATACTCTCATATTTTTTTGAAATATGAGTGTCTGTATATTCTTCTAATACCAGCACATAAATATGTGCTTCAACTCATGTACAATTAAATGTAAAGGAAATTGACATTTGTCTAGTGAATTAAAGGAAAAATCGAAATTAGCTGGCTACTTAAAGCAATAAATAAAGGCAGAAGAAAATAAAAGATTATAGATTAATTTAATTACTTCCTAATTAATCTAAGACAATCATTGCTAAAAAAACAATTATATTCAAACTAGGAAAATCACTTTCCAAGAATGTTCTATAAAATACTATTTTAGTGGATCTTTTAGGTGTAACAGAAAAAAGAAGTTCAGTAACCCAGTAAGTTTAGACATACTTAGCTTGAGTGAAGCAGGTTTTGTTGTTGTGGTAGTTTGTTATTGCATGTTTATTTGGGTGTATTCTGACATTAGACCTTCTCCAATCTTGTAATCTACTAATGTTCATTGTAAATATCCAATACCATATGGTAGCGTTACCAGAAAAACTGGTCTTCATCCAGACCCCAAGAGAAAGTTCTTGGATCCCACATACGAAAGAATTCAAATAGAGTCACAGAGTGCAGTGAGAAGAGACAGTGGATTGCTAGTTTAATGGGCATCCCCTTTCTGAGAACACCCATTACAGAGTAGGGCATCCTCACAAAGCAGGCAAAGAAACACATTGGCTTTAAGTTTTTCTTCTATTGTGGTCTTGTCTGTGTAAAGACTAAACTAAGCTTTGACTAGGTGCATTTGGGCTGACAGCATGAAAGTATTTATTATTCTATTGATTTAAAGAAAACTATCTTTGACATTTTAGTGTGTAAGTACATCAAAACATAACTATAAATATCTTGAAAGCACATATTGTTATGGGTATTGGGACATCTGGACTTTTTGTCATTGTAGGAGTGTGCCCTTGTAGGTAGACTGTTTCCTCAACTATAAGCATCTTAGGATCATGGGTTATGAGTGGAAAATAATGCACCTTGCTAGTCTTTAAGATTTAATTGATTTAAAAATGGTGTCACCTTGGTTATCCTAGGCTCCTGTTTCCCTAAGAGTAGGATACAATATTTCCCATAATTGTTGGCCATGGACATCCTTTACTCTGTTTGTTGAAAGAGCTGACTAATATTTCAGTGAACAATTCCTGGCAAATGCTTGTGTAAAAATATCAAAATATTTTCCTTGAATGTATTGCATGTTGTTTATTGTAGTAGATTCTAAATATAGACTAGACTGTAACCGTTTATGCAGATTTTTTTTTTCTTGAGACAGAGTCTCACTCTGTTGCCCAGACTGGAGTGCAGTGGCACTATCCCAGCTCACTGTAACCTCCGCCTCCCGAGTTCAAGCAATTGTCCTGCCTCGGCCTCCCAGATAGCTGGGACTACAGGTGCACGCCACCACACCTGCCTAATTTTTTGTATTTTAGTAGAGACAGGGTTTCACCGTGTTGCCCAGGCAGTCCACCCACTTTGGTCTCCCAAAGTGCTAGGATTGCATGCGTGAGTGCCCGGCCTATACAGATTTTTTAATATCACAGCATCACCTGTCTTAAAGTCTTTAAATTTAGTGACCTTCGTGGCTCCTACTTCTTAGCCTCCAAGGTATTTTTATATTAACTTGTATTGCGTAAGCATAAACTCTGAAATATTTCTCTTTTATTACATTTTTTAATCTTACTTCTTTCACTTTTTTACTTGATTGAACAAATTCCCCATTACTGGTCATCACAGTCAGTATTTACATGCACCCCTCTCTTTTCCCTACTTTAGTTTTGTATATCAATGTAGCCAATTGAAACTCCAGGCTTGGCTATTTTCATAATAGGCTTACTACTCCTATAAAATCTCTCAGAAACTATGGGCCTGCTTCTACTCTTTCCTTCTTGTCAATTTCCAAATATGAATCATATACACAGAAAACTTACTTGACAATCACCCTACCCCCAATTTCCCTAAGAGCAGAGCCTTATTGAAAGAAGTCTCAAAACTATGCTAATAAAGTAGGCATCCCTACTGAGCCCTCACTGCTACTCTGAAATCTTTGTGTGTGTGTCTTATTGATAACATTATCAAAGTTTGCACATAAACTATCCCAGACCTTCTTAACTCTCCTGAAAGTACATATCTCACTTTGAAACCCTAAGAAAATGACCATGTCTTCTAATTTTTAGAGAATTCAAAGTCATTCTTAGAACATATGAAAAAATACAATATCAAAAATAAAACAAAACTTAAAAAAAAAATAGAAAAAAGTCATTCTTCCTAATTCATTTTATTACCCAAGAATATGGCACTATTCTATTCGCCAGGACTAATCCTCTGTATGCATTTGCATCTCACTGTTCCTTAACTTTCTCCAGGACTCTATTTTATTGGTCTTCTTTCGCATACCTGTTTAATCTTTTTCTATTTTTTACTTCCTTCCCTTCCGTTTTAACTGTTCATACGTCAATCATCAGGAAATATCAAATTGTTTCAATTCATTTCTTTCTTCCTCAGCCCCCAGACCACTTCTTTTCAAAAAACTAGTTCACACATACTAACTCCCCTTTTCCAACACTCCTTCTCTCAATTAATAGTAATATGATCTTCACCACATTCCTGAAAGTTGATTCTCTAGTCAGCAATTAACTTCCTTTTCAACAAACTTGATACCTCTTTCAGTTCTCATCCTAATTGTGTATGAACAGTTGGCCTATTGAGTTTCCCTGGTTATTTGGCTTCTTTTCCTGTTTGGCCCTCAGGATCTTGCATTATTCAGTTTTTTCCTACCTCTCTGTGGTTTCTTCTTTGTTTCTTCTTTCTTCTACTTCACTGATTCACGATTCTACTGTGTGTATTTATGTACTCCACCAGCTGCTGATCTCATCCATATCCATACCTTCAATTTTCATGCTCTGTGGTATTGCTTCTTAACTTTGGCTGCATACTGGAAAGATTTTTAAAATTATTAATGATTATATTTACCCCCAAGTATCCTGATTTAATTGATCTGGGTATAGCATAGATATTGAGATTTTTATAATCTTCTTAAAGTCATTATAATGAACAACCTAGCCTTAAGTAACTACTCTGTGGATTTCTCTTGGTTATAGCAATTGACTTGTCAATTCAAACAATGCCTCAAAAATCAATAAATCTAAATCTGTAATATTTTATCTGTTTGAGATCATACTAAGTTCTGATGAATTTACAATTTTATATTATTTTTTGTCTTCTAGCTCCGCTATAACACACATATTCAAATGCTTTCTTACAGATAATATTACTGAGCATCTCATATATTTTGCTCAGTAACTCCAACCATAGCCACCTGTTAACACCATATTGCCTCCTGCTTAGACTTTTACTATTGTATCTATTCTGAATAATATTTTCAGAAAACAGTTTGATTATATTATTGCCAATTTGTTAGCTACTAAAATTAAATACAAGTTCATGCAACATATATATTCTCAGTCCCCAAACCTGTTTCATTTAACAAGACGAGACTCCTCAGATCTTTTGCTTCTTCACTCATCTTTTTATCCCATTGCTTATACAGTTTTTTTCTCTTTATGTCCAACTTTCCAAGTCCCTTGGGGTCCAAACTAAGATCTTTGATTTAGTTTCATATCTGATCTTATTATAGTGGGAAATTTGCTTATCCTCTTTTGGTCTCAGGTTGGTTGCTGGGGTTTTATTTTACATCTATAAAGTTGAGATGAGATCTTTCAGAGTTGTAAAACTGAAATAAGATAGTAATTGCAAAGTTCCTAGCTAAATATTAGTCCTCAAAAATGTTAACTACCTTTCCTGATTTTTCCTTCCATACAGTCCTAAAATTTGTGTCATGTTAATTTTTATTATCCTCACTCAACTCTTTTATGGTTGTGTGTTTTGCCTCCTCAGCAAGCGCTTAGGGACTGTGCCCAGTCTTGAATCATACTTCTTTTGTTACTACTACATACTTAACATGTATTATATTCATTGTAGGGCTCATCAAATATTTGTTGAATGGATTTTGCTAAGTAAATTAGGAAATCTTCAATCAGAGTACAAACCAAAGCTTTGCAAGTCTAAATTATGAAGGATTTTTGTGGGAGCTTCTAATTTGTGGCTGAAAGAACAGAGCCAAATAACTTCCAGTATTAAAACACACACACACACACACACACACACACACACAGAGAGAGAGAGAGAGAGAGAGAGAGAGAATAAAACAAGGAAAGGAAAAAATCAATTAAAATAATTTCTGGAAATCAAAATGCAGATATGGTTTAAAACTGGATCTTATTCTCTGCCTACAGTTTTAACCATATGGAAATGCTGGGAGAAAAATAACTGATGTGTCTTAGTTTCAACATCACTAAATGTAGGTAAATTGTTTTTAATTTTCTTCCATATGAGTTATGATGTTTGGCCAATGTCATGAATGAAATATACTTTGAGATTTCTGTAAAGCATCAAGAAACTGCTGTATTAAAGTGAGATTATTACTGTATATACTATAAATATTATGTAGGTGTGTTTCTTCCAATATTTACAATATTCAATTTCTTCTTCTAATTTTTTTCAGTGTTTCATTTCTCTTTTTTACTTCATCAAGACAAGCAAAGTACCAGTGCTGTACATTAAAAATACACAAATATATCACTCACACCGCATCAACTCCTACAGGCAAAAGGGCTTTTACTAAACATTGCTCCTCTTGGAAGCACATAATCACAGCTAAATGTATCAAGAGCCATCTGCTGGTCCAATGTAGCCAACTCCAATTAGCAAGATGTCTATTAGTGTCCATATTTCCAGGCCACTGAAGCTGAAGAGCTTGCCAAGGCCTTCTTGCCACTGGTCGAGGTAGAAATGATCTGCTCCAAAGCCACCAAGGGTGATGCTTAGAGCCAGAGCAATAGACCACTTACAGCCTCCAGCCCAATTTCAGTACAGCATTTTGAAAAAAGTAGTTACCCAAGTCACGAATGTGTTGATCAAGCAGTTGGAAGCGTAATGTCGTTGAGGACAGGACTTTATGCAGCTGGTAGAATTGAAACATTCATATTCTGTTTCTGGAACCTTCCAGCAAAATCAAGTCATGTTGATGATAAAGTTACTTTGGTATTTTAACTCTTAATCAACACAGGCAACTGAAGGTTTCACTGTACAGTCAAAAGTGACTAGCTTCCCATAGACACAGGGGACATTTGTTGTGCAGTCTATAAAGTCTGCAGTATATCTGCTACACAAACGTAAAAGGTGGAATTTCGGTACTTTCACTGCCCAACAGGAAGTAGCACTGTGAGAGTAAAAGCAGCACATGGCACGGGCAGTGGGCATCCCACAGCTGAGCTGTTACAGCCACCCATAATTTTGAGTTATTAGTCATAACTATTTTTGTTTTCATATCGTTTATTACACTATGATCTACTCTCCCTCCTCTGACTCTCTTTGCTAAATGCACTACCTGAAGTTCAGGTCTATCCAAATTCAGCTTCCTCGCCCATCCCGAGTTGTGTGCTTTAGGTTACCGATGAAACCTCAAGATGTCTTTGTTATAATTAGAGTACAGTCAACTCTCAATTATCTATGATAATGGATTGCTGGGAGAGCCTGAATAAACAAATTGGTTTGGAGATTTGTCACCTTGAGTGAACTCTTTCTCCCAAGCTGTCCCTTGGGAGTGGTAGAAAGGGTAGGGTGAGGGAAACAAGCAGGCCAACTCCTCACAGTGACTCATGCTCCAGAGGGTAGCTTCACAGATAACTTCTGGAATGTCCCTGTGTCACTCCTCTCTTAAAGATGAAAGGACTGAAAAAGCCGAGAGCCACTAGCAACAAACATTTACTGAGTGAATGAATGAATGATAGGATTTACTTGATGTGGTTCCCGTAGAGAAGAAGTGTCATCTTTCACTTCCATTACAAGTTTGGAGTGAATAAATGCACTCACTGAAGAGACACTGTGGTAGTGCAAATGCTTCATTAAGGAGGCTCTACATAGACGAGGTACATTTCTGTCAGTGCTCATACATCATGGACAATTTAAATATATTCACTTCAATAAAGCAACAGACCAACAAGTAAACATTTTAAAATTAATGCTATATAAGGAACAATGCTTCTATAAATATTGCCCAATGTTTATAGTATTTATAACCATTTCTCTCCTGCTGCTTTGGAAATAACTGGTATTTTCCCATAGGAGATACACAGAAAAATGTGAACTGTTTGTTGAAATAGATAAAAAGGTACAGATCTTCTAATTGTGCCTCTAGTTGTCAAATGACTCATGAATTTGAATCCAATCAATGTTCATCAAACATATGTCAATTGTAGGCATTTTTCTAGTGACTAAGCATGAAGAGATAGTTGAACAAAGATAAACAGGGTATTGCAACTGTCAGTTCATTGTTTCTATGGATACCTGGTGTTAAGTAACAGGAGAATTAAACTCCAGGCTCAAGTTCTTCCTAGGCAATGTGATACTTTCTATGCATTTTTTTTTCTAAGAAAGAGAAGATTATATTTAAGGAAAATATAATTTAGCTACAGTTGAGTATATTATTTTTCAGAATTGAGACAGTAAGTGTTGCATTAACAGAGAAATGTGAAGAATCCACTTTCCTTGAGGCAATTTGAAGGAAAAAACCACTCTGAGAGTTCAAAGGTCTTAATTTCAGTAGTAATTTCACTATGAACTATCTATAAACCTTCAGTTGTCTGGGATTCTTTTTGCTCTTGTAACATGATGGATTTGGAGTACATAAACTCCCAGACTTAACTTTAAAAATAACTATGATTAAAGAAAGATTTAATTTCGGATAAATAGATGACAAAAATTAACAGGTCTTGGAGACATTCAATATGAGTATTTGGTAGAGTAATAAGTCTAAGGAGATTCTGAAAAGGCCAATTTGAGTAACTGATATCTGGTTAACAGAGTTAACTGTTAAATCTCTCAAAATGCAGGCAAAATGAGGAGAAAGCAGCAGCCAGGGTGATTCACATATTTGACAACTGAGCACTGATTGCTTAGGAAAGCTACCATCAATCTTTTTTTCTTTTTTCTTTTCCTGACTTGTGTATTCTTGCTCTAACCATCTAGAGAAATTTCCTTGGCATTATGCATAAAAACTCATTACTCACATAGCATGGACAAAGCAGATACTCTTCAAGCCTCATTTAATTTGTCTCTATGAGGAATGATGAACACTAAGCATTGGCTCTAATTATAAATTTAAGGTAGTGGGGTAAAGTTTAAAGTACTGACTACCCACGAGCCTAGCTAATGGTGGTTTTAGGTGCAATAAGGTGGAGACGAAAACTTACAGAGCCAGTTTCAGCTGAGCTTCCATGGTGACAGAGATCTTCACAAGGTTCTATTAAGTCTATCTGTAATGACACATCATTACATCAGGCTTTGAATATTTAACTCATATCACGTACTTTAATTTCATTAGATATGAGAAGCTGCTTTTTGTGTATGTATGAAAAGTCTGAAAGATTTTAAGTTCAAAATAAGCGGATAATTTTTTATTTTTATAGTAATTTGGGGATTCCTCATTCTCAGTCATTGCAATTCATTATTTTTTTGTGTGAAATAATGGCCATGTAATTTTCTTTCTAAGAATGGTATATTACTTGTGTATCCAACATGTTCATTGCTAAAATAATCCTTTTAAAATTATACATTAAGATAAAAGTAGGATCTAGTGTCTTTCCAACTGTACCATATTCAAAATGTAACTCCTTACATGCCAAAGTTCAGTCATAAATTGCCTCCTCTCTAGCTTAACTAAAGTGAAGTAACATTAGAGGAAGATGGTTAAATGTTATTGATAAACAGATATTTAAAAATGTTATAAATGTTTCTAAAGATTACTGGTAACTCACCCCTTATATTAGGTCAAAATCCATGTCTAAGATGCATCTTAACTTAAATGCCATTTGATCCTTTTAAAAATTGTTTTTCTTAAATTTGTATAATCTGACTACCTCCATCTTCTTCAGGCTTCTGGAGTTACCTTTCCTTTTGATATATAAATAAAGCCATTTGAAGCTCTCCTCTCATGTGCTATAGGTAATAAATGTTCTAATATTTCCTACGATTACCAGATGAAATGGAAACTTGCTGCTTCCATCTTTTTCCTCCAGATTTATTTTCCTATATTAGATTTTTTGTTTTTAAGAATCATATTGGGAGATTTTTGTTAAGTAAAATTGACATTTTAAATTTTGTTTGCCAGATTCTTAGCAAATATGCCTCTATTCGATACAAACTTATTGGTGTTGCTTAATAGCATAGAATCATGAAGACTTTAAGTTATCAGTGTTTCGTAGTTGTTAAAACAATCCTCAAATAATTAATAAGTTATTTCATTGAAATACTTTTAGAAAGAATATTCGGGAGAGTGTTTGAAAGCTCTTTTTTTACAAATAGTGGTAATATGTAGTGTATTTCATGTTGAAGATAAACACTTCATATGAAACATTGATTTCATACATTTTTCTAATAATAATTCTAGGTATTAGATATATTTCCAAGACTGTAGAATAAAGTTTTAAATTCATATTAATACTTACTTTTCCCTGGCCTTATCAGTGAAGAACTTTGTATCCAACTAATAAACAGGTATATTATACATGGCATTCTGTAGGAGAAGCAGAAAGGAAGGATGCAACAAAAGAAACTAGATAACTGTATTATCCATCTTTCACACAAACAGCCCATTGTGAACAGTAGAGTTAATTAAATGCAGACTAGATGCTTTTAAAAGTTTGTTTGTCTAAATGGCAATTACAACCTCCACATATAAACAAGAAAATTAAAAATAATACAGGACACCATATTTGTAATGATTATAGTACACATATCACTTTTAGTCATTAACTGGGTTCTCCCATATTATAATTTGTTTTCTGCTCAGCGTTTTACTTTCCCCAGCTTCTCTCAACTCCACTTTTTCTGAGAGGTGGACATGGAATCTTTTTTATTCTCCAAAATATTATAAAAGAATACTTCTGCATGAAAAGAATGCTAATGAGGTTTGAGGATAATGACTCAAGTGAAGATCAGAAAAGGAACAATTTAATTCAAAGTGTGACCACAAAATCCATTGCCAACTTCTCACTAGGAGTTACCGGCCTACTATCACTTTATAAGGCTCAAAACTCAATATTGCAGCGTTATTTTTAATTTTTGATCACTTTTTTAAAATTTTACATCCCTTTGTTAAAATTTGAATCCTCTATTCCACCATGGTTTCTTAAGCAATTTTTTTCAAATAAACAAAAATAATTACTCATACAGAGTACCTAAGACAAAACAACACAAACCACTGAGATAAATTTTTACACTTGCCACAGCAAGTTTTCCTTTGTAGAGCAATTTAAATTTTGTCCTGATCAATAGATTTACATAATAATTTTTGTGTTACAATCTTTTGCATTTTTTGGAAATTGAAGTTTTTATTGTAACACTCTTGATGTTATCTGTTATAAAATATGTGTTTACAAATAAGATATCTGTACTGTGCTTATAATAATACAGTTTTTCTAAAAACAGTTTTTGAAGAATAAAATAAATACATGCTGTAATATATTTAGCCAACAACCATACGCTTTTTTTTCTGTTATATTAGCATTTTAGGTCTAAGTGTTCTCATTAAGAATTTCTAAATTGTTCTATATTACTTTTAAGCATTGAGAATTATGATTAATTTGTATGTATATAAAATATTGGTTTTCATAACAAATATTTATGACCTTTATTTCTTTATTTTGAGAAAAACATGGAATATAACAATCTGTAATTCTCCTTGACCATAACTTGATTCCTTAACATAATTAAGTATTACCGGAAAAAATACTTTTCTCTAAAAATAAGGCAGATTTTTTTGGACAAATTGTCATTCGATACCTGAGCAATAATCTTTATAATACATAAATACATCAGCCTCTCTTAACTTTGAAAATTCTGTGGTTTATTTTGGGATACGTGGATGTTTCTACTGCCTTTAATTGCTCAGCTTATTTTGTGAATAGAAAATCTTTTCAATGACCATATACAGTGCAACTTTATCTTGTCTTATCAGGTGTTAGAAAACTTTTGGCTATTGCCTCAAATTAAGTATAAACATGTGGTCATCCTTCAAGGAAGAACACATGCATTGATTATAATCCTTGTGCTGCATCTGATCTCATAGCTCTGTTTTTGTTCTATTTTTATCCACATACAAACTTTTTATTTCAGTGATGGGCTGTAGTAAAATATTATAAATAAACTTTTATGATGGAGTGAAATTTGCATAAATACCCAAATGAAATATCAGTAGAATGGACAGATAGTTACTCTATAAATAATCACCAAGAACTAAGACCAGAAACTGCAGCAAAACCTACTGTTCAAACTGATGGGCACTTACATATTTTCTGACATAAGTACAGTGATGCACCCTTCATTATAAAATCAAGAAAAGGACGGGTACGGTGCCTCACGTGTGTAATCCCAGCACTTTGAACGGGTGGATCATGAGGTCAGGAGATCGAGACCATCCTGGCTAACATGGTGAACCCCCGTCTCTACTAAAAATACACACACACACACACACACACACACACACACAAATTAGCCTGGCGTGGTGGCAGGCGCCTGTAGTCCCAGCTATGCTGGAGGCTGAAGCAGGAGAATGGCGTGAACCTGGGAGGCAGAGATTGCAGTGAGCCGAGATCGGGCCACTGCACTCCAGCCTGGGCAACAGAGTGAGACTCCATCGCAAAAAAACAAAAAAAAAATCAAGAAAATATTGGACTAATAATAGTTGCTATAATGATAAGAGTCTACTCTATACAAGGTGAGATGCTGAGTATTTTTCATGCTACATCTCCTATCCTTAAAGCATTCCAGAAAGTTAGGCATTATTATTATCACAATTTTCCAGTTGAAGAACTTCATGAACAGAATAGTTGAATAATTTGATTAAAACCATGCAAGTAACTAGGGCTTGAACCCAAATTTGAACCGAATATGTCCGGCTTCTTAAAGGAGGCTTGTCTTAGTTATTTTGTAGAATAAATTACTTTTAATTTGAGCCAAGAAAAACAACACTTTTGGACAATTAACTAATATACAAGTCCTGTTAATGTCGTATTTGAGGAAAATAGTGTAAGACACATTAAAAAATATCTGCAGTACTCGTATGATAACAGGAGTTCCCACAATGGTCTAATTTCTTCTATCATTTTCATCTTAGATTAGACACCATTTAAAAAAGAGACAATAAGCCTTGGGTACCTGTAGTCTCTGGAGCAGCCCTTTAACACATTTCTGTTTCCCAATTACCCTTGGCTTGGGACCTAGTGCTTTTTATGTTTCTTCCAAGTCAATGAGCTCTATGGATCACTTTAGGAATGCTTGCTCTCCACATCCTTCATTTAGCTTGGTAAAGTGTTTAGTCATCAGCTTTGCTGAGTTAATAAACCACACTCTAATGCCATTTCTTTAGAATCATTTGGCTAGATATTTAAAATCACTAAAGTTAGGGCTGCAATCCAGACCACCTCAATCAAATTCACCAGGGCAAAGTTGAGGAATCTGCATTTTTAACAAGTACTCTTTGTGAGTTTGTTGTGGAAACAGGTTTGGGAATTACCTCCAAAAGACTCATGACTTGGCTTGACCTAAATTTAAAACTCCAACTCAGGATATTTTCCTCCTTAGTCGTCTTACTTTTGAACGATAAATCCCAGTTACCATTACCACCCTCATCCTCTGTGAAACTGCTATTCCTCACATTATTTGACATTTTTGTATTTTATAATTTTTTGGACGATGACTTCAGGAGTGGGGTGGTATGGGTAGATACTAAAAGAGGGATATGTAGCTTTGATATCCATCTTCGGGCTCTTTCCCTCTAAGGTAATTTAGAGGTTTTGTGATAAGATTCGTACTTGGAAAGCAGAGCAATTACCAATCACCATGCTATGCACCTGCACTTATTTGAGAAGAGTGACTTGCAAATGTCACAGAATGCTAACAAACATTTCAAAATCTTAGTTTCAGTTCTGAAAAGGTATAAAACTTTTCTGCTCCCTTGTCTGGGATATTGCTACTTAGAATAATTTTTTGTTGTTGTTGTTGAGATGAAGTCTCACTCTATCGCCCAGGCTGGAGTGCAGTGGCACAATCTCAGCTCACTGCAACCTCTGTCTCCCAGGTTCAAGCGATTCTCCTGCCTCAGCCTCCAGAGTAGCTGGGACTACAGGCACGTGCCACCAAGACTAGCTAATTTTTGCATTTTTTTAGTAGAGACAGGGTTTCACCATATTCACCAGACTGGTCTCAAACTCCTGATCTCGCGATCTGCCTGCGTCGGCATCCCAAGGTGCTGAGATTACAGGCGTGAGCCGCCGCTCCCGGCCTAGAATAAATTTTAAAACTTCAAAAATAGTATTTGAAATGGAAAAACCATACTTGATTGTATATCTTAGTACAAATGTACTTGCCCTGAGTAATGGAAACAGGAGAGGAAGTAGTGTTCTTTTCAAATAAAGTATGTAAGCAATACTTTACCTGCAATAGACATTTAACTTTTCTTTCATTACTTACAATAATAAGGGTTAACATTTATAGAATAACTATAAAGTTCCCGACACTATGCTTGCCCTTTAGTTACATATCTAATTTTATTAACATTTATTGGTAAATATTAGGTTCTAATCTCTGTTGGGCACTAGAGATATTAAAATAAATAATACAAGTTACTATTCTCTTCACCTCTATTTCCAGAATAGCTTTTTCTGTTCTGGAAACACAAACGCTGTTCTTTTTTCCCTAGCCATCCATTGTTTAACTAACATAACCGTGACTCTTTTGTCTATCATGGCCAATAATAACAACCCTAGAGCCCCCCCCAACTAATCTGAAAAGAAATGAGAGATAAGAGTAAACATATCAGGAGAAGCAGAGTTTTGAGTTTTAACTCCCTCTTTTTCACTTAGTAGGCTACTTTAACTTCTTTTTAAGGTGGCTCTATGAAGAATAAAATAAAATAAATAGAGCCATGTCCAACAAATAAACACCTAATATTTGTTGTGCATGTACCAAATCTATTGAATGCATTATTTAATATATTTTGACCAAGCTGAAAACCTTATAGGTTATCTAATTTAGCTTTTTAATATTTTTATTTTAAATTATTTTCTAGTTTGGAATCTGACATCCTAGAATTCAAATTGTTTACAGCCTTCAGGTTTCCAGTTCTCAGTTAGTTGATTTTGACATTTCCCATTACACTGTAGCTGTTTCATGTTCATAAAACTCTTTAAAGAGCCTTGGCAAAGAAATAAGAAAGTTAGAAGGATATTATATACAGGAAACACTTTTAAAGTTTTTAAATTATATTTTTGAAATATATTTATAGTGGAAAAGAAATATGTCATCCCTGAAATCATCAAGTTAATACAAAAACTTGTAGAAAAATTTTGCATTTCCAATTTCATATGGATTTGCTTTTAGTTACGTAGGTTTTATTTTTCAGCATAGTTTGTTTACATACATTTGTGAAATAATTCCTTTTAAACTAGATTTTACTATTGTATTGTCTTATAATGATAAGTATTGGTATTTGTAAATTTCAGTAATCTGAACTTACTCCAATAATACCCCAGAACCTACTTAACACTTGCTCTATTATCAGGGTTTTAATTTGCTGTTATGAATAAAGCTAAGACAAGTAATTTCATGCATATATGTTTTCACACATTTTGGATTATTTTCCCTCTACTTATTATGAAATGTAGGAATGCTGATTGAAAGTTATGAATAATTGTTGATCTATACTATTATTTCCAAATTACTTTCCAATATGTTACACCAATTGCCGTAAGTAAATCTAGGGGTTTACTTATCAAGGAAGGCCATTTAGTTCATTTTATTTTCAAATGGAAAGTTGTTCAATAATAGGAATGGTGGAGCTATTGCATGATAGAAACGCATAAACTCTGGCAATGCTGAGAAAATGAGAACTACATACCTAAAATTCTGATACCTACAGACCAGAGTCATTATAGACATATTTAGTCTTATTTTTTTGTTTGTTCTGTAGAGACAGGTTCTCTATGTTGGCCTGGCTGGTCTCAAACTCCTGGCCTCAAGCAATTCTCCTACTTCAGCCTCCCAAAGCACTGGGATTACATGTGTGACCCACAACACCTGGCCTTAGAGACACATTTAGTATTTATGACTGCTACTTGTTCTCTAATCTCTAGTCTACCTTTTTCTTTTCTGTATGGCCGCCGTTTGAATTTTTAAGTAGTAACTTGTAAGCAACATTTTCTCATTTCAGAATAATAATTAGTATTTTAATTTACTCCTATAGATATGAATTAAACAAAACTGAAGAAAAATGTTCTTCCCACATTGAGTCTTTTGGAACTTTTGTTTCATCCTAGTAGAAATTATAGAATACTTGTGCTGAGACAACTGTTTCAATAACTGATAAACTGATCAGCACTTTCTGAAGCACCATACCTATGGAAGCATATGAACAAGATTCTGTAGATTTTGAAATCAACTTGGGTTGCTGAACTCCTGGCAAATGAGGATGATGTCAATCATCACTCAAGAAAAAACCTAAATTGTCTCCCATCTTTATGTTTATGTCTCAGTCTCATAAATTATTATCCGGCTTGATCTAAGGCCCTCCTTCCTTTGATTTAAGCAGATTGTTCTGTGCATTTGTACTTAATATAACAAGCTCTTGTCATTGATTCTTCTTTTAATTTTATTTTTAAAAGATAAGTGGTATTTTATTCTAACAATAATTGAACTCCCATATGACTTCATTATTTGCAACCAGGGACAATACTAGCCTCTAGGGAATGCTTGGAAACAGGGGTGAGAGGAGGGGTTAGAAGAAGACAATTTTGCTTGTCCCAGTATATAGTGATACCATTGCCATTTTGTAGGGGGCATCCTGGTGTGCTAAATGTTTTTCAGTTAATAGGAGAGTCTCTCAGACAAAAAACTCTCCTGCCAAAAATGCCGATAATACCACAGCTGAGAAACTCTGCAGGTTAAGCATTTTTCTTATGCAAACATTCATTTCGTAGCCTCACAAAGTTCCTAACTGGACCAATGATACAATATTAATAGACATCCTATTTTTATTTATGTCATGGCCATTACAAATATTACTAGTTAAACTTAGGTATTCTATACTATGCAAATTAGGTAAAAATCTTAGACTTCTTTGCATTCAAATGTGTTTTAATCTGAATTTTGTTGGTCAGTTAATTTGTTTTTCTAGGGTAAGGAGAGTTGTTTGTTTGAAATTTCAGGTAATTTCCTAACTTTTTCAATTTACTTTTCTGGTATGCAAAATAATGTAAGAGAGAAAGTCTACATGCATGAGAGTAAGAATAATTTGAATAGGTGGTTGAAAGTTTAAAACTTAAGCATGAATGCACTATAAAGAATTAATGTACTATTAATCCACTATATTCAGTGAAGTTATTGAATTCAATGGATACAACATAGTTCTGAAGTGAGGGCTTAAAACAAGCAATGACTAGGGAATTTCCAAATTTTAACTTGGATGAAGATACTTATTAGTTGAATAATTTAATGAGGAGAGACAAACCTCATTTATGACAGTAACACAAAAGGTATGAAATTCAGAAATAAATCTTATACTGCTTGTGCAAGAAGAAAATAAAGTTTTAAATCCTGCTGAGGGACACAACTGAAGACTTGAACAAAAGGAAACACATAAGGCTCTCAAACAATAAGTCTCAATATTTAAGTAGTCAGTTTTCTCCAAATGTATATATAAATTTAGGCCGGGCACGGTGGCTCACGCCTGTAATCCCAGCACTTTGGGAGGCGGAGGCGAGTAAATCATGAGGTCAGGAGATTGAGCGTATCCTGGCTAACACGGTGAAACCCCGTCTCTACTAAAAATACAAAAAATTAGCCGGGCTTGGTGGCAGGCGCCTGTAGTCCCAGCTCCTCGGGAGGCTGAGGCAGGAGAATGGCGTGTACCCGGGAGGCGGAGCTTGCAGTGAGCCGAGATTGTGCCACTGCACTCCAGCCTGGGCGACAGAACAAGACTCAGTCTCAAAAACAAACAAACAAAATGCATATATAAATTTAGCATGATCTCAATTTAAAATACCAACAGACTATTTGTGTAGCTGTGCAAGATGATTATAAAAATTTCAAAATGTATAAAACAAGAACAGGAAAAATTTAAAAATACACACGAGTAGTAGGAATATATAAATAATTAAAATATACCAAATCTTAAAAGGATTATAAAGTCACAAAAATTCAAATCATGTAGATCTTGAATGTGAATACCCGACCAAATCAATAGGATGATAGAAAAAGTCCAAAAATAGATTCGAAATATGTACCAGAATTTGGTTCACAATCAAGGGATATTTAAAAACAGTGGCACAACGTTATTTGGTAAATAATGTGGAATAACTTGTAATCACCTAAACAAGAGTCAATTATCTCCCTACTTTTAAGCATTGTAACTAACTTAATTTCAGACGGTTGAAAGTTTACAACTAAAGCACGAATGCACTCTAAAGAAGCATCAGAGAAATTATTTTACAAATTATTTATCACGCAGTGTGAAGGCCTATTCAAAAATGACCAAAAAACACTTCATGACTTATTTATCCATACATTCAACTATATAACTTAATTTTTTGCTTTAAGATAAACAAGTTAAAAGACCAATAGCATACGCTGTGGGTGGGAAGAGTACATTAACAACTTGGGTAATAAAAGATTAATTTTTATAAAGATAAATTGTCAATGTTTATTAAATTTGAAAATGCCTTTGTCACCCTTTAAGCCAATATTCCTACATCTGACAATCTAGTCTTACAGAAATGCATTGATAGAATGACATTGTTTATAATAGTAAATTATCAGAAAATATCTAAATTCCCCAAAGGAGCAGATTAGTTAAAATAATTATTATAATTGATACAATGAATTTCCCTGCTGCTATCAAACAGCGTAAGGAATCTCTGTATGAACAATATGGGGCCATCTCCAGAATAACCACATCTCAGAGTGAGTAAGGAGTTATGTAAGAAAAATGTAAGAGTCTGCATAATCTTCCACAATAAATTGGAACAAATATGTATAAAACCTAATAAGTAGTTTTGTTCAATCTTATTTGCTATATATTTATATTTTCATGAAATAACTAACCTTAAAATAAATTGTATATTAGATTAGCAATTATATAATTTATGGTTGGGTGCAGTGGCTCATGGCTGTATTTCTAGCACTTTAGAAGGCCGAGGGGGCAAATTGCCTGAGTTCAGGAGTTCGAGACCACCTTGGGCAACATGGTGAAACCCCGTCTCTACTAAAAATACGAAAGAAATTAGCCAGGCGTGATGCTGGGTGCCTGTAGCCTCAGCTCCTCGGGAGGCTGAGACTCGACAATTGCTTGAAGCCAACCCAGGAGGTGGAGGTTGCAGAGAGCCGAGATCGTGCCACTGCACTCCAGTCTAGGTGACAAAGCTAGACTCCGTCTCAAAAAAAAAAAAAAAAAAAAAGGTAGCAATTATATAATTCAAACTGAAAGAAGATTTATTTTTAATATAGTCAAATAAAAGACCCCCAAAAACCATATCACATGAATGGTATAATTATTTCTTTTATTATTTTGGATCAGTTACAACATGAAGAAATGATATATACTTAATATTTGTCACATCATGTTTATTAAACCAACCAAGCAGCATGAAAAGAAATAGTCTAATAGCTAAAAACTATATATCAGGATAAAATGTATTTGTCACTAGAAAAATATGTTTTAAATAGAACAATATGTCTACTTGGAAAATAATTATAAAATGCAGCCACAGAAATATATTTTGTCATGTACAGTAGATATTTAAATAAATATAAAAATAAAATTTTAATGGATTAAAATAGCTTCTACACACTAATGAAGTGTTGTTATTTTACTTAAGAAGAAAAATGAAATAGATATTTTGTTTAGGATATTTTAAAGTTACTTTCTGTGTCTACCACTTAAAACCTAACTCTAAAGTATGTTTTTTTCTTATAAGCACACAATGCAATAAAAAGTTCTAAAATATAACCATTAAATCAGCTAAAAGAGACAACATATGGGTTTTATTAAGTCAGTAATTCTATGAATTAAAAATAAAAATAAAAACTGATGTCACATTTTAAAAAATCATGGTAGCATGAAGATTTAACTTTTCTTTCCCAAAATTTATAAGCTCAATTACTGTGAATGTTTTAAGTCTTCTAAAATACATATTCATTCATGTACAAAATGTATAAGCATCATTTGCCGTGTATAAAACACACACCACACACACACACACACACACACAAGCTACAAACCTCTAAAATTTAGTCACTCAATTCAGAAAGGGAGTAGCTGGCAAAGAAGTTAATAGGAAAGAGTAAGGCTAACAAGACAGATGATAAAGTATTTTAATAAGAATTCACTGAAGGAGGGGAATTAGGTAAGTGCATAAATATGTATAGCCTAAGCCAGAATAAAAATGCTTCTTATGAGAAGTACCTCTAAAATATTTCTGGGTTCAGAGATGAGATTCCAACTGATTGAATGGAACAAACATATCATAGAAGAGCTAGCACATTAAAAAGACTGTGGAAAGGGTAAGATTTCAGAGCACTGCAGAAGGAGAAAAAGGAGAATTCCAAGTGGAAGGATGAACAAGGATGAATCTAGGTCTTGTTACAGAAAGTTAGAATAGTCAGCTTTGGTTGTTTCTTCTAGCTGCATATAGCAATTTCATAGTTAACCTGTCAGGTTACTCAAGAATTTATACTTTAACATTTCTATAGATAATAACATTATTTTCTATCAAATTCTATACTTATAATTCTAATTCTCACTTAATTTAATAACAAATAGTTCAGTATCCAGATGTGACGGCATTGTATTTCAGTACTTCTATTTGTGTTAATATACTAACATATAACTGTAAATTAAGAGGTTCACCACAGTAGCTGATGAATGATTAAAGCATAATGATTGTAATGATCGAAAGCACAAATGCATTTGTATAACTAGTGAGCAAATGGAAATTCTAAAATGAATTTATAAAGCAATGGTACTGCTTTCTGAGACTTGCAAACATTATTTACTGTAAAATGTGGAAGAATTGACCCTTAAATGCATCACTGTGCTTAACTGTATAAAAGGAGAAGTTAATTCAGTTTCTAAGATGAAATTATCTCTCCAGGCCTACTTCTTATCAGAACCTTTTTCGAATTCAGATAATTAGTCAAATAGATAAGCATGTTCTTTCATTATTTTCTCACTAAAGATAAGAGTAATTCAAAGAGATTACTTCCACTGTAGGAAAATGTTACAATTGATTTATCATTTATGATGATCTTCTGAATTTGATCCCCATTAGTGAACAATGAATATGTCAGTAGCTAATATTGTTGAATAATTTTATGGACTCTTAGGCAGGTGAACTTTCCTTTCACAGATGACTATTCAATTCTATCTCTTTGAAAAAATATATAACCAATGTCAGAATTATTACTCTTTATCACTGTATTTTTCCATGGAATGGAAATTTCTATTTTTCTTTCCAGCCAACTTCAAATAAGACCTGAAAATATCTATTTTGGTGCAAGAAATGATAGTATAAATGCTCATGAAACTGAAGCAATAAGAAAAATCTAAATATCTTCCCAAAGATGAGTTAAAAGACAGGAGAAGGCAGGAACAAATAAATATGTTAAGAAAATTTAAGGAACAATAGATTTTTTTTAATGAGTTAACAATAAAGTTGCTTTAAAAAATTAAATACTTCTCAAATGTTGAAAGTAAAACAATAAGAACACTGAGTTAAAACCTGCACTGAAGTATGCATAAGAATAAAAGAGAAGAAATGAGAAAGATTGGGATGCTTAACCGATGTCCACATATTGAAACTAACTAAAATAATATTTCTACTTACATGTGCACTGACACACAGGAAAGGTATCAGCTAAATAAAAAATAAACTGCCGCAGTATTCAGTTAACAGTACAATAAAAAATAATTATTTCATTATGATTGCATCATGTGTTCATTGGCAGGAAGGAAGAAAAGGAAAAAAAGAAGATGGGAGAAGGAGAGATGAAGGCAGGAAAATAGAGAGGAAGTAAGGCAGACAGGAAGGCAGATAAGAAGAAAGTAAGCAAAGAAGGGAGAGAGAAGAAAGCACATTTCTAATTAAAAAACAAGCATCGTCGGCCATAATAATGATTGTCAGTCAAGATAAGACCTAAATAATCCCTTCAGTTTCTTGGATTCTTACTAGTGTGTCTGGGATTTTGCTAGTACTTTTTTAGGAACTAAGTTTTTTAAAGCACTTTAGACGAAGAAATAAGACAATCTGAATTATGGCATAGCAGAATAAGTCTTTTGTCCATGTGGTTTCCTCTCTGTAGGTTCAGAGACAAAATGCTAATAATTACAGCAGATTCTATTTTATCCACAGAAGGTTTCCAAATTCCATCACTGCAACTTTTGTAGACAAGATATAAACAAATAACACTTTGACTGATTTTCTCTGTAACCCACACTGTACCTCACTCAGTGAATGAACATGGGTTTCGTCAGGAGATCTGAATTGCCAGATAGCAAATACCCATGCATAGCTCTTAATAATTTTAGACTTCTTTATAAAAATTGCTGTTTGCATGCAGCACTTGGCCCTGCCTCATCTGTATCCTATATATGTCTGATTCCCTGCCAGTGTTTATACAGGTCCCAACAGCAGCTTGTTTCATAGGCCTCAACAGGTAGAAGGGTTCAGGAAGTGATATACATGATATGTTGTATTATCAAAGGATCAATTAAAAAAACCAAAATTTGAATTAATGCAGTTACAACACAGCAGCTTCCATATACTTTACAGATATAAAAACTCCAATGATACAGTTTTGGAAAAATATATATCACTGCACATTTTAATTCTACTTCTTCATGTTTGAATATTTGGGCTGTCTAATATGGAGGATTGCTTTTAAAGTTTACGTAAATCATTTTCCATAGTCGCTAAAGAAGATTATCATATGATTCCCATCAAATTATTTCTGTGTTCTCCACCTACAAGCTATCTGTGCTGCATTTGTAATAAATAGTTCATCGCTTGAAATTGTAATATTTTAAGTCCCCTTGGAAATTTCACATCAAAAACAACACATTTCTTTAGTTTTTATTAACTATTGAATACTATAATATGATTTACATTTTTTTCAGTGTTATATTTAAAATAAGGTTTCCAATTAAATTAAACAAACATTAAAACATGAAAGCAGGTCAGAAAGAAGGCATTGGAACTATGTTGACAACAGCACCACATCTCCCATGGTTGTTTCGGAGTCCTGACTGTGGTTAGAACTGATACCAGTGTCCGAGTCCGTGTCATTTGTGTAATTGCTAAATACTCTTTGAGTAAAGGGAGGAATCTCCCCGTTGCTACTGGAAACCTCAGATTCCTTCACTCTGTTTTCCTTTAACTGGCACCCATCTTTGTTGCTAATATGAAGTGAATTGAATTCCTTGGCCAGGAGTTCATATTCTTTTTCTTTCATCTGAAGCAATGAGTCACTGTATTTAATCTCTTTCTGGATGCCACTCAAATGAGAGTGAATTTTCAAACCAGCTTTCATGCTTTTCTCCAAATCACACTTAACACTCTCTAAATTAGAATTTTCCAGTTCACTTGCAACTGCCCCTTCCGCATCTTCATTTATATCAATGCAAACACTTTTTACCTCTTTTTCTATTTCAGCAGACAGCTTATCAATGAGTATTCGGTAATATTTCAGTCGTTCTTCCAGCTGTTCAATTCCATCACTTTCGCTCAGGTCCTCCAGAGTCTGGTTTTCCTCATACTGCAAGTCTAGATTTTGCTCAACTTCACTGAAACTGGGCATTAAATATGCATCCTGAACGTAGTTTTCTCCATCATTTTCTACCCGATCAAGATGGAACTTAGCTTCACACTTTTCAATTTCCAGATCCAGCTCTTTCATCCTCTTGACTTGCTGATGAATAGTATGGTCCTGGGAAATGATGAGATGAACTAATGTCTCCATATTATCTCGCTCATGAGAAACTGTGTCCTGCTTAATTTTGGCCAGTTTCCGGAAAGTTTTTCTGACTATTCTTTTTTGTTTATCTGGTGGTAATGTCTTCATGTAGTTTGCTGGGCTGAGCTCCCACATTTTTTCTGTGTTTTGCACTAATTTGGCTTCAGCTGTCCGCCACAAAGGAACTGGTAAAAAAGCATCTGCTTTAACCAAAACAAATTGCATATTGGGCTGCTCATCTCCCCATGCTTTCCAAAGCTTCAGGATTCTAGTTAATGGAGGAAGAACCCGTTCTGAGCCTCTCCACTTCTCTATGATGCAGTAATCACTGGGCTTCCCCAGAAGAAATCGTTTCTCTCCAAATGTAGCCTCATGTTCCTCAAGCAAAGCCTGGATGACATCAGCAGAGGTGGTGCGTTTAGTCAGCCCACACACAATCTTCTCTTCTTGGCAAACCCAAACCACAATTTCCTTCTCTTCTGAATCCATGTCTTTAGTTGGAGATCTGAAAGAAAAACAAAAGCACATTATATTTCTGTCATCGCCTGTGTAAACTCAGAAAGATGGTTTAACATTAATACGCTTTCTAGATTTTTACCCTTAATGAAAGAGGCATTTTAAAGTTGAGAATAAGAGTCAGAAGAATTGGCCGCGTGTGGTGGCTCATGCCTGTAATCCCAGCATTTTCAGAGGCCGAGGCGGGTGGATCACCTGAAGTCAGAAGTTTGAGACCAGCCTGGCCAACATGGATAAACCCCGTCTCTACTAAAAATACAAAAATTAGCCGGGCGTGGTGATGGACACCCTCAGGCGGCTGAGGCCGGAGAATTGCTTTAATCCAGGAGGTGGTGGTTGCAGGGAGTGGAGATTGTGCCACTGCCCTGCAGCCTGAGCAACAGAGTGAGCTCCATCTCAAAAAAAAAAAAAAAAAAAAAAAAGGAAGATTTAATTATTTAATGCAAGAAAAATATAAAAACCATGGAAAGAATCTTAATTATCTTTTTATTTCCTAGCGGGCTCTAGAAAGAGCAAACTTTCATTCAAGACAACTGAGGCTATTTTAATTAAAGCATAGGTAGCAATAGTGAAATCATAGAGTTAAAAATAGTACAAAATGGAAAAATAGTCATTCTTTTTCATTAACAACTGTTTATTTCATGCCAACTATATGGCCAGACACATCTAAAGGTACTAAGGATACAGTAATAAACAAAGAAGACAAGAATGCTGACATGAATATGTAACTAATGTAATATCAAATTGCAGTAAATGCTCTGAAGAAAATTAAATGGGGTGAAGAAATAGAAAATGACCTGGAAGAACGGCAGTCTATTTTACGTTGAGTGCTTAGGACAGTCTTCCCCAAGGAGGTGACATTTGCATAGCGATATCAATTATCACAAAGAGGCAATCAGAGTTCTCAGGAAAGAATTCCAGGAACAATGAGCAGAAGTATAAGGATCTAGGGACAGCAATAACGTGAATGTAGTTGAAAGCTGAGGATAGCAGAGTTGGAAATTGCTGCCGGTGGGAAGGAGAGATTAAATAATAGGCAACGGAGGGGATGGAGAAAAGCAACATCTCCTTTCTCCATCCCCTACTTTGGAGAAAGAGGAAGCTAAAGAGTTAGCTAACATTTTCCTAAACTCAAGCAGCTGGAAAGTTTTAAGCAGAGGTGAAACTAATTTATTCTTTACATATGTCTGTCTTCTGTTTGTGAAATGGACTGGAAAATAGAATAAAAATTAGAAGCAAGAAGTCTATTGCATCAGTCTAGAAAAGAGATGATGATTTCCCGGACTAGAGTTTTAACAATACAGATATCATAAAGGAATCAGAGTTGAGATATAGATGGTTACACAGATAGATCCCCCCTACCCAGCACACAGAGGCACACGCATGTATTTATGTAAATATACATGTACATATGGGCTTGATAGTACTTTCCTCTGTATTATATAAGGGCAAGTGGGAAAAAATCACGTCAGTTCTCTGGAGAAAAAATTGACACAAGTAGTAAAAGCAGCAAAACTTCCACGGTGTCTAGATCATATCTATTGGAAAATTTTTAAGATCATACTTTCCATCATGACTATACATCAAGTTGACTGTGTCTTTCATAATATCTCTTTAAAAGAATGCTATGGCCGGGCGCGGTGGCTCAAGCCTGTAATCCCAGCACTTTGGGAGGCTGAGACGGGCGGATCACAAGGTCAGGAGATCGAGACCATCCTGGCTAACACGGTGAAACCCCGTCTCTACTAAAAAATACAAAAAACTAGCCGGGCGAGGTGGCGGGCGCCTGTGGTCCCAGCTACTCCGGAGGCTGAGGCAGGAGAATGGCGTAAACCCGGGAGGCGGAGCTTGCAGTGAGCTGAGATCCGGCCACTGCACTCCAGCCTGGGCGACAGAGCGAGACTCAGTCTCAAAAAAAAGAATTCTATGAAACAAATGACACAAAATGAATTATGCTACAATGTGATTTCCGATGGTATAACAGTTTTGAGTAGTAATTGGCTTCTTGTGAAAGTTAAGTCAAAATCATTTATTGCTTTACTTATATGGTGCACTCAAAGGATATGACTCCAGGAACCACTTACCAAAGAAAATTTCTCTGGCTCCTATAATAATTTAACATTTAGAATTTATAGTGTTTATGTTTTGGTAGCAATAGTGATTAATTCTATGTTGTTATCTTTATTTTAAATTAACTAACTCTTATACTTTGGTTACTAACTCACCTGAAATCAAAAAGTTATTACTAAAGGTGAAAGATAAATCAGGGATGCCAAGTAACACTGAAGATTAGGGCAAACTCCTAACAAAAAATGTCCAAGAAAATGTAAGTATTCACATGGAGGAAGTAAAATATTATAGTTGATTACTCAAAAAATCACACTGAGTTGTGATAATTCTCTTATAAAATATTTTGCACTTAATGACTCAATATTGAGTATTATATTTTGAAGTAAGTATGATATTTGACAATGTTTATAATTCATCATTTAATAATTGCAAGCAACAAAAGAGTAGGTTAGAAATTAGGACACCAAACTTACTTTCATATTTTGATTAGTAGAGAAATAAGACACAAATACTTTGTAAACAAAAACAAGTAAGTTCTTTAAGTAAGTGATACTACTATCTGTGTTATGGCTATATAGCACGAGTCAGCTCTAAATAAATCCTTACCTTAATATGTTTTAATTGTGTACATGCAGTATCCAAAATTAGTATAAATGTTTTTGTACCATGTAGAGTTAATTTACTTCAACTAGGATATTTGAAAATCAGTAAACAATATTCTATGTACTTATTGCATGTTAAATTGCAAAATTTTATTGTAAACTTTTATAAATAATGGTAAAAATAAAATTAAATAGTTGTCATAATTATCAACCTTATAATGCTAGTAGTTGTTATGTTAAAACTAAGGAGAAATTTGTTTTATGTTATTTTTTAGTATTTAAGATTAAATTCTAAAAGAAATCCTGTTCAAAATAAATAGCATTAAAGATAGTAACTATCTATCATAAAGTATCTACAATGTCCCAGGCACTGTTCAAATCTCTTGCATGTACTAAGTAATTTAATTGTCACCATTCTGTAATGTAGGTAAAAATATTACCCCCATTTTACAGATAAAGTGAGGCACAAGAGGTGTTAGTAACTTGCCTGAGGTCACACAGTGAGTGGTGCAATGAAGGTCCAAACATAAGCAAGAAAACTGGCTCCAGAGTCTGCCGTTTTAACCACTACACTATAAAAACAAATTTCTAAGTCTGATAATTTAGATATGTGGATTAATTTGGAAATAAAATGAACCACTTTTTTAATAAGAACTTAAATTAGTCTTAGATACCAAGGGAATGAACCACAGTGCCCCATTAGAGCACTCAATTGATCAAGGAAGAACTTTTTCCACTAGGCAGCCATAAAGAAATGTGTGCAGAAATTATTCTCTTCTGTGCCTTTTTAAATTTTAGTCAAATCTTGTTTTATAACTCATGCAGTAATAAAAGATTTCTGCTGACCTGGATATCTCCCTTAGCTGACAAAACTCTCATGTAACCAAAACCCTCTGTTGTTGTCTTCTTAGACCTATCTCCTGTAGCAGACCTACAATTTTTTCATCCCTACACTAGAGCACTGAAGGAGACTCAGAAACTGAGCATATAATCATTTTTACTAGTAGAATAATAATGATGATGATGATGATGTATGTGACGATTCCCAAATACTCCCATGACCCCTATTCCTATTGGAATCCTTCCTGCTTTGGAAGGATCAAGTTCTTGTATATTGTGACCTCCTCTAGAGATCTGCCATTTTCAGCTCACATGGAAAGAACACTAATGATCATCATGCACATTGGTTCTATGTTACATATTTAAAAGTAATGCCTTATTAATAACCTCACAATCTGACTGGCTCCAGAACTATCATTTTCTGTCTTTCTTTTTAAAATCTGCCCCAAATGTCCTTGTATTTTCTGCAGTCAGCTATTTCTCAATATTTTGGGGAAATTTTAGAATCATGCAAACAGAACAATTTTTAAAACTTCTTCTGAACACATTTAAAAGTAATAACCATCTATTACTGAATTTAGGCAATAAATCATTCACAACTATTATATGGTTCACCAGGCCTAGAGTCTACTTTATAGCAGACTTAGGATTTATTTAAAATAAACCATATTTTATAATGTGGCTGTGGCTGAGTTTGTATTCATTTATTCCACAAATGTTTGTTAAGCACCTCCTCTGTGACTGGCACTGTCATGGGAAATGTGTATGATACAAAGATATACGTAATTTATAAGAAAATGTTTCTCTCTTATTGTGGGGAAAGTGCCAGGATTGAGAATGGAACATTTGTTTGTTTATTGGTGGTTCCAGTGCTGAATTCCTTAATACATTAGTAGCACCCAGTTGCTAGACGGATATAGACTTACGACCCTCAGTATCATTTCATAAAGTTAAAAAAATTTAAAAATATAGAAAGTATATGGAATAAATATCCATCAAAAATTAAATCAGTTTAGAAATCTTAAATAATCATTACTTTATAGACATAAATGTTTTCATTTGGTCACAGCCCTATGAAAACCTAGTCATCTGATATAAATAAATATTTTAACACTCGATCTGGGCCTAAATAAAATGTTCCCATCTCAACCTTTCAAAATGTACTGTTTAGTAGAAATAATGATATCCACAAATGCAAACACAACAAAAGGTTAAACATACAAATTTAGATTAGATAGCTTGGTTTGTTATGTAATACCATGTAACAAACAGTTCTTATCTAATGGATTCAAATCTAGTAGTTGAGACACATAACCTCCAATTCTAATGCAACAGCGGATTGCATAAAATATACACATATATTGCATGTGTAAAATTGTTATTTGTTCTGTGTTACTTTGCTTTATGTGTGTGTTTCTTGGGGCTGAGCAGATAAACATTGCTTTATTCTGTTTTTAATTTATAAAATCTCATATCCCAAGATTTATGTCTATTTTCTATTCTTATCTGTGTTTTGGTTTCACTGATGAACAATCCCACTGCCAATTTGATTGTTATTATTCCTTTTTTTTTTTCCTTTTCAGCTCACCATACTCTGCTCTTGCTCACTCAATACTTTTTAATACCTCAAATATGTTTTCCTGTTCATTGGAAATATGTTTATTGATATTTACAATTTTCAATCCAATGAAGATATTTCTATTTTAGAGGTTTCTTGGGCAACAGCCCTGAAGTTAGGAACCCATGTATAAGGCATTACTAATGTTATCCCCATTTTACAGATGACATAACTGAGGCAAGGAGAGGGAAAGTCACTTGCCTAGTCACAAAGCTAGGAAGTAGGAGTTTTCCTTCCAGCTCTGGCTTTATACTTTAACCTATAATCCCTGAAAGTGGATTACAATAGCTATTAAGATTACTCACTTACAAATATTTTCCAATTTATATGAATTGATTACATGTCAATAGTTACTTTTAAATTAACACTTGGAACTCAATGTACTTTTCTTCATAAAATTAATGTTTTACCTACTATAGTTAATCAAACTCCTGGGTTGAATGCTTTTAGGTAAAGTATAATTTTGCCTTCCTTTAACTTTATGATCTTCTTCATGAACATTCAGTATAAAGGCAAGCATTGAGAGAGTCCCCTGTATCTGATTCTGGAATACTAGATGAATAGGGGCTGAGATTGAAGGCAGACGGTAAGACTGATATTGATGTTGGTTCCAGGAGTGATCCTCACTAGATACTCTGGAAGGGAGTAACCAACAGGTGGATGTCCTGATGGGCACCTCTATAGGAATACCATCATTTGTTTGCAAGTGTAGATTAGTTTAAATTAACTGGTTATAAAATAGAGATTTCCTGGATTATGGAATTCCAAATGTATTACTCCTATATTACATTATAGAGGAAAAGCTTTTACTCAAAAAATTGTACATTTAACAGAATAAAGTAACAACCACACTCACACTTAATTCATGCCAATTTCAGTTTAGAATTTTAGGTTAATTTGATAACTGTTATCTTCACAATTTGCCAGTGGATATAAAATTTCATAAGCCAGAATTCAGTGGGGTCATGTCTTCAAAGTATAGTAGTTAGCATGCTAATAGCTTATCATCCATGAACTTTCTTTAATAAATTATATGGTCAAAATATTTGAATCAGTTATCTACATCATTACTTATAACAAGGTAATGTACCAGATGTCCACTTTAAGCAGGTAAAACAATGAATAAATAAAAACTCAGAGTATCACCTTACACAATGTTAATTACGGTATGTTACATTTTGTTTCTGATTAAAACACATCACAATCAATAAAACTTAAGACATTTTACAATGAAATATACGTTCAAAATTGAATAACATTATAGCTGTGATTGCACTTGATTTGAACTAGTTTGTCCATTTCAAGAATGGTTCCTAACAGAAGAGAAAATGCTTTTTACTCATATTTAAACTATGACTCCCACCAATTCATAACTACTTCACACAATTATCTTTTACTATGTTTTAGTTATTGGAAATTGAATGAAAAACAATTCAAAACATTATTGAAAATATTTTGTTACACTATATACATATATTATGCTACAACTATAATTACATAGTATACATTTATGAAATTTCTTATGCACATAACTATCCTTAGTTGTATATTTGAAACCTTGTTAAATTTGAAAACATTAAATACATCCTAAGGTTTCCACAGAAATATTTTGTTGTGTTGCTTAACATACTTCTGTTTATTTTAAAGATAGTTTATAATCACATAGTATGTTTGAAAATTATCAATATATACACAAGAAAAATTTTTAATGTTCATAATGCTATATAATGTACATTTTAATTTAATAACCCCCGAAATATTGAGATTCATTTGCAAATAATTTGAAAAATATATAGCAGGGATGATTGGACTTGAAAATTTAAATTTAAGATTTTATCTTAATTTTTATGAACAGATTTAAAAAAATCAGCTACATTATTTTTTCATATTCTATATATTCTTCACTATAAAACTGCAATGTAGATATATGACATATTTCTGCAAGTAAAAATACGAGTAATAGAGGTAGAAAATTGTGGAAAATATACTGTATAAATACAGGTATTAAGAATGATAATAAAGTAACCACTATTATTACTTAATACAGAGAGTGGTATAGTGTTTTTGGTACTCTTATTCAGTAACCTTATTGATTTTACTATAGTAGTTAACAATATTATTTTATAAATATTTTCTAACTTATACACAATATTTTTTCACCTGTTTCAACCAGTCTATTTTTTTTATTGGCATGTACACTACCAAAATAAAATAACTCTTAACCAAGTAAGAGACATTGTAAAAAATCACTAATATACACGTTGGATCAAAGATGAGCCAAGAATGTTTTTAATCTTCCCCGATTTATAGTTTTCTGGTTTTGATTAAATTTGTGCTAATGAGACACACTTCACTGAAAAGACAGATATATACTTGGTTATTCGCCTACACCAGTTTCATTATTCAGGTTTTGCCTTTTTCGAATATCTTCATCATAAATTCAAGAGGATTTATATACTACATGAAACTTTCAACAACATGTGTTAGCCTCAGAGGTATTTTTCCAAAATAACTTTGAAATATTAGTGAAAAATTGAATATGGGACTTTTTACATTGACTCTATTGTGAAGCAAGCACTTAAAATGATTCTCCACTGATAATTAGCATTAATAACACAGAAACAATTACACAGAATTAAAATGAGTTGGCTTGTAATAAAAAAGACACATTCATACAATCAAATATTCTTTCAAAATACTTTAATTGACTAAGCACAAAGCATCAAGACATAAATTAGCAGTTTAAATCCTGAAGTTTTAAGATAAAATATTGTCTATGATATTGTAGCATCAAATTGGAGATTCAACAAAATTTATATTTATAGAAAAGGAATTTAGTGTGGAGGTAGAGAAAAATGAAGCTAAGTGGATAAATGTATAAAATTTGGCCATCTTTATTCAGTGGCCCAAAGATAAAAGGCACGAAAGTTGGCCCTGGAAAATCAATCAAAGAGCAAAATTTCTTTCTAGTGTATCATAGACATTAAACTTTGGCTAAAATTTTATGTATAAAACTTAGCAGGAACCCACTTTCAAAACAATAAGAATAAATAAATATTAAATTATTAAGAATAATTACATTATAAGATATGCTTCTAAAACCCAGTATATGAACACCAGGATGTAACCTGTAAATATTATGGAAAATATTTGGAACTTTGAGTGCATTTTTCCATAGAACATGTGAAACAACTCTCGATTTCCCAGGCCAGCCTGGAAAGTATAATACTAACACAATGTAGCTACTATGTAAAGGAGTGATTCCAAGGGAAATGCTTTTATTGCTTGAGTCTCTGCAGAAAAAGCCTTCGTGCTTGAAAATCAGAGTCTGGACTTTTTCAGTTTCAACCTATTGGTGGCACCTATGCCTAGAGATTGTGAGGGAAACTTCCATCAGATTGAAGGATGAGACCTGTGAAGCTTTGGGGGCATATCTGAGTCTTGGCCAGCTTCCCAAAGACTAGTCTTTGTTTCCTTCTTATTACCACTGTTTATTCTTTAAACTGAAATTTATCTCAGTGGTTCCCTACCAAGGGTGATTTTGCCCCCGGGAGATATGTGACAATGTGTAGACACATTTTTGGTTTTCACATCAGGTGGCACTGTTGACACACCCTCTTCCAGATTTTAAACAAAACAGTATGTATCCAGTGATTAGAAGCCAGAAAGATAAATATCCTACAATGCACAAGACAGCTTCTCATATCAAATAATTATCTGGCCTGAAATGTCAATAGTGGCACTGTTGACAAGCCCTGTTCCAGATTTAAAATAAAACATACTTTCAGCACAGCTCCCCTTTTCCCTCTTTTTTCTTACCACTTCTAGGAATCTAATAGTAAAATGTATTAAAGCAAAAATAACAAGCCAGGGAGATGCAGTAATCTCAAGTAGTCTAAAACATATGATGAAAGTTGGCATTCTATTTAACGAAATATGAATAGGACTTTTTTTTTTTTTTTTTTTTTTTGCTCCTTTTCATCCCACCATCAACCTTTATACTTGCTATAATTAATTCTACCCAACTGGGCCTCTTTGTTAACTCCAGAACTGGTTCTAAGGAACAGGATTAATTTTAGTTCATGGAAAGGCTTCCATTCATAGCCTTGTAAATTTTTCTTTTTGATTAAGAAATTGTATTTGAATATATGGCCACTATATACGGGAAATGAGCTATGGGACAAAAAGAAGATGTGTGGATGACATGACATACTTGGAATGGTTTAGACCCATGCAGTGATGGTTGTGTTAGGGATGGGAGTCAGCACAATGGTTTATTGCAATTCTCTTATATGCCTTCCTTGAAGTTATTTCTGTCCTGGACAGAAGGGACAAACAAAAATCAGAATTAGGAAGGAAGATTTCTAGGCACTCAAAGTTTAAGGAAAGAGATGGCCAAGAAATTATCTGCAGTCTTTACACGGTGAAAGGGAAACTCCACAGACAACTGTAGGAAATAAGAGAGAGAGAGAAAAAAAACAAAAACCTCTAGTTTAGGGGAGCTGTAGGCATAAAAGATAGGTCTAAACAAGTCAGGGACAACCTTTAAAAATAGCCTAGCAATAAAATTAAACTGAATATAACATTATGTTGCTTTTGTTGTCCAGAAGACATTCTGGAATCTAATATGGTCACAAAGTCACCCTTATTCATGTGAATTGGTGACATCCATTATTCCATGCATTGTGTTTCTGATTGCTGAATATAAAACAATGGTTACTCCTTTGGGTATACACCCAGTAATGAGATTGCTGAGTCTAATGGTATTTCTGATTTTAGGTCTTTGAGGAATTGCCACACTGTCTTCCACAATGACTGAACTAATTTTCACTCCTCTGAAAAGTGTATAATCATTAATTTTTTTCCACCTTACCATCATCTGTTATTTTTGATTTTTTTAATAGTAGCCATTCTGACTGGCATGAGATGGTATGGTATCTCATTGTTGTTCTGATTTGCATTTCTCTAATGATCAATGATATTGAACTTTTTTTCCTATGATGGTTGGTTGCATGTATGTCTTCAAAAAAAAGAAAAATACACATTACATTAAACCAAATAAAACTGCCTATATTCTGACTTAAAAAATAAAGTATCTGTTCATGTCATTTGCCCACTTTTTTATGGGATTGTTTGTTTTTTACTTGTAAATTTAAGTTCCTTATAGAGGCTAGATATAAAACCACATGTACTCACGCATATGTTCATTGCAGCACTAGTCACAATCGCAAAGACATGGAATCAAACTAAATGCCCATCAACGGTAGACTGGAAAACGAAAATGTGGTTCATATACACCATGGAATACTATGAAGCTGTAAAAGAATGAGATCATGTCCTTACAAGGATATGAACAGAAATGGAGTCCATTATCCTGGACAAACTAACATAGAAACAGAAAACCAAGTACTGCATGTTCTCACTTGTAAGTGGGAGCTAAATGATGAGAACACGTGGACATATAGAGGGCAACAACACACTGGTGTCTTTCAGAGGGTGGAGGATAGGAGGAGGGAGAGGTTCAGGCAAAATAACTAATGGGTACTAGGCTTAATACCCAGGTGAGGGGATAATCTGTATAACAAACCCCCATGACACAAGTTTACCTATGTTACAAACTTGCACTGGTACCCCCGAACTTAAAAGTTAAAATAAAAAAAACAATGGTTACTAATATTCTACATTTCATCAGTATTTGACTAAACTAAGCTTAGTGTTATAGCCTGATTTTTTTCATGCTATAGAAGGTAAACAAATGTTTTCAGCCAAAATTTTCTTTCCATAGAGAAAAGGGGATTATCTTTCTCATATTTTCTTAAAACACAGTGCACATAATTCCCTTCAAAATCTTCATTAAATGTCAGTACATTTTATAATAATATAATCCTCAGTAGACAGAAGCTGATTTTACTCTAACACCATTACAGAATTTTTTTTTGAGACAGAGTCTTGCTCTGTCGCCCAGGCTGGAGTGCAGTGGCGCGATCTCAGCTCACTGCAAGGTCTGCCTCTTGGGTTCACACCATTATCCTGCCTCAGCTTCCCAAGTAGCTGGGACTACAGGTGCCCACCACCACGCCTGGCTAATTTTTTGTATTTTTATTAGAGACGGGGTTTCACCGTGTTAGCCAGGATGGTCTCAATCTCCTGACCTTGTGATCTGCCCTCCTCGGCCTCCCAAAGTGCTGGGATTACAGGCGTGAGCCACCGCGCCCGGCCAAATGTGCAATTTTTAATAAAAATTTTAACAGTAAATTGCATTTATTCTATATCACTTTGCCTCCAAATTCACTGTTCATTTTAAGCTATGGTACATAAATTATTATAATTTGCTTCAACATGTATTTGTTAATGGAACTTCAGTTTTAACAAATATGATTTGGTGTTAAGGATGTAAGAGAAATGGAAGATAAAATGATTTTTATATTCAGAATATTGTCATATAGCTGGAAAGAAAAAAATATATGTTTAGAGAAATAGATTTTTAAAATTCAAGACCACATTAAGCACTACTAGAAATCATAAGATATGCTCTGTACAAATGTACTATACAATTTCAGAGAAGAAAGGCAACAACAAAGTTAAGTAGTCTTTAATAAATAATAAAAAAGACATAGAAGTTGTTCTCAATAGCTTCAATTCAGTCACAACCTCCATAACCCTTTGTAGAAAGAGCTTCAAGAGATTTAATGTGGGACGAAGGTGGTAATTTAGATCTTGTCTGTAAAGGGGACCTATTCAAATTGTGCCTTGCCTTAACATGATTAATGTGGGCATGGTAGCTGAGGAACAGCTACTTAAAAAATGGTAAGATAACTAAAGAACAGTTGAGGATAGGTAAAAGATACATTGGATAATAATAACTCATATTTATTGTATGCTTAGTAAATGTCAACAATTGTGGTAAATGCTTTATGCATATAAATTCAGTTTTCATTACAACCATATCAAATAGGTTGTATTATCAAACCCATGTTACAGATTAGAAAACTGAGGCACAAGAGATTGTTTGTTCAATGCTACCCTCAGCTAATAAGTGGAGTAAAATAAGTTTCGATAATTGAATTAGAATTGAGTCAGACCACTGATGAACTCTCTAGTAAATCTAATATAATAATCAATATGTTTTAGTAAGTTTTTTTCTGAAAACAAAATATAATATCTGAGTTAGATTTGAACTTATTGAGAAAATATGCTTTGTGGTATCATAAAAACACAAGACAGTATACATTTATTTATCAACTACATCAATGTATTATCAATATACAAAGTTATCTATCAATGCAATATTCAATAATTGATTTTCTTGAAATCAGGTGGCTTATCATACACAGACTCCTCATTTTTTAAATCAGTTTAAAAAGGAACTATAAAATTGGCTGGGCATGGTGGCTCACGCCTGTAATCCCAGCACTGTGGGATGCCAAGGCGGGAGGATTACGAGGTCAAGAAATCGAGACCATCCTGGCCAACATGGTGAAACCCCGTCTCTACTAAAAATACAAAAATTAGCTGGGCATGATGGCGTGTGCCTATAGTCCCAGCTACTCTGGAGGCTGAGGCAGGAGAATGGCATGAACCCGGGAGGCGCAGCTTCAAGAAAAAAAAAAAAAAAAGGAAATATAAAATTATTTTGTAATTTCCATGGTGAACACCTGAATAAAATATTGAATTGCCTGTTCAATTCAAATTTCTAAAAATATTGTTAAAACTGGATTAAACAAAGTTTCTTCATGGTATTGTAAACCTCCAAAACAATATAATGAGTAACTTGGAAGGAATCAAATGCATGTATCTTTGATTACTGGCTTTTTCACATACTAGGCAATTTTTTTTTTTACCTCAAGCATTCTTTTTTTTTTTTTTTTTTTAGGAGACAGGGTCTCACTACGTTGCTGGAGCTGGTCTCAACTTAAGTGATCCTCATGTCTTGGCCTCCCAAGGTGCTGGGATTACAGGCACGAGCCACGGTTCCTGGCCGCTTTAATCATTCTTGATTATACTACAATGTTTACCATAAAAATTAGCAAAATACGGATTTTAAATAAGAAAATTTAAAATGACTTATTCATTCCTGCACCTGGAGATAACTCATATTTAATTATTTTCTAATAAAAAATACCAATATTTAATGAACATTTAGTATGTGCTATGCTCTGAGTGCTTTACATGTTTAAACCTATTTAATCCATTTCCCAAACCAATGAGGATGTACTAAAATTACGCCCATTTTATAGATGAGTGAATCAATAAGTACAGATAGATCATTATGCACATCTAAGCTTAAATTTTCTCATCTACACAACACACCCAAATCACAAGTTTGTGATAAATATTAAATTACACAACATATGTGAAGTTCCTAAGCCAGTGACTGATACATAGTTAGCATTTATAATGACTAGTTCTCTGTCTGCTTTAGAAAAAAAACAAAAAAAATAAGACAACAATAATGTGGTTATATGAAGACCAGCAGAGCGCCAAGTTCATATTTGTAAATATTAGTACCTTGTCTAGATATTTAAACATACAAAGCTAAAATGTCTCTGCTAGCTTTGGAAATGGAAAATTGAAAAGGACAACTGGTTCAGTTATTTTTCTAGTTTTCTTTAGACTTGTTCATTAGTCAATAGATAGGTGATAAGTCAATGTTTTGATGTTCAAATAAATTTGGAAATTATTTGGCTACCACGGTGTTGGCAAACTATAGCCCTTTGATCACATGCAGGCCACCACCAGTTTTTGTATGGTTCATGGTCTAAGAATGTGTTTTACATTTTTTCATGATTTTAAAAATCAAAAGGAAAATAACCAGCTTAGACATGAAAATCATAAGGTTCAGATTTCAGTGTCCATAAAGTTTTATTGAAACCCAGCCATGCTCATTTGTTTACATATTGTATATGACTGTTTTCATGCTGCAATGACGAAGTTGAGTATGTGACAGAGAATGATCTTATGGTTCACAAACCTTGAAATATTTACTATTAGTCCTTTACTGAAAGTTTGTCAACCCCTGGATAAACACAGTCAAATAGATTTCTTTACTTTAGGAATTCTGAGGGCATTTAATATGATGATGTTACATCATAAAACCCCAAGAAAAGGAAAATGATTTCAGTATACAGTACTTTCTAAATGTATTTGACCTTGTCACATTTCACAATATTTAAGGTTTACATGAAACGTCTGTAACGCACAAATTAAACTATTTTTTACCATATAAAATGAAAAATGTCATCTTTTTTCCTCAGAAGCCACCTGTATTTGCTAACAATAAATTAAATAATATTTCCCTCATGTAAATAATGTATGACTGCATAAAACTGTATTAAAATGCCGATGGGATCTCTTACATAAAACATTAAAATTTTTTTCAGGAATACATATTGAATGTCAGTCTAGGAGGACCTTTGACTGTCGTCTTTAAGTTTTAGAGAACTGTTCAATTTATTTTTAGTAAGTTTCAATGTTCCCCCACTTGTTCAGCCTTTAAAAGTTACATTGAGGCCCAGCGCAGTGGCTCATGCCTGTAATCCCAGCACTTTGGGAGGCCAAGGTGGGCAGATCACGAGATCAAGAGATCCAGATCATCCTGGCCAACATGGTGAAACCCCGTCTCTACTAAAAATACAAAAATTAGCCGGGTGTGGTGTTCGGCGTCTGTAGTCCCAACTACTCCGGAGGCTGAGACAGGAGAATGACGTGAACCTGGGAGGCGGAGATTGCGTGAGCCAAGATGGCCCCACTGCACTCCAGTCTGGTGACAAAAAAAAAAAAAAAAAAGAAAGAAAGAAAAGGAAAAGAAAAAGAAAAAAAAAAGCTACATTGACCAATAAATTCTAAGTTTGTCTGGCTATTTCCTACACTTAAAAAATAAACACGTCAGAAAAACTGAAGGCAGTTTAGGTAAAGCAAATATGCTACACATGAAATAGGAAGCTCTGGCCCACAACTAACTCTGCTTAATTTTACCCAGTATGTGGCAAATGTCTTCTGAAGTAACATTTGTTTTTGGATCATACAGCTGCAATCCTAGGGAGAGATAAATACAGAACTCATAAATAATACAGCTCTTAGGTTGCTAAGGAAATTTGAATCACTGTTTTGATAGATAAAGCATGAAAATTAGTGCTATGAAAATAGTTTCCTCCAAACTCAAACCATTAACATTTTTAAAAAATAGTTTGAAAATTGGAGTCTTTCAGAAAATTAATGACTCTGTGGAAACTTAGGACAGTCATCACTTAATAAAAACAAAAGAAAAAATTATCTTGAAAATTAAAATTTGATATATATGTTTGTGTGTATACAAGTGTGTGTGTGTATAATTGTATTTATTAGTTCTGTGCTCAACTAATGCCACTTCAATTTTCCAAGAAGTAATATTATAAACCAGACATGCGGGATAAGAAAAACCCTAGACATTCCATAATGGCAAGGTAGCTATACAACATAATTCCCATGTACAGAGAAAAGGGAAGAGAGTGTGTAAAGAATGTGTATTGGAAACCACTTGGGGTTAAGTAAACTGAGCTCATAGTTCAGATTCCGGAAACTGATTATAATCAAAATACAAATATTTAACATGCGGTATTTACCAGATGAAATGGTGAGAAAATATCTAATCTTGTTGAAAATTCGAGTGTTCACTTCCCAGTATTACCTGCACCTGCGAGGTTGCTAAAGTGCCCTTAGTGTTTGGTATTTTGTAAAGAAATATTTCGCAACAAAAAATAAGTGCTTATTAAAAGGAAAGTCACCTACCCTTAATGTTTTGTTTACTGATAACTATTGTTATTTCAGCTATTAGTACGAGATTTTCTTTTGACAGCCGAATCCATATTGGCTTTCCCTTCTTAGTGCAAGATATTTCCTAATGATAATGATTTTGAGCTTGTATTTATGTGCAACCACCTGCTCTTCCCCTCTAAATGTATTCCGAGATAAGCTGGTAAACTGGAAGGGCATAAGTCACATGAAAGAATTTCAGTTATCCAGTTGGATAGCTGAAAACATGAGGTGAGCCCCGTTATCCCTGACTTTCATTTTCTGAATATACCCTGTAATGAACTGCAACAAAATAACTTCCAACTGGAAGCTTCATCTGAATAATCAACTATTTACATTAATCACAAATAAATTTCTTGAAGAGAAAAAGAAAATTATTAACTTGTAGAAATGAGAGTATATCAGGGCTTGCCATTCTATTTTGTTAAGGAAAAGGAGAGATATTATACTTGGGAACATTATTGGTAAGAGAAAAATACGAATCGTCTATATCAAAAGTATTGTGCGTTTATTTTTCTTCCCTAGGTTTTAACTCTTTAATATGCTTTGAATTTTAACGTCTCCACCTCTTCTAGGACTTTGCTTTATAATTTACCCCTTCATTAACTCTTTTTATCTTCTACCTTTTTCTCTGGTTCTTTCTACTATCTTGTCACATTAAAAGAACCTTCGCTTGACCACATATTCCCCTCCACTATCTTTCCTTCACACACCAAATAGCAATCCATTGTTATTCTCTCTAGTACATCACTTTCCAGAAACTCCTCAACCCACCACAAAATGTCTATCTACCGCCTCCACTCATCCTCAGTAGACACGGGCCTTCTTAGGGTTTTCAGAAATCTCCTAACTGCCACACCCAATAGTCACTTGCAGAACTGATCTGACATGACCTCTTTGTAACATAATGCATTCCGACCTCCTCCTTCCATTCTTGCAACTCTCCTCTCCTTGACTGTTACGATGCCATTCTCACATGGGTCTTCCTTTACTTTTCCAGCTGCTTCTTCCCAGATCCCACATGGACGTTGCTTCTTCCACATAGTCAATAGATGTGGACGTCATGCAAGTTAAGATTAGCATGGCCACAAATACTTGGCAGTTCTTCCCATTAAGAGAAGCTCTCTATTTCTTCACCCCTTGAATAGACCTTGGAACTTGCTATGACCAATGGAATGTGACAAACCCCATGTTTGCAAGTTCTGGAGTTCAGGCTTCAAAAAGTCTTGCAGCTTCTGCTTACTTCTTTTTGGAATGCAGTCTGAGACTCCTATTTGATGAAAAAAAGCCTGAGTTCAAAGAGTATATGGAGAGAAAAGAGGCAAACCATCGAAATAAAGTTGCTCTACCTGAACTGAGCCCTCAGCCAATCAGCTGCTCATGAGAGAGCCCAGGTGAAGCCAGCAGAAGAACCAGTCCTGCTGACCCACAGAATTATGGAAAATAATAAATTGTTCTTTTAGCCACTAATTTGGGGAGTGGTTTTTTTTTTCTTTTTTTTTTTTTTTTTTCTTTTTGAGATGGAATCTTACTCTGTCGCCCAGGCTGGAGTGCAGTGGCGCAATCTCGGCTCACTACAAGCTCCGCCTCCTGGGTTCAGGGCATTTTCCTGCCTCACCCTCCCGAGTAGCTGGGACTACAGGCGCCCGCCACCTCGCCCGGCTAATTTTTTTTGTATTTTTAGTAGAGACAGGGTTTCACCGTGTTAGCCAGGATGGTCTCGATCACCTGACCTCGTCATCCGCCCGCCTCGGCCTCCCAAGTGCTGGGATTACAGGCTTGAGCCACCGCGCTGGCTGGGGAGTGTTTTATTATGCAGTAAGTGATAACTGATACAGTTGGCATCCCCTAAGTTTTCGACTGTGACTCATTTCTTGTCTCACTAAACACAGTCTTGTGTGTGACTGCAATAATAGTTGCAGTCTGTAAACCAGTTGTATGATGATGGTTCTCTAAACCTAACTATTACGACCTTGAGTTCTAGACCTATATTCCCAGCTTTTTTTTTTTTTTGGATCTTGATATTTTCATTTTCATAACTTACAAACACCTCAGATTTGACCCGTGAAAACTAATTCATCATACTCTTCTTTCAAATATCAAACTATTACATTACCTGAGTTCCTATCTTACTGAATGCAATTATTAATAGTATTCCCCATCTGTCTACCCAGCTTGAAAAATGAGTTTTCCTAAACTCTTTCCTTTGCCTCTCTCCTCTTTAACAACCAATCACTGTTTATCTTTTCTCTTAACTAGCCCAAATATCTGCCCTCATATTCATCACTACCACAATTCAGACAACTCTTTTACTATATATTACTGTAGTAAGATATTGTATATTCTGTTATTATAAAATCTTTCCCCTTCACATTTGTGCCCCATAATCTTACCAGACTGTCATTTTTAAAATGTAAATCTTGTTTTAATTTCTTTGATTGAAATCTTTAAATTATTTCTGAGTCTTGCATTTTAAACCTGTCTCTGTCTCCCTTTATCCCACTCTCTATCTCTTTTCTGCTCCTAGGATTTCTTCCATAATCTGACTCCTCTAACTCATAGCCAAGCATTAATTAATATACATATTGAGTTAGCCATTCCTTACTTCTTGCTGATCTCTAACAGGTCTACTATGAGAACAACCTGCTGTTACACATATCACATTATTGATTGCTAGACTGGAACGGACCGCATCTGCTATGCTTTTATTTTGACTTCGAGCTTTTCCATAACCTGTTGCGTTATCCTGAAACATCCTTTGATCCCTTCTCCATCTAACTCTTACTCTGCTTTAAGTGTTAAGTGTTGCTTTCAGGAAAGTTCTCTAACCTTCTCTGAATAACTTCACTTCCACAAACCCAAATGGAAATGTGTGCTTATTTATGTATTTATTTATTTATGATAGGAAGTCTCACTCTGTTGACCAGGCTGGAGTGCAGTGGTGCGATCTCAGCTCACTGCAACCTTTACCTCCAAGGTTCAAGTGAGTCTCCTGCCTCGGCCTCCCTGATAGCTGGGATTACAGGCGCATGCCACCATGCCTGATTAATTTTTGTATTTTTAGTAGAGACGAGATTTCACCATGTTGATACTTCTACAAAATCTAATATACACTTAGTAGCAGCACTTTGTACTTTAGATAATGCTTCCTTTTTTGCTAATTTGCCAGTCAAGTCCTGGACTAAGTCTCACTTTCGACTAAATGCCTAATACAGTAGGTATTAAACTTGGGAGTGGGGTGGAGATGAGAAGGGGGAGTTGTAAGGAGATATATAAAGGGAATTTCTCAGTCAATAATCTAGATCGAGTGTCTGTAAACTAAGGTCCTCGTGGTTATAACTGCCCCACCACCTGTTTTTGTAAATAAAAGTTTTATTGGGACACAGTCACATCGATTTCATTATGTATTGTCTATAGCTGTTTCCATACTACAAGGACAGAGTAGTTGAGATGGAGACACTATGTCTGGGAAAATATAAAATATTTATTATGTTTTTTACACAAAAAGTTTGACAGCTCCTGTCCTAGATAATTTGGCTGCCCCAGAAATCTACACTGTATTTGTTTAAATAATAAAATGTTTATTGAACTTCAATATCTACACAAGTTTTCTCTGTGCCATTCTCCAGGAGATAAACAGGTAAAAATAATGTGATCTTTACACACACACACACACACACACACACCCTTACAGTCCATTGGAAATAATGGCTATGTTTGAAAGCAATTTCAACCAAAGGTAATGATTAAAGGATCATTAAAAGGGTGACTGCCTCATGTGGCCTGACTGTGATTCATGTAAGATTAGTCAGCCTGACAGCCCTGACTGGGAAACCAGTTTGTGTTTTGCCTTTGAAAGCCTCACTCCAGGTGCATCGTGCTATTCTGTATTAATCAGCCCCATATGGATGTCAGGAGGGAGAAGAGTAGGTTGAATGAAAGGCTGCTCTCACAGTCCCATCTCAGGTGCAGTGTATCCAAACACCAGGTGTTTACAGGTGGAATATTTGGAAACATTAAAATCACACCTTAATTTTCTTCAGTCTTCACCCTGATGTTCTTCCCTCCCAAAACCTATCTCTGTCATATTTTCTGTTCTTTATGATGACACACATGTATCTCCAGTTACTCAGAACCAAAATCTAGTCACCAATGGTTCTTTTTTCCCATCCTGATACAGGTCCTATGCATTGAATTTTGAATTCCTATAAATTCTGCCTCCATGGTGACTCTTAAATCATTCTTCTCTTTCTGTTTAAGAAAGTACTTCAACTCTCCCATACCTGGCCCACTCGTATTATTTCTCTATTCCTTCCAATATTTTAAAATATATTTCTTCAAGTTTGATATTTATGTGACATAATGGTCATATCATTTTCTTGCTCATAGCCCTTCAGGGTTCCCACCACAATCTGAGGAAGACATAAATTAAATTTAAAAGTAAAATAATCTGTTTGGCCATTCACAAACTCACTGATATTATTATGCCAAATATTTTACATTTCCTCCTCTTTCTCCTTTACCTACAATATTCTTTTTCCCAACTTGTCATATTCTAACTTTCCCTCTCATTTAGATGCCAGGATAGACGCCGTTTTGTAAAACCCACAGAGGTTGTTTCTCCTTGTCACCTAACATACCACTCTATCTATATGTCAGTCCTGAGTTTCAGGCCCTAATATCTTACTGAATACCTCTACTTTATATATTTAACTAATCTGAAACTTAGCAAGGCTGGAGAAGAATCATTAATTTTCCACACATTCTTCCCAACATCTGCTCTTTGACAAATGTCTTCAGAATCATCCCTGTTAAAACCGTCAGAGTCATCCCTCATTTTTCATCTTCCCTCACTCAGTACAAATTTAACTTCTCCTTCCAAACTGTATCCATTTTGTCACCTACATTCCTTCTCTACTATCATTACACTAGTCATCACCTTTTGCCTGTACCACTGTAATGTCACTGCAACTAGATTCCCTGCTTTCACTCTTTGTCCTACTACAATTACCTCTCTACATACTAGCTAAGTTGACCTTTTGAAAAATGTAAATAAGATTATATAATTCCCCCTGGTTAATACCCTTCAGTGGATTTCCCTTGCATTTAAAGTACAATCAACATCCCTTATGATCCACAAATATCTAAATGATCACACTCCATCTAGATCTTCAACTACTTTCCCTACTAGTTAAGCCCCTTACTTTATGTTTTCTTCCTTCATGTTTTCCACAGCTCCAAACCATATTCTGTCTTAGTGACTTTATACTTTCTGTTCAACCTGGCTGAAACAGTCTTCTACCACAAGCCTGACATGCCTGATTTCTTTGGTTCATTACAGTCTTAACTAACAAGCCAACACTTCCCAGACCACTCTCCATTCTCCACTACACGACTCTATTTTTTCCTTATAACAGTAATTACTATCTCAAATGTCTAATTCACGTATTGTTCTTGCATTGTCTATCTGTCTACCACTGCATTACACATCCAATCAGAGGAAAGACCTTGTTTATCTTTCTCACTACTTTATCCTTAGCATCTAGAAAAATATATGGCACATACTACAAGGTAAATAAATATTTATTATTCAACATGTGGATTTTATTATGACACTTTAAAATGCTTGCTTTATATTTCAATTGTTTACATATGGCTTGTGTGTCTTGTTAATCAGCAAGCTCCTTAAAAACATAATCCATACCTGATTTATCATTAATACTTCACAATATAACTAGATATAAATATGTGTGTGTGTGTGTGTGTGTGTGTGTGTGTGTATTTAAATACTTCACAAGTCTGATGGAGTGAGATTTGTGATCTACTTAGAACATCATGTATGGTTTTTTCTGAAATGATAAAATAAATTTTCTAGTATCTAATAGCACAAGAGTGTGGTTGTAGCAGTAATAATTTAATTGTACATTTAAAAATAACTAAAAGAGTGTAATCAGATTGTAACACAAGGATAAATATTTCATGTGGCAGATACCTTATTTACCCTGATGTGATTATTATGCATTGTATGCTTGTATCAAAATATCTCATGTATCACATAAATATATATATACACTTACTATGTGTCCACAAAAATGAAAAATAAAATATTATGAGCATATTCTGTAAAACACTACATTCCAGAGTCAACCGTTTTACTGAATCTTCTAAATTGTGATAAGAGCAAGTCCTCCTAATTAAAAGTAGAACCACAAAAAATGCTTAACATTGTTAAAACAGTAACTTAGTCTAAGTCTCATGGCTATTAGTTATAGTTCTAGGAAGAAATTCCTTGACTTCCACTGCTAGAAGAACAGCCAGTCAAGGAATAAAGTTGAATGCTTTGTGGTCTACCTCTGTAATGTGCCTAGTTTCCTGCACTATTAACAAAGATGAAACCTCAACATTTTACTATGGCCTTTTAAATGTTTTTACTAATGATGTACAATTCTTCTCCATATGAGAAGGTAGTTATTACATGTCTACTCCATAAAAAGTTCCATGGTTTACTAATAGCATCTCTCTTATCTTCCAGGCAAACACAAAGTCTTATGTGCAGAGCTGAAATAGGTATCCTTTTAGGCTTTACTGTGGAAGACTGTGTTTTGCCAAAACAAATGCTCTTCTACTGAATGCTAAATTACCACAGTTAACCATAATTTCAGGGATTCCAGTGGGATTGAAAAAGATCAGAATAAATAAGGAGCATTAAGAGTAACTAAAGGTATATGAGGTGGCTACAAAACGTCCCAACCATTGGTTGAGAACAAGAAACATGCACCAGAGGGCATATCAATAGGCCTCTGACACAAAGCTTCTACCAATCATACACCATAATTAATGAGCCTGAAAATTTGCTGAAGTTGGACCACTATCTGCATAAATGGAAATAAAATTTAAAAGACTCATAAAATGGTAGTTATTCAATTTCAAGATCTGATAAACTGACCAATTTAATGTGATGATTAGAATAAACAGAAGTCAACTGCCATTGACTTTCAACCTGACAATGTTATATAAATACATGAAAGTATTTTAAACGCTTTTATTGTAATTGTAAAATATTGTTTTCCACCAACTCAACTAAGATTATTGATTATTGCCAAACTGACCATATTATTGCCCACTTCTTGGATTCTTCTCTTTTAATTATCATATGTGAGTCAATCTTAGCCCTGTGTGATTCAGCCCCCTCCTACATATTTTTCTAAATCTATTGCATTCCCTTCTCTTGTTCAAGCCTGTTGCCTGTGGGAGTTTAATAAATGCTAGCTAATTACGATGATGCTCATTTTATTTTCCTTTACCTCCATTTACTCCTCTCTTAAATATTTCTACATAGAGTTAATCAACATTTATTGAGCACCTACTCTACAGAGGAATAGCCTTCATCAACTCCAAGAGATTATACTCTAATTTTCTTAATTGTATTACAAAGATTATGATTTTGTCTACCCTGTCAAAGATAGTTTTCCATGGAAGGGTGATTTTTAAAAAGTTCTTGCATGAGCTATTTTACTATAATGCTGTTTTCTCAATTAGGAGTTTAATCTCTTAGGAATGGGGTTGTGTCTTTGCATGCCTGGTACAGTACTAAACACAGTTTACCCGTCCTAAAGAAATAAAATTAAAAGGTAGCCACTCAGAACATTCCTATAACTGTGTTGCTAAACTATCTCAAATAAGAAGGAGATATGCTCCATATTCAACAGTGAGGTCTTTAGAAGCCATTCAGTCTCACCCACCCAACTTCACTCATGCCTACCTGGCTGTGCTCTAGGAGGATGAGGGGAGGTAAGAACATCCCTAGAGAACGAATGGCCATGCTCCTTGATTTGTTTTTCTACCAAACGTCTGATAAAGTCTCATATCATCGATTTATTAGATATGGCCCTTTACCACTTGAAAGCCAGGAGCTGAGCCTAGGAACAGGGAAGATGAGAGGTCAACCTTGCATTAATGGATTCATGTTTTAAGGTACCCACGTATCCACTTAACAGAAATACATTACTGACCAGCTGTATTTTGAGAGTATATGTTGAATGTCTTTATTCAATCAACAAATATTTTTTGAGCACTTATTCTCTGGCTATCTAGGACGGAAAAAGACAAGTAAGGTCCCTGTTCTGATTGGACCTACACTCAATGATTTTTTTAAACAAAATGCTTAAATCACTTTATTTATAAAAGCAGGGTGCATTCTAGTCTGAAGATACAAACTTCTGAGCATAATTTTCCTTGTTTTTCAGCAGATTTAATTTACATTGCTCATTCTTATACTTGAAATATCTTATTACTGCCAGTGCTAAACATCTTCGCAAGGCTCTACTCCATTCTCATAAATACTTTGTACTTGTATGATCATTTATATTAGTAATTGCTTTCAATTTTATCCAACAAATACACAAACTTTCTCTAGAAGGTGTAGTACTACAGCAGACTCCACGAGAATGGAATCACAATCTATTAAAAATAGTAAAGAATTAGCACTTAAGAAATCAGTGTTGTGTTTTGCCAATGTTGTGTTTGGATGTCAAGAAATTAATTAAGCAACCATATATTAAAGTCATTATAATGCAAAAGTAAGCTGAACTTTTTCCTCTGACATATACCTGGTGCAGATATCATGAGGTTTCATTTTAGAAAGCTGATATGTAAGAAGCAAAGAGATTCCTTGTCAAGGACTGGTATTCATATACACCTGCAAGAGTTAAACACATACCCCTACTTCAACCTTATTTCATTTTCGGAACTAATATCAAAAGAATAGAGCCACACATTTGTGAATTATTTAGGGTTATCATCAGATCTCCTGGAACTACATGACAGTAACATAACATCAAAACTTTCTGAGTTTTATACAGCCAATAAATACATTATCTAAATTAAATTATTAGACAGCTTCAAACTTTTTAAAACTTTTCTCCAAAAATTGATTTAAGTACTTCTCACCTTGACATGTGTCCAGGCACTGATACTGTATATAATATATTTTATGTAACACAAAGCTGGCTTAGTTTTTCTTCAGAAACAATTCAGGTTTAACCTAGAGCTCAATTTCACCCTTGCCACAGCTCTCAGGATATTTTTGCTAGGGATAAAGCATTCCAGTCATTGTTCCTAATGAGCTATCCACTGCCAACTAATAACTACTTGAGTTACCAGATATAATCAGGGGAAATCACTTTCAGGAACTCCTGAGAACTGTGAAGATTTATATACTCAAATATCTGGCACTTCTCCATACAGTTTTGGGAACATTTTGAATCTTAATTGGAAGGATAAACAAAATAGTGCATACTAATTTCCCACTCTGCAGAATACACACATTACCATACTTCTAATTACAGAGAGAAGACATCCTTCTTGTCAGCAACTTTTGCCCTAACCACAAAACTTAATTCTTTCTTCTGATGAAGCAATCATTGAATGATTTACTTCTAGTGACAATATAATGTACTTGGCTTTAAGAACTTTTGGCTAAATATGTTCTAATTGATTAAAAAGCAACCTGGAATGCAAATTTTATGTATCAATTATAAAACAATAAAGTTATAATATTTTATGCTCATAAATTCAGGACAAGCAAATTTTTTGGAGTCTTTTAATTTTAGGTTGATATTACAAGTATGTCTGCCATAGCCTGTAGTGGGTATTCATATATCAGTACGTTTTGTGAAAGTCAAAGGAAACCCTCGAGATGAAATTAAGGGAAAATGAAGACAAAACTAAATAGTACTTCAAAATAATTTTAAATGCCCTTTGAACTGGATTCAATATTTTTATATTCATTATTTTTTATCTTACAAATCACCTATGCAAACTATTCTCATTTCCTATTTTGAAAAACACATTAGACACTATTTCATTATGGCAATGTTGTACTTCCAGCAAGGTTTGGTGAAAGTACCAACCAATTCTCTGTCTCCAAACTTTATTAATTAAAACACTACAAAATCATACCTTACAACCAAGTGTTCCGAAAAAGCTTTATAATAACATTCTAGTTATCTGAACTTTTACAAAATTTCTGATAGTTACTTAGACATATTAACATTAAAACAATCTTTACCTTGAAAACATAATCTAATATAAAGACAATCACATTCACAAATGGAATCTATGTGAATGGTAAATAGGTTAATAATCTAAATCCAATTGCTGAATGTCCACATGAATCTCAAATGGATTGGTGTTTCATTATTTACTTCTTTAGCTTTTATGTGAGGAACATTGGCTCCCTAGCAACTTTTAGAAAACACTGTCAGAACTTGAACAGCTTGTTGAAATATATCTATACTCTCAAACATTTGTATTCTTTGTATCTCTCAAACATTTGTATTCAAACATGTTGAACAAAAGTCTGATGAAGAAGATATGCCTCAAGAATCTTTGGAATTCAGTCATAGAATATTCTGTTTTTCTGGAATCAAAGTAATAATTCAACTCCTAAAATCAACAGATTCTCTTAAAATCGAAGTCTTCCAATTAAACATTATCACACTTAGAAAAATTTAAAAGATTAACTCTCATTGTAAACAGAAAAAAATTTAGATTGGTTCCATGTCTTTATATGAAAGTTTGAAATGAAATGCTTAATTATATTTGGGCATACAAACTTTTCAGGCTTTTTATTTAGGCATCTATTATTCTCAAATTTCCTGAATACTATTTCCTAAATTGTTGAACTAAATAATCTTTAAATTTGGGAAAAAAATTATCTAGTGCGATCAAATTTGCTTGGTTTCAAAATCCATATAACTATGTGTCTATCTCTTTAGGTTTTGAATTACATTAAATATCAACTAACTCTTTAAAAAGTATTCACTTTTATGTAATACCAGTTAGTGTCACATGATGAATAGAGAATACAATAATTAGTATATTTATAGTTTGAGTACAAATTATAATTCAATTTACAAAATTGATAATTGTATTGTAGTTCTACTACATGGCAGGCACTGTCTTGGACATGAAAACACAATGGTGTCTAGACAGATACGGCCCCACCTTCTCCAAGCTTTATGGTTTGTATTTTCTAAAATTTTGTATTGCCTCATACTTTGAAGTTTTAATTGCATCCTGTTTGTCTCTAAAGCTCTCAACTATCCATTTATTATAAGAACATTTATAGTACTATCTCATGAGGTTCAATTCTGGGTGATTAAGTATCACTCCAAGAGTGACCAAAAGTGAAAAGAGAGGCAGAGAATAGCATGCAGAAAAATTCTGTAAGCAGACTTTCTCAAAATTTTATGATCTTTAATCTCCAATATTCCTTGTAACAGTACATATATTTTCCTGCTGATAAAGATGCAATTATGCTCAAGTAGTTTTTTGTTATTGTTGCCTGTCATATATCATAAGGCATATAAATATATTTGTTATCCAAATTCTTACTTTACATTGTACAAGAAATTTTATGTCTGTATTTGAAGAATATAGTGACTCTTATCAGATAACTATCTTATCATAAATCACATTTTCCATGAAAGGATAAATCACTCATCATTGAAGAAAAGATATTTTGTTTCTGTGCTTTAGAGTGTGGTTATTCAAATCATTATGGAAACTGTAAACAAAATGAGCAAACTTAATCTTGCAAGTAATTTTCACTTGTGATCTCACCTCTGCTAAGGTGAAAAAACAAAACCAAAGACCCAGTATATAGAATTACTAAATACCAAAACAAATATTAATTCTATTTCAATACACTCTGTAATTTATTTACTGCTTAATTTGAAATACCCATATTTTTGGGTCCTAGACCACTGCTGTGGTTTAAATCTTTCTTAAGGATTGAATGATACAAATCTGTAGAGGGAAATACTTTCATTAGAGAAGCTTACGCATATCCTTACTATTGCCACCTTTTCCAAAACACTTGCCTTCATAACAAAGCATCATCTTCGGGAGCCATTCCATTTTCTGAGAAACTTGAAACACTATTAAACTCTCTATTTTTTATCTTTATTTTCACCTTTTCATAATTTTGCATAGAAAACTTTTAAAAAATGTTTGTATACTCACCTCCTCAAAAGACAGCTAGTTTTATAGGTAGAGTAGATAGCAGAGTGGCAGAACTGATGTAATGAAATTGAAGAATGCACTTCCCTGAGGGAAACTCAGGGGCGCATGCAAAGTTTTATTGTCCTGTATTTGGCATACCAATGACAGAAATCTCAAATTGCTAAAGCAAAACAAAAAAACCTCAAACAAACAAACAGAAAGACCTGACTACAGGGATAGTATGCCAGAAACACAACTTGATTTATGAAACCATAAAGTTTTCCAGAGTATTTTTGTATATTTTGATGACATTTAAACAAATGCCAAAATAATACTACAAAAATACCACTACAAAAATATCATTTAGAAACCAGAATATTTTTATTTTTGCCTTGCGGGAGGCTTTTCTGGAATATTCTAGAATATTTTAAAATACATTACCACCATCAAAACACAGATTTTAAATACTCAAACCACTTTATTTTAATATACAGTTTCATTATCTGTAATTATCATAAATACCATATTTGTGAAATATTGTCAAATTATTAGAAAATAAAGCTTACTTAGAAACTTTTACAGTATTTATCAAGGCCATTTAATTTCTAAAGGAAATTTTGTCAACTAAATCATGAATACATTTGGAATGAGTTAAAAACAGGATTTTCAAAGTAGACATGTGTGCACAAAAATAAAATATGGAGATTTACTTTAAAGTTGTTATTACTGTATATCGTCAGGTAGACACTTTAAAATAATTATATCATTTCCTACCATGTAATTGTATCCTTTTAAATCTGCACTGAGCAAATTATGACAAGTACAAACAGGCATGATTGAGAGAAAAGTGGTGGACAAGTCCCTATGCCAAAATAAATATATCTTAAAAAATATAGCCCATGTCTAAATTTATTCTCAAGTTTTTGGCATGAAAACGTAACATTTGATGTGTAAATAAAATATTTAACAAGACTAAAATAGACATACTGTCCCTAGGAAAATATGTGTGTGTATGTGTGTTTTAAGTAACTTATTTATACTACAGGCATTTCAAGCTTGAAATATCAAATCAAATCAAAGTAAAATAGTAATAATAAGGATTAGAGAGGATAGCTGCTTGAATCCTTCTTTAGTGCTTATAACTTCCTAAAATTCTCAAAGATTTTTGAAAGAATCAGTTCACACAGAGTTTCTCTCCAGAGTATTTTCACTTTGGGAACATTCCAGCTTTCAGGAATGCCCCGCTCTCAGGGGAGCCAAAGCATTGTTTCTGAATTATATCAGCAGATTTATTTCTCATCCTATTTAGTGACTATAAATTTTAGTTATCTCTTTATCAAAGTTTTAACTCTTTCTATAGTATTCTAAAGCTCTGTTTGAAACAAAACGACACTTTTTATTCTACTACCCTCAAAAGTCCAGGACAACAAAAAGAGAAACTGTTTATCTTGCTAATTGTGGAGCCAGGACTGTTCAAAAGGGGAGAAAGGAGTAAAAAATATTCACTCTTTATCGTCTGCGATTCTTGAGCTGGTAAATGCCATCTATCAATACTGGGGGAATATCCTTACCATCTAGGTATTCATACTAGCCTAACTCTTTAGGCTAGGGCTTTGTCCCCACAAAGCCTTTTTTATCAGAATCTAACAACCACAAAACACAGGCTTTCACAAGTAGGGTCCAGACTACACATACCAGACACATACACACACACAGACACACACACACACACACACACACACACACACACGCTTTACTTTACCTGTTTTTATGCCGAGTCTTTAGCAAGTTTCTTCCAAAGGGAGCCATGGTCTGTCGGGCAACTGAATAAAGAAGTTATGTTAAAGCGATCTGGGGGTAGGGGTGGGGGTGTCTGGATTTCCAGGGTAAAGGGAGGAGGGCTGGAAGCTTTCTCTTCTCCTCGAATGTTCCTGGCTTTCAGCTCATTAGTAGCCGGCTGAGAAAGTTGCTGGAAGTTGTGCAACTGCTGCTTAACTTTGAACTGCGGGATTGTTGTGGCTGCTGCACCTTTGGAGACCTGCCCGGCTTCAGCCTCGAAGAAGGCGTTTGGAAGCAGGAAAAGAAAAAAAAAAAAAAGAAAGAAAGAAAGAGAGAGACAGGAAGGGAGGAGGACTCTATTGTGTTCTGTAGTTATTTGCAGACTAGCTAAACTTAAAGAACTGCCAACCCCACAGGCATGGTAATACCAATGGAATGGGAATTTCACTCGATCTGGAAACCCCCATCCCCCGCTTTCCACACCCAACCACACAAGGTGTACTGAAAGCACCTAAACGGATTAAAAGTAAATATCCCCCAACTCCTGCTCAGCTCCAGTCTGTGGTAAGTCATCTCATCATGGCAAGAATGAGGGAGAGCCGAAAACTCTGTTTGCCAAGGCATTCGACCCCCAAATCCCCTGCCAGGGTGTCAGGACTTTAAAATATATTAGGGAGAGTGAAGCTGGAAACCAGATCAAGGTGGACTCACAGACAATTTAGGATTTTAAGTCCCTGAACTCACGGTCTTAAGAGCTTCTTCCAGGTCCCTCCTCCACACTCTCAAGTTCATCTTGCAAAAGTTGAAGGACCTGAAGGACCACAGGGCTCCAGGGCTGATGCATCACAGTTTGGTCTAGGAACCAGCTGGAGTTCAGTGTTTGACTTCCACGGAGTTTATGTTGACCCCTACCCCATCTTTGACATTCACTGGGCCTTTAGAGCCCTGGGAATTTCAGAGGAAAAGCAAACTGCTCCTGCCCTCAACGAGTAAAGAAGACACACCTAGGGGATCTGCTGGAAGTCGAAACGTGAAGGGAAGTCTAAAGGAGGGAAAGTTTCACCTAGTCCCAGGAGAGCTCCAACCCAGAAGCAGGGCAGGGGAATGGAGCTGGGAGAGTTCAGGGGCCTGCAGGAAGCCCAGCGCAGCTCCCACCAGGTACCTGGCACTTATGGGAAAGCGCTGTTTAGGGGCAAGGGCCAGGAGAGCTTTCTCATGGACGTGTTTTACTGGGATTTTGCCCGCCTGAAACCACCCCACCACCCTCCACCCCACCAGGCTTCCCAGGCTTCCCAGGCAGATGATGAGGGAGGGAGGGAAAGGAAAGTCAACAAACTTGTGAGTTCCTTCTGAGCCTTGGCAAAGAATATGAATGGCTCACGCTTACTTTGGGAGTTTATCCCCTGCCCCCAACATCAGCAAACAAAAAAGTGATCTCAAGGGCTTCCATGATTCTGATACACACTGATTTATGCAGTGCTCAGATAAATCATGTTTTTCATTATTTATTATCATAATCTTTCTCTATTCATCTATATTTCATGTTTCTGTATGTACATATACACATGTGTCATATACTATTTTATTATTTATAATATTTATTTGTAATTTTATATAATCATATATTATATCCATATATACATCCAAATCATTATGAAGTGGAAAACATCACAATAGCTAATGTTACAGTTTAGTTACCTTTTTCTATCCCTGGGAGTTAGGATAATTAAAAAATACACACCCATCTTAATTTGATAGGGTCAGTGATTCCAGAGAAAATCAAGGCACCAAAAGTAGTAATGACATGTTCTGTGTATATATATGTATAAATGTACACATATATACATGTATAAACATCTGTATGCACATCTTCATCTTTGTAAACATAAGTGTATATATGTGTGTGTGTGTTTTATATATATTACATACTGTGTATATATGCACTTCCGATGCAACATAAGTTACTTAATCTTAGGTGTATTTCTGTTTTGGTTCTTGATTTTGTTTTACTAGCACCTCACAAGAAATGATTTAAACTGTTATGGAAGTTTACCTAGTTATTCTAAGTTGTTCACAATGTAATCCCTTAAAGCTATACTGTTTACTTATTAATATAATTGTTGCAGTCAATTTGCAAATAATTTCACATTTACAAATATCCCTACACTTCCTTTAGTTTCGATTCTGCACACTTATTAACATTTTATATACATATGTGTATTATATTTTTCAATAAAAGAGTTTTAATGGGGAATGAGGAAACAATACTGTGTCTTTACTAGCATAATCTTACGTTGAGTTTCAGGTTATCACAAATGAGTTTCATTTAGGTGTCATTAATCCTCACATAAAATGCCCTATTAATACTTTTCATGGCAAGCTCTTTGATGTATAAGAATTACACATAAAAAGGTTTGTACTCACTAAATATATACCATTTTTATTTGCCAATTATACCTTAATAAAGCTGAAAGAAAAAGCACAAAGGGTTAATGTCTCTCAGATAGTAGAAGCGGAAAGGAATTTAAAAAAATGAATACTAATACCTTAATAGAAAATTGAGCAAAAACAATCCTAAAAGAAAGTAACAAAAATCATTCTTTTTAAAAATTTTTTATTTTTTTATTTTTTTGAGTTAGAATCTTCCTGTGTGGCCCAGGCTATTCACAGACACAATTGTTGCACACTACAGTCTCAAACTCCTGAACTCAGGCAATGCTTTTGTTTCTCCCATCTAAGTAGCTAGTACTACAGGTATGCTCCACCATGTCCAATTAAAAACATGTTTTTAAAAATTGACTACAATCTGCAACAATTTGTTGTATATTTTAGAATAACGAATAACTTCAATTTAGGAGTACAATTTAAAATGTTTGGAACACAAATAATGAATGCTTGAAGGAATGAAAACCTCATGTACCCTGAGGTGATTATTACACACTGTATGCTTGTATCAAAATATCTCATGTACCCCATAAATATATACACCATATATGTACTAATAATGTTTTTAAAGTAACCTTCACTAGTAACTAGATACTGTCTAGTTAAATTGAAACAAGATTTTGTTTTACCTCTGCCAAACTGACTACTTTGTAAAATAATGATGCTCAATAGTGTCAATACGATGAGCATAGTATACTACTCTGCATAAATATTAAAAATTGGCATATCATTTTGCAGAAATGAATTTGGCTATGTAGAGCAATAACCTTCAGAATAGTCAAACTCTCATTCACGTTTTTCTCATAAAAACTTTTTGGAAAAAAATAACAAGTTTCGGAGAAATCTTATACTCATTGATATTAATTCTGAGAACAAAATGAAATAATGCATACCAATTGCTGACATATAGTGTTAACCTAAGTAGTGTTTTTATTATAGGGTAGAGGTGGTTAGGAAAAATTATCTCACACTTGAAACTAAAACAAATGGATGACTGCATGTTATCTCAAACATATAATGGAGCATTGTCTAATAGACTCTTTCAAAGATTATTTAATTCTCTGGAAGAATGCATTGTTTCTTTTACTTACTCTTTTTTTATTTGGCTGAGACTCCATGAGATTAGATATTAAACCGGTTTTTAACAAAAGAGTAAATTTTGTTGTTCAGAAGCAATATAAATTATTTTATCTAGTAGAAAAGATAACACAAACGTAGTTTTATTGCATTGTAGAACATCAACCAACTTTACATCTATTTAATTTTCTCTCAGCATTCTGTCTTTAATTCACTTTCTGTCCATAACAGTCTTTCTTATTCTCTTTTAGACCAGCTTTATAATTCTGCTGGATCCCTCACTAATGAGTTAAGTCAATTTTTGTCACTTGCTCACTACACATTTGTATTAAATTCATGTTTTGGCTTCCTGAAAATTATACCCTGAAAAACTATGAGAACACAGTAGTCCTTTATAGAAGAAGTCCTTTATAGAAGAAGTAGTCCTATATAAGAAGTCTTTATAGAGGAAAGATGGCTACTTAGCTATATAATTTCTACTTTTCTTAAAACATAAAATGTGCAAAAAGGATTTTGATGGTAGAAAATAGAGTGTCCTTTCATTCATTTATGATATGAAGCTCAGCCAAAATAGATAGAAAAGATGTATTCCCTTACAAATAGATTAACATATGAAAAATCAGCATTGAAGATGGTACATTATACTTGATAAAACAATAAATGTATACTCTCTGCAATTAAATGAAAATGATTTAATCTTTGGTTGACTTGATATCAAAAGCTAAATATTGTTAAAACATGTTGTCTGATAGAGACCCAGCCTGTTTCCATATGAAGTCTTGTTTGTTTGTCTGTTTTGAGACGGTGTCACTCTGTCACCCAAGCTGGAGTGCAGTGATACCAATCTTGGCTCACTGTAGCCTCGGCCTAAAGGACTCAGGTGATTCTTCCACCTCAGCCTCCTGAGTAGCTGGGACTACAGGCATGCACCACCACACACAGCTATTTTCTGTGTTTTTTTGTAGAGATGGGGTTTTGCCATGTTGACCAAGCTGGTCTGGAACTCCGGGGATCAAGCGATCCACTTGCCTCAGCCTCACAATGTACTGGGATTTACAGGTGTGAACCACTGCACCTGACCCATATGAAGAGGTATTAATTTCATTTCTGATAACTAAATTTCAAAATTATCTGGGCTGATCTAATGCATGCAAAGAATGGAGAGTAAAGTCTTTGCACAGCTCCCTGACCGTTTACATCGATGTCTTGATTTTCCTCCTCCTACAATATGTTATAAAACTAAAGTTTTAAAAATACCACTCTTATTTTCGTCTTAAATCCTTTAAAGACTCTTTTTGAATTCAGCACAAACTCTGTAGGTTATCATTCAAGGCTCTTTATTACACAAGTTTTTCTGACTTTTAGCTTTAGTATACACGACTTCGCTAAAAGGGCGGCAGATATAACGCGGGAGTTAAGAGTGCAAGTTTTGGAGCTGCACAGACGAGGATCCATGTCACGGCTCTGGCATTTTCTAGTAGAGACCTTGGGTAAATTATTTAACCTTCCAAGCCCCAGTTTTCTGATCTGATAAATGGAGAAAATAATAATAATGTAACATCATTTTCTTATTAAATATAAGTCTAAGATAATTTTTTCTTCTAAAAAACTCTTATAAAGATGTGCTCTCTTCTTATTGCTAGAAATTTACTTCTCACAATTTAATTATTAAATTGGCTTACTGGTATAATTACAATAGACATCTGTGATAAGAGCCACTTGTCCCCACGGCCTTCATAAAAAGAACAGCAGAGCTGAAATTCTTCTGATCACACAGATACTTGACTGTGAGCCAATTTGTCGACACTTACAAGGTAATCTGTGAGGAAATAACATACTAGATAGCTTGTTATAATCAATCAGTTCATCTGATTTACTCAAAACCCCATTCTCAATCAAGCGAATAGTAATAAGATAGAACTTCTTTTGTATGGAAAAGAGAGAGAAGAACTCAGAAATAATTAGAGCTGGCCAGAGGGTAGGATCATAATTTGAGTGAGAATCTTTGTACAACAGGTTGTGGCAAAAGGGCATTGTGCAAAACACAGTTGTTTACAACAAAAAGTAGGAAAGCCCCCAAAAGTCAGTAAAAATAAATTCTTAAATTGAATACCAGAGCCACTACAATTATTATTATTATCTACAAGTACCTATCTTCAGCAGTTCTTTCCTGTCTTAAATTTGCTCATGGTAATAGGAAACTGTCTCTAAAAATTGGAATGGATGAGGCTTTTCTCACAAAACCTTTTAAATATGGATGATAGGTGTCATGGTTTGTAAATTAACCTCTCTAAGAGGTTTTAAGAATAGAAGAAATGGCCGGGCATGGTGGCTCACGTCTGTAGTCCCAGCACTTTGGGAGGCCGAGGCGGGCGGATCACGAAGTCAGGAGATCGAGACTATCCTGGCTAACATGATGAAACCCTGTCTCTACCAAAAATACAAAAATTAGCCGGGCATGGTGGCAGGTACCTGTAGTCCCAGCTACTCGGGAGGCTGAGACAGGAGACTGGCATGAACCTGGGAGACAGAGCTTGCAGTCAGCCAAAATAGCGCCACTGCACTCCAGCCTGGGCGACAGAGCGAGACTCTGTCTCAGAAAAAAAAAAAAAAAAAAAAAAGAATAGAAGAAATAACTATCTTGAATGGATTAGGTGTATCTCAGAAGCCGGGATTCCATTTCAACTCTAGGTTTCTATGGTGTCAATGCTCTTTTGATTCTCCATAAAAGTTCAGAATGGCACTACTAAGTTTTGTAGTACTTACATGGAGTCAGGTGGTATAATTAGTCATCCAGCTTTAATAGATGATTCCATTAAAAATCTTTTTTAATAAATTAAACTTAATATTTGAGTAGCTGACTGGCTGAGTGTTGGTCAGATAGCTGTGTCCTAAATAAAAGTCCAAATTTCCTCACTAAGGAGCTATGACTGTTATTAACTCTAATTAGATAAATCCACATAAGGCTGGCTACTGGCGGAAATTGCTCCACTTCAAAGAAAGTTTTGAAGGCTATGAAACATAAAGTATGCACATAACATAAAATATGTGCATATAAGTATATAAACGCCACCAAATATACATTCACCTTCTATGGTAAATGATATAATATTATGTTGTAGTGCTTTACATAAGGCATTTTTATATTTGATGTCTTATTTGATCATAGCATGCTGAGCAGGAAAGAAAATAGAATCTCAAATTTGTGGATAAGAAAAGTGAGGTTGAGAGCTATGTGATGATTGAATAATTAATCAAAACCAAATCAAGTTGTTGTTAACAAAAATAATAATTTATAATTATAATATAATCACTTAATTGCCTTTGGAAAATTTCCTTAAGTGATACTTTACTTTTATTAAGTAGATTTGGGACTCTTTCCTTTTTAAGACTTATTAAAGATTTTGTGAATGTAATGTGAATTCACCATGGTACAAATTTTATTTCCTTATGATATGGAGACCATCATAGGCTCAAATGTATCAGAGCACTAATACTAACTGTTACTGATTGAATTGTGTCCTCCACAAAATCCATATATTGAAGCTCTAAACCCAATGTGACTGTATTTGAAGAGAGAACCTTTATGGCAATAATTAAAGTTAAATGAGGGCATATGGGTGGGTCTCTAAACTGATAGGTCTGGTGTTCTTACAAGAGGAGGAAGAGACAACAAAGTTATCTCTCTCATTACTCATAAACAAATAAAAAGTCATGTAAGGATGCAGCAGTCAGAGAAGATGGCCATCTACAAGCCAAGAAGAGAACCCTCACCAGAAGGTATTTTCGGACACTTTAATTATGAACTTTTAGCCTCTACAACTGTGAGAATATGAATTTATGTTGTTTAAGCCACCCAGTCTGTGTCATTTGCTCATGACAGCAGACTAATACACCAATAATATGAAGCAAATGAACTTGGACTGACTTTCCTTGGAGAAGGACACCATAGTACCGTTTGCCCTTTGAGTAAAAGCTACCTCCTCTTACTATCCCTTTGTGTTCTGGAAGAAGAGGTGGATGATTTGCACCTGCACCTGGAAGCCTCCTGGGAAGTGCAGGGTTCTGAATCCACACTTGTCCTTTGAGCAGCAATGTTACAGAATTTTTCAGTGAATTAAGGTTTCCTATTGAACTGAAAAGATACCAGTGATGCTAAAAGTGATCCAAATCCAAATGTAAGTGATGGCAATGGCAGGCCATCTGGAGCAGCCGCTGCCAAGACGCCGGCTGCAACGGGGAGGCACAGCCGGGGCTGCATTCTCCACGGAGCCAGCGGGAGCCAGGAACAAGTGGGAAACCCACCGCTACCAAGGTGGCAGGGCAGGAGCTCCCTGGGTGCAACTGCAGCTGTCCAAGCCATGGCTGCAGACCCCGGCCTCCCTGTGCTCTTGGACACTGGGAGCAGGCCTCCTGCCTGCTCTCCTGGGCACTGCTGAAGTCAACCAAGTCACAGCTGCAGACCTGGGCTTCCCTGTGCTATGTTTCCTGGGGACCGGAAACAGGCGGAAGCCCTGCCCTCCCGGGTTCACATGCAGTCACCCAAGCCGTGACGGAGGACCTGGGCATCTCTATAGTCTTGGGGACCTAGAAAGTATCCCCCTTCGTGCCTCATCGGTCTTGAAGGTGTCTGCTTCAACTGCCTGGACTCTCCCCACTCTCGGCACCGCTCTGATCTCGGGGCAAGATTGTGGCTGAGCCCTGGTGCTGTCACAGCCCAGTCGAGTGTGTGCATGCTTGGGGCAGCACTGCCATGCCAGACCTATGCTGTCTCAGACCCCTCTGGACTTTGGGCTCTGATAAGCACAAGAGGGAGGCCCAGTGGGTACTGAGGGAAGCTCGGCACTGGCCTGCCTGGATCTTCTTCATGAACAGCCTGGGCACCACAGAAAGCAGTAGAAGGCAGACAGGCTCCAAGGAAGAAAGGGATGGGTCCCTTGTGAAGCCCCGCCTTCAGGCTGGGGAAAGCCTAAAGCCTGGGGGCCAGGCGCCAGTCTCCTGGACCAGAGAGAGAACTTGTGGTGGTTTTTCCTGTGCCCGCCCATGGCTGCCCTTGGACCAATCAGCAGGTACTTCCTCCCCTCTGAGGCCCATAGAAACCCTAGACTCAGTCAGATTTGGGAAGACAATGGGAAGACTTGCCTGCAGAGAGGAGCTACCTACTCTAATGCCTCCTCTCAGATGAGAGTTGAACCCTGAATGGGGCAACCTGCCTGCAGAGAGGAGCTATCCACTCCAGGGTCTCCTCTGAGCTATTCTGGCACTCAGTAGAGCTCCTCTTCACCTTGCTCACCCTCTACTTGTCCACATACCTCATTCTTCCTGGAGGCAGGACAAGAACGCAGGACCTGCCAGGTGACAGGGTTGAAAGAGCTATAACAAGGCTGAAACACTCTCCTTGCTCACTACATTGCAGGTGAAGGGGAGAGAAGAACTGTGGCCCTTCGGAGACCCCAGACCTGGGAAGCTCCCGGAGCCAGGGCTGTTACTCCCTCTGTAGGGGCCTGCAGGTCCTGGAGTCTCCAAGCTTCTTGGCACCACAACATTCCCCAGTATCGGACATGGAAGCTGCTTGCAGTCTACCTGGTCCAGCCGCAGCCTCTCAGTGAGCTGGTGCCCGTGCCAGCACCTGGAGCTGCCATCCACTGCAGCAGCCAGTGTGCCTGACTGTGCAGTGGTCGGACCCCATGCTCGCTTGCTTACACACCCCTCACCACTCCACATGTGGCTCGCCCTTGGCAGGAATGGAATCCAGGCAGGTAGCGTGAGCCGAGCACAGCCTGACAGGCTGAGTGGACAGAGCAAGCCCAGCGGGCCTGAGCAAAACTCAGGCAAAGGTACCACTGTTCATAGAGGTTTCTGGCCAGAAAAGTAACATCCCAAGGATCGTGTGACATAAGAAATTTCTCAGGTTACAGCTTTCTCTCTAGAGTTCAACAGAAAAACCTGCAGGCTTATGAGCAAGGATTCTTTCTGGAAACCACTCAAAACAAAACCACTATGGATCTTCAAATTCTAGCTAAGTGTGCGAGTTTCTGAGAGTACATCAGGAAGTAATGTTTGACTACATGACCTTAAGGTTACTTCTTCTACACTTGCCAGTGTCTGAGCTTGTTAGGGCAGTGGTCGCAGATCTGACTTTGTTCACCTAGTGTTTGAGACTGAAACCTTTGAGAGCAATAGAAAACATGGCAGCTAAAAAGCTAGAACTGCAGGTAAGCTGTTCACATTTGTCAATCTCGGCTCACGGGAAACCTTCACCTCCCAGGATCAAGCAATTCTCCTGCCTCGGCCTCCCGAGTAGCTGGGATTACAGGCATGCACCACTACAACCCAGCTAATTTTCATATTTATGGTAGAGACAGGGTTTCAACCATGTTGGCCAGGCTGGTCTTAAATCCTGACCTCAAATGACACACCCTTGTCAGCCTCCTAAAGTGCTGGGATTACATGTGTGAGCCACCATGCCCGGCCAAGTGTAGAAGGTCTTATTAAAATACTTGTAATGAATAAAAGTGGGTTAGTTTCTAACAAATATTGGCAGAAGTGGTTGTGGATCATCTTCGAGTATTAAGTTTTAAAAGACTGGCTTCTGTCTTGCTCTGGGGGAAGCCATTTTGTGACCAGCCCTATGGAGAGGTGCACATGGTGAGGAACTGAAGCCGCCTACCAATAGCCATAGGAGTCAACTTAGATACCCCAGTCCCTTTAGAGATTGCAGCCCTCATCTACAGTTTACCTGCAATCTCGTGAGACACCTTGAGGCCTTAGCATCTAGCAAAGCTGCTCCCAAATTCTTGACTCTTACAAACTGCTTTAGTTAATAAATGTTCCAAGATGCTAAGTTTTGGAGTAAATTGTTACACAGAGATAAATAACTGTTACAATTAGATTTAATAGGTATCAAAGAAAGGCAGCACAAAACAACAAAGGCAAGTCACTTTTTAAACATTAGATTGGCCAAATTTTAAAAGAATAATACTCCCCAGTATCTACCAGGCACGCGCTATTGATGTGTATTTAATTGAAACTCCCTGCTTGGGGAATAATTTGCCAAAATTACATCTGTAAAACTTTAAAGTGCACATTTCTTTTTTATTTAATGGTTCTAATTCTAAAATTCTAACCTAGAGGAGTTCAACATTGTAAATGCCCCAGAAGGTATATTTTGGCATCACTGCATGCAATAGTGAAAAATGAATTGTCTAACAACTATCTATCTATTATAACAACTCTCTAGTGTCAGATGCTATCTCTGTAACAACTATCTATTATATGTCAGACACTTTTCTTAATGCTTACAAAAATCTATGAGATAGGCTCATGTTCAAATCCATTTTATGATAAGGGAAACTGGGAAGAGAGATGTGAAATAACGTGCTTGCAGTTACAAAGCTACTAAGAGGAAGAGAAGAGATATAAAGCCATGAAGAAGAGATATATAAAGTACATATATTGAATGTACTTTAATAAGTGAATGTTTAAATACAAAAACACACTTCAATTATGAACCATTTGATACAAATGTTTAAAAGAATAAGATATTTCTATAGACAATTTTACAAACTGATATCAGTGAACTTTTTTCTTTCAAGTGAAACTACATTTCAATGGCTGCTAACTAAATTGCCGAAGGGTGTTAAACAGGTTATGCTAATGAATATAGTGAACTAGACAGCTCTAGCAGATTACCCCTATGTGGAACGTGGGTCCATTATTTCTACAGTTTCTGAGTTTTTTTTTAAGAGAAACCTAAAAATCTGACTTTTTAAAAGTAAATTTTGTCATATTAAATGAATGGCAATAAATTATATTCTTAAAAATCTAAAATCAAATAAGACATTTCTGAATGCAGACTCCCCCCCGCTGTGTTCCAGATTGCAATCTCCCTGTGCATTAACAATAATAAATTAAGAACAGTTATTCAAAGTCACCTGACAAAACTTCACTGAAACATGATTGACTCCGTTATCACATCTAAATGAATAATGCCTTAATTAAAATGACATTGGCCACCCACTGGAAGCAGAGTAAAGGAGAGAGAAAGAATTGCTGCATCCAAGCAATCTCAATACAAATATTGCCATCCCAAGAATCTATGTATCAGGTACTTACATATTGTGGACCCTGCGTATGTTTATAGCAGAATGGTTGAGAACGTGGACTCTTGAGCTAGAATACATCTGTTTGAAGCACAGTTCCACCACAAACCACTTATTCAAACTCTGGGCCTCCGTGTCTCTATTTGTAAAGCAGGATATAATTGAATCCCATAGAGATGCTGTAAGAAAACAATGACTCCATAAATACCAGCTATTATTAATGTGGAGATAAAGTATTGTATTACCACAACCAGGTGCCAGAAAGCATTCTTATTATTTACCAGCCTTTCTGCTGACTTCATTCTCACAAAACAATTCCTGGTTATAATCACTTGTGTGCAATGAAAGAATGTCTTGGCCTGAAGGTGTGAAAGCAAACATTGTAGTAAAGATCTTAGTATATTTTTTAAAATTGCTACATTTTACTTTTATTTTTAAAATATCAACAGATAAAATTGTATGTTCTTACTATTTACAACATATTTTTGGAGTATGCATCCATTGTGGAATGACTAACTTGGTTAATTAATATATGTAATCACCTTACATAGTTATTTTTGTCATAAGGACCCTCTACATCCATTCAGTATTTTCAAGAATACAATATATTGTTAATTATGGCCAATATGTTGTACAAGAGATCTCTTGACATATGTCTCCTGTCTAATTGAAACTTTGTGTCCTATTATCAACATTTCCAAACATGCACCCCCAAAACCATTCCAGTCCCTGATAACCATCATTCTACTTTCCACTTACCTGAGTTCAACTCTTTCAGATTATGCAGTATTTTTCCTTTGGTGCTTGGCTTATTTCACTCAATGTAACATCTTCCAGGTTTATTCATGCTGTCAAAAACTACATAATTCCCTTATTTTTATAGCTGAATACTGTTTTATTGTGTATATTTATCACATTTTCTTTCTTCATTCATCCGTTGATAGACATTTTGGTAGATTCCCCATTTTAGCTACTGTGAATAATGTTGCAATAAACATGGAGATGCAGATATCTCTTTGAAATACAGATTTCTTTTCCCTTGAATATATGCCCAGTAGTTAAATTGATGGATCAGATGGCAGTTTTAGTTTTTTATTTTTTGAGGGACCTCCATACAGTTTTCCATAATTACATTGTCACTAACTGTGTGAGGACTTCTTTTTCCCCACATCCTAGTCAACATTTGTTATCATTTTTTTATAATAGTCCTTCAAACAGGTGCGAGGCAATATCTCACTGTGTTTTTAATTTGCTTTTCTTGATGCTTATGATGTAGAGCATTACATACAGACACACACACACACACACACACGTTGGGCATTTTGTATTATTGAGAGAAATAACTATTCAAGTCCTTTGACATTTTATTTTATTTTATTTTATTTATTTTATTTTTTTTGAGACAGAGTTTCACTCTTGTTACCCAGGCAGGAGTGCAATGGTGCAATCTTGGTTCACTGCAACCTACACCTCCTGGATTCAAAGGATTCTCATCCCTCAGCCTCCCTAGTAGCTGGGACTACAGGCATGCACCACCATGCCTGGCAAATTTTTTTTTTTTTTTTTTTTTTTTTTTTAGTGGAGACAGGGTTTTTCCACGTTGGTCAGTCTGGTCTCAAACTCCCGACTTCAGGTGATCCACCCTCCCAAAGTGCTGGGATTACAGGTGTGAGCCACTGTGCCTGGCCATTTTGCCTATTTTTTAATTGGTTTATTTATTTACTTGGCATTGAGTTGAGTTACTTATATATTTTGGATATTAGCACCTTTACAGTTGCATAGTTTGCAGATATTGTCTCCCATTCTATCAATTGCATATTCACTGTTGATATAGTCTGGCTGTGTGTCCACACCAAAATCCTATCTTGAATTGTAATCCAAATTGTAACCCCCACATGTTGGGAGAGGTACCCCATGGAGAGGTGATTAGATCATGGGGATGTTTCCTCCTGCTGTTCTCATGATAGCAAGTGAGTTCTCATGGCTTTATAAGGGTATCTGCACTTTCCCCACTTTGCTCTGCAATTCTCCTTCATGTCGCCATGTGAAGAAGGACTTGTTTACTTTCCTCTTTGCCATGATTGTAAGTTTCCTGAGACCTCTACAGCTGGCAGAACTCTGAGTCAATTAAGACTCTTTCCTATATAAATTACCCTCTCAGGCAGCTCTTTATAGCAGTGTCAGAATTGACTAATACAACTATATTGATTGTTTCCTTTGCTGTGAAGCGTCTTTTTAGTTTGATATAATCTCATTTGTCTATTTCTACTTTTGTTATCTGTTCCTTTGGCATATTATTAAAGAAATCATCGCCCAGATCAATGTCATGAAGTTTTTCCCTTATGTTTTCTTCTTGCAGTTTTACAGTTTTAAGTGCTACATTTAAGTTTTTTGTTCATTTTGAGCTGTTTTTTTTATATATAGTGTGATATAAGAATCTAATTTCATTCTTCTGCATGTGCATATCAGTTTTTCCAGTACCATTTATTGAAAAACCTGCTGTTTTCCTATTGTGTATACTTGGCATCTTTGTTGAAAATCAATTGACTGTAATAAATGGGTGGATTTAATTTTGAGCCCTCAATTCTTTTATTTTTAATTTCAACATTTATTTTAGATTCAGTAGGTAACTGTGCATGTTTGTTACATGGGCATACTCCATGAAGTTGAGGGTTAGGGCACATTTGATCCCATCACCCAGGTTATAAGCATCGTATACAATAAATAGTTTTTCAACCCTTCCCCTCTCTCTCCCCTCAGACCCAAGTAGTTCCCAGTGTCTATTGTTGTCATCTTTAGGTCTGAGTGTACTCATTGTTTAGCTTTTTCTTATAAGTGAGAACATGTGGTATTTGGTTTTCCATTTATTCAATAATTTGCTTAGGATAATGACCTTTAGCTACATCTATGTTGCTGCAAAGGAAACAATTTTGTTTATATTTATGACTGTGTAGTATTCCATGGTAAACATGTACCACATTTTCTTTATTCAGTCCATCATTAATGGGCACCTGAGTTGATTCCATGTCTTTGCTACTGTGAATAACAATATGATGAACATATGACTGGACATGTCCTTTTGGTAGAATGATTGATTTTCCTTTGGTTATATAATAAGTAATGGAATTGCCAGGTTGAAAGATAGTTCTATTTTTAATTCCTTGAGAAATCTCCAAACTGCTTTCCACAGTATCTGAGCTCCTTTATATTCCCATCAACAATATATAAGCATTCATTTTTCTCCGTAACCACACCATCATCTGTTATATTTTAACTTTTTAATAAAAGCCACTCTGACTGGTGTTACTTATGTCATTGTGGTTTTGATTTGCATTTCTCTGAGGATTAGTGATATGGAATATTTTTTCATGTTTGTTGGCTGCTTATATGTGTTCTTTTAAGAAATGTCTGTTCATGCTTTTTGCCCATTTTAAAAAATTGGGTTATTTGTATTTTACTTGTTGATTTACGTTCCTTATAATAAGATTCTGGACACTAGACTTTTGTTGGATGCATAGTTTGTGAATATTTTCTCCCATTCTGTAGCTTATCTATTTACTCTGTCGATAGTTTGTTTTGCTGTGCAGAAGCTCTTTAGTTTAATTAGATGCCATTTGTCAGTTTTCATTTCTGTTGCAGTTGCTTTTGAGGACTTAGTTACAATTTTTTTGCCAAGACCAATGTGATGTCTAGAAGCATATTTCTTATGTTTTCTCCTAGGATTCTTATAGTTTGACATTTAAGTCTTACATTTAAGTCTTTAATCCATCTTGAGCTGATTTTTGTATATGGTGATAGGCAAGAGTCCAGTTTCATTCTTCTGCATTTGGATAGCCATTTGGATATCTTCTGCCTATGGATAGCTATTGCAGTGCCATTTATTGACTAGTGAGTATTTACTGTATTGCTTATTTTTTGTCAACTTTGTGGAAGATCAGATGGCTGTAGGTGTGTGTTTTTATTTCTGGGTTCTCTATCATGTTTCTTTCATGTATGTATCTGCCTTCATATCAGTACTATGCTGTTTTGGTTATTATAGCTTTGTAGTATAGTTTGAAGTTGGGTAATGTGATGCCTCCAGCTTTGTTCTTTATGCTTAGGATTGCCTTGGTTATTCAGGCTCTTTTTCGGTTCCATATGAATTTTAGAATAGTTTTCCCTAATTCTGTGAAAAAGTGATGCTGGTAATTTGATAGGAATAGAATTGAATCTGTTGGTTGCTTTGGGTAGCTGGGCCATTTTACAACACTAATTCTTCCAATCCATGAGCCTGGAATTTTTTTCCTTTTGTTTGTATCATCTCTGACTTTTTTCAATAGTGTTTTGTAGCTCTCCTTGGAGAGCTCCTTCACCTCCTTGGTTTGATTTATTCCTAAATATTTTACTTTTTGGGGACTATGGAATTGCATTTTGATTTGGTTCTCAGTTTGAACATGTTGGTGTTTAGAAGTGCTACTGCTTTTTGTACTTGATTTTGTAACCTGAAACTTTACTTAAATTGTTTTATCAGCTCTAGAATTATTTTGCAGAATCTTTAGAGTTTCCTAGATATAGAATTATAACTCAGTGAAGAGAGTTTTTGTACATTGATTTTGTAACCTGAAACTTTACTTAAATTGTTTTATCAGCTCTAGAATTATTTAGCAGAATCTTTAGAGTTTCCTAGATATAGAATTATAACTCAATGAAGGGAGATTATTTAACTTTCTCTTTTCCTATATGGATGCCTTTTATTTCTTTATCTTGCCTGATTACTCTGACTAGGACTTCCAGTTGAATAGGAGTGGTGAGAGTGGGCATCCTTGTCTTATTCTAATTCTTAAGGGGAACGCTTCCAGCTTTTGTCCATTCAGTATGATGTTGGCTGTGAGTCTGTCACAGATAGCTCATATTATTTTGAGATGTTCCTTTATGCCTAATGTGTTGAGAGTTTTTATCATGAAAGAATGTTTGATTTTATCAAAAACTTTTTCTGCATCTGTTGAGATTAACATAGGGCTTTTGATGAGACACACAGATAGAGGGTGTGGGCCAGCACAGCAAGCGATGAGAAGTGAAGAGGATAAAAAGGAATCCCTATGGACATTTTAACAATATTAACTGTTTAAATCCAGAAAAACAATATATCTTTCAATTTATTTGTGCCTTCTTTAATTTCTTTCATCGATTATTTGTAATTTCCAGTGTACAGATCTTTCACCTACTCAGTTAAAGTTATGACAAAGTGTGTATTACCAATAACATAAATAGTCCATTAATACATATTTTGTATGCTCTATATATGTATATAATATACTGTATTCTTAAAATAAAGTATGATAGAGAAAGAAGGTTATTAAGACAATCACATGCAAGAAAAAATATAGTTACTCTTTGTTAAGTAGCAGTGATCATCATAAACACCTTCATCCTTATCATCTTTATGTTGAGTAGGCTGAGGAGGAAGAGGAAGGGAATGGTTAGTCCTTCTGTCTGGAGATGACAGAAGCAGAAGAATATTTTTACATATGTGGACCCCTATGTTCAAACTCACATTGTTTAAGAGTCAACTACAGAAGGAAATAATGTCAAGAATATAAATGAATAAAATTGAGAGTAAATGATAAAGTCAACAAAAGCCAAAAGCCAGTTTTATAAAAAGATGAAGAAAATTGATACATCTCTAGCAAAATTCGTCAGGAAATTAAAGAGAGAAACACAATGTCAGAAATGATTAAGAAAATGTTACTATAGATCCTACAGAAAATATGATATAATAACTAAATATTATGAGTAAATACATGTCAATGAGTTTGATGACTTAGATAATATAGGAAAACCAATAAAGGATACGAGTTACTAAAATAAGGATTATCGACCCAGGTCCTATCAATGCATTTAAAACCAAAAATACTTATCTGAGGCTGCATCTCAAGCTGGTATTGTGACTATGTTGTCAGAATTAGTAGAGAGCTTCCTAGAGTGATCATATTGAAAGATAATTATTAGGATGTGTGAATTTTATCACTTGTATTTTCTTAAGCCATTGGTTGTCCAAGTCTTAAGTAATTTGTGATGTACCATGACATCTTGTAGGCATACATTAAAGGACTTAAAAATAAGCAGAGGAAAACTTCTGTCATCCTCTGTGATTAGTTTTTGATGAAAGACAGATTAGATAAAAGAAGCAGAACACATGAATAGGCCTAGATTTGTTTGGAAAAAAAAATTTACAAGTTTGAACTTTCCCACCAGGTCAAGGTGTTTTCACTAGTAGACTCTAACTACTGGTAAAGCAATGATACCAATCTTACACAAATGTTTCACCTATAAAAGGAAAGAGATCACTTTCTATATAATTTTATGAGGCCAGACTAATTATGATACAAAAATTAGTTGCATATATTTCAAGAAACAAATAGCACAGAACACAATCTCTTATGAAAAGACATGTAAAAATCCGTAACAAAGTACAAAATACATTCTACATTATATAAATAGTATAAGACATGACATTATGCTGTTATCCCAACAATATAATGTTGATTTAATAGTTTAAAAATTAGTCAAAACCATTATCAAAATAATAAAAAGGACAAAATTCATATGATAATCTTAATACATGTGACAAAAACATTTGACAAAATTGAACACCCATCTATGATTAAAAAATAAAAACCTCCCAGCAAACTAGGAATAAAAAGAAAAACCTACAGTTAGCATAATGCTTAATTGTAAAATACTAACTGCTTCCACTTAAAATCAGAAATCAGATAAGGATTTCTGCTCTCACCACTTGATCAACACCTTTGTACTGGAAGTGTTAGCTAATTCAGTAAGAACCAATAACAAGTAACTAAATGACTTATGGGTTAGAAAGAAAGAAAAAAGAAGTGTCTTTATATGCATACAATATGGTTGTTTACGTAGACAATCCAAAGGAATCTACATAAACATAGCTAATAGATCTACTTAATGAATTTAACAACATTGCAGTGTAGAATGACAATTTATAAATATCATTTTGCTGTCTATATGCTAACAATTATTAGAAATAAAACTTGCTAAAACAGACCTCTAGTTTGAAAACATAAAATATTTCTGACAGAAGTTATGGTTTATAAGATACATATAAATTCTCTCTATCTTTTTTTCTCTCTCTTATTTAAGAAACAAGATTTTGCTGTGTAGCACAGGCAGAAGTGCATGGGGTAGGGTGACTATTTACAGGAACTGTCATCGCTCACTGCAGCCTGGAACTCCTGGGCTCGAGGGAACTTCTTGCCTCAGCTTTCAAAGTAGCTGGAACTACAGATGTGCCTCACCATGCCCAGCAGAAGTTAAATTTAAAAAGATCTGAAGTAATGGAGAACATACTATATTAATGGATGAGAAGACTAAATGCATTGAACATATCAATTATCTCAAATTAATCAATCTGATTTAATGCAATCCCAATCAAACCAGGCTTTTAAAATATAAACAAAAAACCCGACTCGAAAATGTATGTAGAAATGTAAAGAATCAACAGAAGCCAGAATGATTTTGAAGAAAACAAAGCTGAGGAACTTAAGCTTGTTGATTTTAAAGTTACTACAGTAATTACTACTGTAAAGATACAGTAATCAAAATACTATACTATTTACATAAGGCCAAATAAAGAGACCATTCAAAGAGAGTAAACTTCTATGATCCAATCAATGGTTTTTCAAAGGAGGCACCAAATAATTTCAATGGGGAAACAATATCTATTTAACAAATAATGTGGAGGAATGAAATATAAAAATGAAAAATATGAACCTGACCTCAACAGCCTGCACAAAGATTAATTTGAGAACACTTCATAGAACTATATTGTAAAAGCTAGATTTATAAACCTTCTAGAAGCAAACATAAACATTTTTGTGACATTGAGGTATGCAATGATTTTTAGGCTATTAGGAGCACTAATCAGAAAGAATAAAAATGGTCAATTGATTCCATCAAACTTAAACACTTGCTCTTTGAAAGACATTCTTATGAAAATAGGTAAGCTGCAAATTGGAAGAAAATATTTGCAGTGCATATACCTGGGGAGGAAAAAAAAAAAAAAAAAAAAACCTCATAACTCAACAATAAAAAGGCAGCCCAGTTAAACAATGGGTAATGATCTGAACAAACACTTTCCAAAGAAAAATATGAGAGTAGCCAGGGCTGGGTGCGCTAGCTCACACCTGTAATGCTGTCACAGGATCATTAAAGTGTCGCTTTTCCAGCTTGAAACTTCTGTGGCTGGTGGCACTTTTGCCTGAGTTTTTCTTGGGCCCACTGAGCTTGTTCTGCCCACACTGCCTGGCAGACTGTGCTCAGTTCATGCTACCAGCCCACATCCCATGCCTGACAAGGGTGAGCCAGGTGTGGAGTGGAGGAATGTGTGAGCAAGTAGAGTCTGGCCACTGTGCACAGTCAGGCATGCCAGATTCAGTGGGATGGGTAGCTCCAGGCACTACACAGGTACCAGCTCCCTGTGATGCTGTAGCTAAACCAGACATACTGCAATGGACTTCCACTGTAGGGACCAGGGAACACAGTGTAACCCAGAAGTCTGGGGATGCCAGGAACTGCAGATCCCCAAAGATGGTGTTACAGCTCTGGCTTGGGGAGGTTCTAGGTCTGGGTTCCCCAAAGGGCCTCTAATATGGTTGGGCTGTGTGTCCCCACCCAAATCTCGTCTTTTAGCTCCTACAATTTTCATGTGTTGTGGGAGGGACCGGGTGGGAGATGATTGAATCATGGGGGTAGGTCATTTCTGTGCTGTTCTTGTGATAGCGACTAAGTCTCACGTGATGTGATGCTTTTAAAAGCGGGAGTTTCCCTGCATGAGCTCTCTTTCTTTGCACACTGCCATGCATGTAAGACGTGACCAGCTCCTCCTTGCCTTCCACCATGATTGTGAGGCCTCCCCAGCCGTGTGGAACTGTAAGTCCATTAAACCTCTTTTTCTTCCCAGTCTCAGGTATGTCATTATCAGCAGCGTGAAAATAAACTAATACAGCTGCAGCTTTTCTCTCCTTCTCTCCTTCTTGTCACCCACAAAGTTGTGAGCAGGGGGATGTTTCAGTCCTGTTTGTGTTTGTCTTTCAGTTCTGCCATTCGATGGGTCCTGAGTACTTTTTCTGCATCCAGGAAGAATGAAGTATGTGGACAACTGGAGGGTGAGCAAGGTGAAGAGGAGCTTCATTGAGCTAAGGAACAGCTCTCAGGAGATCAAAAGAACAAAGGTGCCACTGGCCACAGATGTTTTGAGCTGGAAAAGTGACACCCTAAGGATCCTGTGACAACACTACAGGTGTGAGACACTGCACCCAGCCATGGCTACTCATATTTTATTTTGGGAAGTGTTTGTTCAGATCATTGCCCATTATTTAACTGGGCTGTCTTTTTCTTGTTGAGTTATGAAGTTTTCCAGATACATGCACAGCAAATATTTTCTCCCAGTTTGCAGCTTATCTATCTTCATAAGAATGTCTTTCAAAGAGCAAGTGTTTAAGTTTGATGGAATCAATTGACCATTTTTATTCTTTCTGATTAGTGCTCCTAATAGCCTACAAAATAGCTCCTTTCCACAGGCAGGGCATCCCGACAAGTGTCCAGCTCTCAGCAGAGAGGAGACCCATAGTGGGTAGCTCCTTTCCACAGATAGGTAGTCCTGATAAGTGCAGCCCTCAATGGAGACGAGAGCTGGAGTGGGTAGCTCCTTCATGCAGGTGGTAGTCCCAATGTCTGGCTGAGTCTGGGGTTTTTATGGGCTCAGAAGGGAGGAAGTGTGTGCTAATTGGTTCATGGGCAGCCATGGGTGGGTCCAGAGAAAACAGCATAAATTCTCATTCTGGGGAGTAAACTCTACTCAGAACTGGCAGCCAGGCCCCAGGATTCAGGCTATCCCTGGATTGAAAGTGAGGTTTTGGCCAGGTGTAGTGGCTCATGCCTGTAATCCCAGCACTTTGGGAGGTTGAGGCGGGTGGATAACGAAGTCAGGAGATCAAGACCATCCTGGCTAACACGGTGAAACCCTGCCTCTACTAAAAATACAAAAAATTAGCTGGGCATTGTAGTGGAGGCCTGTAATCCCAGCTTCTCAGGAGGCTGAGGCAGGAGAATGGTGTGAATCCAGGAGGCAGAGCTTGCAGTGAGCCCAGATCGCACCACTGCACTCCAGCCTGGGCAACAGAGAAGGACTCTGTCTCAAAAAAAAAGAAAAAAAGAAAAAAAGGAAAAAGAAAGTGGGGTTTCGTTGGAGACCTGCCACTCTCCACCCAGGAACCTGTCTGTCTTCTGCCATCAACATGCCATCCATGGCTGAGTGGCTGTAGCTGCATCCTGGAGCACAGGTCTTCCGCCCACCCAACTCGGTAGGGAACAGTGCTCCAGATGGACCACCACCACTATCAATCTCAGAACTTTGGGAAACTGAGGTAGGTGGATTGCTTGAATCGAGGAGTTTGAGACCAGCCCAGACAACATGGTGAAACCCCATCTTTACAAAAAATACAAAAATTAGCCAGGTGTGATGACACAAGCTGTAGTCTCTGCCACTCTGGAGACTGAGGCAGGAGCATACTTGAGCTCAGGCAGTCAAGGCTGCAGTGAGCCAAGATTGCATCACTGCACTCCAGCCTGGGTTACAGAGTGAGACCCTGTCTCAACAACAACAACAACAAAAATAGAATAGCCACTATGCACAAGACAAAGAGTTCAACATTGTCATAAAAAACAAAAAACCAAGAGATGACACATTACAATGGCTAAAAGGTAGTAATACCAAATGTTAGCAAGGACTTTAAAATGGGACAGTCACCATAATGAACTGTTGGTCAGTTTCTTACTAACTTGAGCATACACCTACTCTAAAACTCAACACTTTCATTCTAGGTATTTCATTCTAGGTTTATACAAAAACAATAAAAATATATGTCCAGGAAAATACTTACATGTGAGGGAAGGTTCGTAAGAGCTTTTTTCATAATAGCTCCAAACTAGAAACCACACAAATGTTCATTGCACAGGAGAATGAATAAAGTTACAGTATATTCATACAATAGAATAATACTCAGCAATAAAGTGGTATGTACTACTGATGTGTGTAGTACCATAAAGCAATCTTGAAAGCATTATATTGAACATCAGTAGACACTCACTTAAAAAGTATACAAAAGTTTATTCCACTTATATGAACATTAAAAATAGGCAAATTTAAGTGCTTACCTCTGATGTCAGAGGATTCTCTGGGAATGTGAATTTTTGGGGGTTTTTGAATTACACAAATATATATAATTGTCAAAATTCATCATCATTTATACTTAGGACTTATGCCTTCCACTGGATGCAAATTTTGCCTCAGTTAAAAAATAATCCAAAGTGGGACAAATGCTATGTATGAAACTAACACTAAAAGACCTCAATATTGGAAAGCAAAGAGACACAAGGATGCTCAACTTTGGAGAGAAGGAAGAGAAATAAGGTTCATATAGAATCTCTGAGACAAAATCTGATTTAAGATTTCATGAACAGATCCTGGAATGATTTCAAGAGATTAAAGTATGTAAATGTAAAGTAGAAGAGGAAAAATGAGTAAATGAGAGGGGCAAGTTTAGTTTCCTGTTGGATGTGTAAGCTAACTTTTATTGTATGTCTGCTACATAACACATTTTGTAATATATGCATACTATATAAGAATAAATATGATCTTTTTTTTTTTTTTTTTTTTGAGACAGAGTCTCACTCTGTCACCCAGGCTTAAGGGCTGTGACATGATCTCAGCTCACTGCAACCTCCACCTCACGAGTTCCCGTGATTCTCCTGCCTCAGCCTTCATGGCCAGTAGCTACACATTTCAATTTGTCTGCATAGTGTTGTAAATAAATTGAACTAAATATTAGCATTTAAAGATTGTAATATTTTCATAAAATACAATTTTCTGCAAAATCCTGAAAATTGGAAGATTTACCTTTCTTGGTTTCTATTTTCTTTTATAAAAAAACTTTGTGGGCCAGGCACAGTGCCTCACGCCTGTAATCCCAGCACCTTGGGAGGCAGAAGTGGGTGGATCACGAGGTCAGGATCAAGACCATCCTGGCTAACACGGTAAAGCCCTGTCTCTACTAAAAACACAAAAATAGGCATGGTGGGATGTGCCTATACTCCCAGCTACTTGGGAGGCTGAGGCAGGAGAATTGCTTGCACCTAGGAGGCGGAGGTCGCAGCCTGGGTGACAGAGCGAGAATCTGTCTAAAAAAAAAAACTTTGTGGGTCAGGTGTGGTGGCTCACACCTGTAATCCCAGCACTTTGGGAGGCCAAGGCAGGCAGATCACAAGGTCAGGAGATTAAGACTATCCTGGCTAATACTGTAAAAACCTGTTTCAACTAAAAATAAAAATAAAAATAAAAATAATTATCCGGTCGTGATGGCATGCACCTGTATGTAGTCCCAGCTGCTCAGGAGGCTGAGGCAGGAGAATTCCTTGAACCCGGAGGCAGAGGTTGCAGTGAGCTGAGATTGCGCCACTGCACTCCAGTCTGGGAGACAGAGTGAGACTGTCTCAAAAACACAAAACAAAACAAAAACTTTGTTTTGCTTTATTTCTTCTAAAAAAACAGGACACATATGCAGAATATGCAGGTTTTGTTACATAGGTATATGTGCATCACAATGATTTGCTGCACCTATCAACCTATCCTCTAAGTTCCCTCCCTCACCCTCCATCCCTTCAACAAGCACTGCTTTGTGTTGTTCCCCTCTCTGTGTCCAAGTGTTCTCAATATTCAGCTTCCACTTATGAGTGAGAACATGCAATATTCGATTTTTTGTTCCTGCGTTAGTGTGCTGTGGATAATGGCTTCCAACTTCATCCATGTCTCCATAAAGAACATGATCTCGTTCCTTTTCATGGCTGCATAGTATTCCACGGTGTATATACACCACATTTTCTTTATCCAGTCTATATCACCGATGGGCATTTGGGTTGGTTCCATGTCTTTGCTCTTGTAAGTAGTGCTGCAGTAAACATACATGTGCATGTGTCTTTATAGTAGAATCATTTATATTCCTTTGGGTATATACCCAATAATCAGATTGCTGAGTCAAATGGTATTTCTGGTTCTAGATCTTTGAGGAATTGTCATACTGTGTTCCACCATGGTTGAACTAAATTACATTCCTACCAACAGTGTAAAAGTTTCTTATTTCTCCACAGCCTAGTCAGCAGCTATTGTTTCTTGATTTTTTTTTTTTTTTTTTTTTTTGAGATGGAGTCTTGTTCTGTCACCCAGGTTGGAGTGCAGTGGCCAATCTTGGCTCACTGCAAGCTCTGCCTCCCGGGTTCATGCCATTCTCCTGCCTTAGCCTCCTGAGTAGCTGGGACTACAGGTGCCTGCCACCTCACCTGGCTAATTTTTTGTGTTTTTAGTAGAGACCGGGTTTCACCATGTTAGCCAGGATGGCCTTGGTCTCCTGACCTCATGATCTTCCTGCCTCAGCCTCCCAAAGTGCTGAGATTACAGGCGTGATCCACTGCACCCATCCTGTTTCTTGATTTTTTAACAATTGCCATTCTGACTGGCATGAAATGGTTTGTCGTTGTGGTTTTGATTTGCATTTCTCTGATGATGATCAATGATGTTGAGCTTTCTTTCATATGTTTGTTGACTTTTGAGAAGTGCCTGTTTATATATGTTGCCCACTTTTTGATGGGGCTGTTTGTTTGTTTGGTTGTTTCCTGTAAATCTGTTTAAGTTCCTTGTAGATTCTGGATATTAGACCTTCGTCAGATGGGTAGATTGCAAAAATTTTCTCCACTCTGTAGGTTGCCTGTTCACTCTGATGATAATTTCTTTTGCTGTGCAGAAGCTTTTTAGTTTATTAGATCTCATTTGTCAGTTTTGGCTTTTTGTTGCCATTGCTTTTGGCATTTTCATCATGAAGTCTTGCCCATGCCTATGCCCTGAATGGTATTGCCTAAGTTTTCTTCTAGGGTTTTTGTGATTTGGGGTTTTACATTTAAGTTTTTAATTCATCTTGAGTTAAGTTTTGTACAAGATATAAGGAAAGGGTTTAGTTTCACTTTTTTGCATATGGCTAGTCAGTTTTCCCCCCAGCACCATTTATTGAATAGGAGATCCTTTCCTTTCTGCATTGCTTGCTTTTGTCATGTCAAAGATCAGAAGGTTGTAGATGTGTGGTGTTACTTCTGAGGTCTCTGTTCTGTTCCATTGATCTTTTTGTCAGGTATGTCAAAGATCAGATGGTTGTAGATGTGTGGTGTTGTTTCTGAGGTCTCTGTTCTATTCCATTTGTCTACATGTCTGTTTTGGTACCAGTATCATGATGTTTTGATTACTGTAGCCTTGTGGTATAGTGTGAAGTCAGATGGTGTGATGCCTCCAGTTTTGTTCTTTTTGCTTTGGATTATCTTGGTTATACGGGGTCTTCTTTGGTTCCATAAAATGTAAAGTAGTTTTTTCCTAATTCTGTAAAGAATGCCAATGGTAATTTGATGAAAATATCATTTAATCTATAAATTACTTTGTGTAGTATGGCCATTTTCATGATATTGAGTCTTACTATCCATGAGAATGGAATGTTTTTCCTTTTCTTTGTGTCCTCTCTGATTTCCTTGAGCAGTGGTTTGTAGTTCTCCTTGAAGAGGTTCTTCACATCCCTTGTTAGCTGTGTTCCTAGGTATTTTATTCTCCGTAGTGATTGTGAATGGGAGTTCATTCATGATTTGGCTCTCTGATTGTCTACTGTTGGTGTATAGGAATGCCTGTGATTTTTGCACATTGAGTTTTATACTCTGCGACTCTGCTGATGCTGCTTATCAGTTTAAGGAGTTTTGGGGCTGAGATGATAGGGTTTTCTAAATATGAAATCATGTTGTCTACAAGCAGAGACAGTTTCACATCCTCTTCCTATTTGACTACATTTTATTTCTTTCTCTTGTCTGATTGTCCCTGCCAGAACTTCCAAAACTATAATAAATAGAGTAGTGAGAGGGCATTCTTGTCATGTACCAGTTTTCAAAGGGAATGCTTTCAGCTTTTTCCCATTTAAAATGATATTGGGTGTGGGTTTGTCATAAATAGCTCTTACTATTTTGAGATATGTTCCATCAATATCTAGTTTATTGAGAGTTTTTAACATGAAGGTATGTTGAATTTTATCAAAGGCCTTTTCTGAATCTATTGAGGTAATTGTGAGATTTTCATCTTTGTTTCTGTTTATGTGATAGATTATGTTTATTGATTTGTGTATGTTGAACCAGCCTTGCATCCCAGGAATGAAGCCAACTTGATCGTGGGGGATAAGTTTTGTGATGTGCTGCTGGATTCAGTTTGCCAGTATTTTATTGAGGATTTTTGCATCAGTGTTCATCAGGGATATTAGCCTGAAATTTATTTTATTTTACTTTATTCATTTATTTTTTTGCTGTGTCTCTTCCTGGTCTTGGATTCAGGATGATGCTGGCTTCATAAAACGAGTTAGGGAACAGCCCCTCCTTTTCAATTGTTTGGAATAGTTTTCAAAAGGAATAGTACCAACAACTCTTTGTACTTCTGGTAGAATTTGGCTGTGAATCTGACTAGTCCTGGACTTTTTTTGTTTGGTAGGCTACTAATTATTGCCTCAATTTCAGGACTTGTTATTGGTCTATTCAGGGATTTCACTTCCTAGTTTAGTATTGGGAGGGTGTATGCATCCAGGAATTTATCCAATTCTTTTAGATTTTCCAGTTTATTTGCACAGAGGTGTTTATAGTATTCTCTGATGGTAATTTGTATTTCTGTAGGGTCAGTGGTGATATCCCATTTATCATTTTTTAATGTGTCTGTTTGATTCTTCTCTCTTTTCTTCTTTTTTTTTTTTATTTTTTAAAAATTAACAAAATAGATGGTTAACTAGATTTCTGCCTTAATATCATTATTTACCCAGGAGTCATTCAGGAGCAGGTTGTTCAATTTCCATATAATTGTGTGGGTTTGAGTGAGGTTCTTTTTTTTTTTTTTCTTTTTTTCTTTCTTTTTTTTTATTGTTATTATACTTTAAGTTCTAGGGTACATGTGCATAATGTGCAGGTTTGTTACATATGTATACTTGTGCCATGTTGCTGTGCTGCACCCATCAACTCGTCAGCACCCATCAACTCGTCATTTACATCAGGTATAACTCCCAATGCAATCCCTCCCCCGTCCCCCCTCCCCATGATAGGCCCTGGTGTGTGATGTTCCCCTTCCCGAGTCCAAGTGATCTCATTGTTCAGTTCCCACCTATGAGTGAGAACATGCGGTGTTTGGTTTTCTGTTCTTGTGATAGTTTGCTAAGAATGATGGTTTCCAGCTGCATCCATGTCCCTACAAAGGACACAAACTCATACTTTTTTATGGCTGCATAGTATTCCATGGTGCATATGTGCCACATTTTCTTAATCCAGTCTGTCACTGATGGACATTTGGGCTGATTCCAAGTCTTTGCTATTGTGAATAGTGCCGCAATAAACATACGTGTGCATGTGTCTTTATAGCAGCATGATTCATAATCCTTTGGGTATATACCCAGTAATGGGATGGCTGGGTCGTATGGTACATCTAGTTCTAGATCCTTGAGGAATCGCCATACTGTTTTCCATAATGGTTGAACTAGTTTACAATCCCACCAACAGTGTAAAAGTGTTCCTATTTCTCCACATCCTCTCCAGCACCTGTTGTTTCCTGACTTTTGAATGATCTCCATTCTAACTGGTGTGAGATGGTATCTCATTGTGGTTTTGATTTGCATTTCTCTGATGGCCAGTGATGATGAGCATTTTTTCATATGTCTGTTGGCTGTATGAATGTCTTCTTTTGAGAAATCTCTGTTCATATCCTTTGCCCACTTTTTGATGGGGTTGTTTGTTTTTTTCTTGTAAATTTGTTTGAGTTCTTCATAGGTTCTGGATATTAGCCCTTTGTTAGATGAGTAGATTGCAAACATTTTCTCCCATTCTGTAGGTTGCCTGTTCACTCTGATGGTAGTTTCTTTTGCTGTGCAGAAGCTCTTTAGTTTAATTAGATCCCATTTGTCAATTTTGGCTTTTGCTGCCGTTGCTTTTGGTGTTTTAGACATGAAGTCTTTGCCCATGCCTATGTCCTGAATGGTACTACCTAGGTTTTCCTCTAGGGTTTTTATGGTATTACGTCTAACATTTAAGTCTCTAATCCATCTTGAATTAATTTTCGTATAAGGAGTAAGGAAAGGATCCAGTTTCAGCTTTCTACTTATGGCTAGCCAATTTTCCCAGCACCATTTATTAAATAGGGAATCCTTTCCCCATTTCTTGTTTCTCTCAGGTTTGTCAAAGATCAGATGGCTGTACATGTGTGGTATTATTTCTGAGGACTCTGTTCTGTTCCATTGGTCTATATCTCTGTTTTGGTACCAGTACCATGCTGTTTTGGTTACTGTAGCCTTGTAGTATAGTTTGAAGTCAGGTAGCATGATGCCTCCAGCTTTGTTCTTTTGACTTAGGATTGTCTTGGAGATGCGGGCTCTTTTTTGGTTCCATATGAACTTTAAAGCAGTTCTTTCCAATTCTGTGAAGAAACTCATTGGTAGCTTGATGGGGATGGCATTGAATCTATAAATTACCTTGGGCAGTATGGCCATTTTCACGATATTGATTCTTCCTATCCATGAGCATGCTATGTTCTTCCATTTGTTTGTGTCCTCTTTTATTTCACTGAGCAGTGGTTTGTAGTTCTCCTTGAAGAGGTCCTTTACATCCCTCGTAAGTTGGATTCCTAGGTATTTTATTCTCTTTGAAGCAATTGTGAATGGAAGTTCATTCCTGATTTGGCTCTCTGTTTGTCTGTTACTGGTGTATAAGAATGCTTGTGATTTTTGCACATTAATTTTGTATCCTGAGACTTTGCTGAAGTTGCTTATCAGCTTAAGGAGATTTTGGGCTGAGACAATGGGATTTTCTAAATATACAATCATGTCATCTGCAAAGAGGGACAATTTGACTTCTTCTTTTCCTAACTGAATACCCTTGATTTCTTTCTCTTTCCTGATTGCCCTAGCCAGAACTTCCAACACTATGTTGAACAGGAGTGGTGAGAGAGGGCATCCCTGTCTTGTGCCAGTTTTCAGAGGGAATTTTTCCAGTTTTTGCCCATTCAGTATGATATTGGCTGTGGGTTTGTCATAAATAGCTCTTATTATTTTGAGGTACATTCCATCAATACCGAATTTATTGAGTGTTTTTAGCATGAAGGGCTGTTGAATTTTGTCAAAAGCCTTTTCTGCATCTATTGAGATAATCATGTGATTCTTGTCTTTCGTTCTGTTTATATGCTGGATTATGTTTATTGATTTGCGAATGTTGAACCAGCTTTGCATCCCAGGGATGAAGCCCACTTGATCATGGTGGATAAGCTTTTTGATGTGTTGCTGAATCCAGTTTGCCGGTATTTTATTGAGGATTTTTGCATCAATGTTCATCAGGGATATTGGTCTAAAATTCTCTTTTTTTGTTGTGTCTCTGCCAGGCTTTGGTATCAGGATGATGTTGGCCTCATAAAATGAGTTAGGGAGGATTCCCTCTTTTTCTATTGATTGGAATAGTTTCAGAAGGAATGGTACCAGCTCCTCCTTGTACCTCTGGTAGAATTCAGCTGTGAATCCATCTGGCCCTGGACTTTTTTTCGTTGGTAGGCTATTAATTATTGCCTCAATTTCAGAGCCTGCTATTGGTCTATTCAGGGATTCAACTTCTTCCTGGTTTAGTCTTGGAAGAGTGTAAGTGTCCAGGAAATTATCCATTTCTTCTAGATTTTCTAGTTTATTTGCGTAGAGGTGTTTATAGTATTCTCTGATGGTAGTTTGTATTTCTGTGGGGTCGGTGGTGATATCCCCTTTATCATTTTTTATTGCATCTATTTGATTCTTCTCTGTTTTCTTCTTTATTAGTCTTGCTAGTGGTCTGTCAATTTTGTTGATCTTTTCAAAAAACCAACTCCTGGATTCATTGATTTTTGGAGGGTTTTTTGTGTCTCTATCTCCTTCAGTTCTGCTCTGATCTTAGTTATTTCTTGCCTTCTGCTGGCTTTTGAATGCATTTGCTCTTGCTTCTCTAGTTCTTTTAATTGTGATGTTAGAGTGTCAATTTTAGATCTTTCCTGCTTTCTCTTGTGGGCATTTAGTGCTATAAATTTCCCTCTACACACTGCTTTAAATGTGTCCCAGAGATTCTGGTATGTTGTATCTTTGTTCTCATTGGTTTCAAAGAACATCTTTATTTCTGCCTTCATTTCGTTTTATACCCAGTAGTCATTCAGGAGCAGGTTGTTCAGTTTCCATGTAGTTGAGCGGTTTTGATTGAGTTTCTTAGTCCTGAGTTCTAGTTTGATTGCACTGTGGTCTGAGAGACAGTTTGTTATAATTTCTGTTCTTGTACATTTGCTGAGGAGTGCTTTACTTCCAATTATATGGTCAATTTTGGAGTAAGTACGATGTGGTGCTGAGAAGAATGTATATTCTGTTGATTTGGGGTGGAGAGTTCTATAGATGTCTATTAGGTCTGCTTGCTGCAGAGATGAGTTCAATTCCTGGATATCCTTGTTAACTTTCTGTCTCGTTGATCTGTCTAATGTTGACAGTGGAGTGTTGAAGTCTCCCATTATTATTGTATGGGAGTCTAAGTCTCTTTGTAAGTCTCTAAGGACTTGCTTTATGAATCTGGGTGCTCCTGTATTGGGTGCATATATATTTAGGAGAGTTAGCTCTTCCTGTTGAATTGATCCTTTTACCATTATGTAATGGCCTTCTTTGTCTCTTTTGATCTTTGATGGTTTAAAGTCTGTTTTATCAGAGACTAGTATTGCAATCCCTGCTATTTTTTGTTCTCCATTTGCTTGGTAAATCTTCCTCCATCCCTTTATTTTGAGCCTATATATGTCTCTGCGTGTGAGATGGGTCTCCTGAATACAGCAGACTGATGGGTCTTGACTCTTTATCCAGTTTTCCAGTCTGTGCCTTTTAATTGGACCATTTAGTCCATTCACATTTAAGGTTAATATTGTTATGTGTGAACTTGATCCTGCCATTATGATATTAACTGGTTATTTTGCTCGTTAGTTGATGCAGTTTCTTCCTAGCCTAAATGGTCTTTACATTTTGGCATGTTTTTGCAATGGCTGGTACCGGTTGTTCCTTTCCATGTTTAGTGCTTCCTTCAGGGTCTCTTGTAAGACAGGCCTAGTGGTGACAAAATCTCTAAGCATTTGCTTATCTGTAAAGGATTTTATTTCTCCTTCACTTATGAAACTTAGTTTGGCTGGATATGAAATTCTGGGTTTAAAATTCTTTTCTTTAAGAATGTTGAATATTGGCCCCCACTCTCTTCTGGCTTGGAGAGTTTCTGCCGAGAGATCTGCTGTTAGTCTGATGGGCTTCCCTTTGTGGGTAACCCGACCTTTCTCTCTGGCTGCCCTTAAGATTTTTTCCTTCATTTCAACTTTGGTGAATCTGGCAATTATGTGTCTTGGAGTTGCTCTTCTCGAGGAGTATCTTTGTGGCATTCTCTGTATTTCCTGGATTTGAATGTTGGCCTGCCCTACTAGGTTGGGGAAGTTCTCCTGGATGATATCCTGAAGCGTGTTTTCCAACTTGGTTCCATTTTCCCCCTCACTTTCAGGCACCCCAATCAGACGGAGATTTGGTCTTTTTACATAATCCCATACTTCTTGCAGGCTTTGTTCATTTCTTTTTCTTCTTTTTTCTTTTGGTTTCTCTTCTCGCTTCATTTCGTTCACTTGATCCTCAATCGCTGATACTCTTTCTTCCAGTTGATCGAGTCGGTTACTGAAGCTTGTGCATTTGTCACGTATTTCTCGTGTCATGGTTTTCATCTCTTTCATTTCGTTTATGACCTTCTCTGCATTAATTACTCTAGCCATCAATTCTTCCACTTTTTTTTCAAGATTTTTAGTTTCTTTGTGCTGGGTACGTAATTCCTCCTTTAGCTCTGAGAAGTTTGATGGACTGAAGCCTTCTTCTCTCATCTCGTCAAAGTCATTCTCCGTCCAGCTTTGATCTGTTGCTGGCGATGAGCTGCGCTCCTTTGCCGGGGGAGATGTGCTCTTATTTTTTGAATTTCCAGCTTTTCTGCCCTGCTTTTTCCCCATCTTTGTGGTTTTATCTGCCACTGGTCTTTGATGACGATGGTGACATACTGATGGGGTTTTGGTGTAGGTGTCCTTCCTGTTTGATAGTTTTCCTTCTAACAGTCAGGACCCTCAGCTGTAGGTCTGTTGGAGATTGCTTGAGGTCCACTCCAGACCCTGTTTGCCTGGGTATCAGCAGCAGAGGCTGCAGAAGATAGAATATTTCTGAACAGCGAGTGTACCTGTCTGATTCTTGCTTTGGAAGCTTCCTCTCAGGGGTGTACTCCACCCTGTGAGGTGTGGGGTGTCAGACTGCCCCTAGTGGGGGATGTCTCCCAGTTAGGCTACTCAGGGGTCAGGGACCCACTTGAGCAGGCAGTCTGTCCCTTCTCAGATCTCAACCTCCATGTTGGGAGATCCACTGCACTCTTCAAAGCTGTCAGACAGAGTCATTTGCGTCTGCAGAGGTTTCTGCTGCTTTTGTTGTTTACTGTGCCCTGCCCCCAGAGGTGGAGTCTACAGAGACAGGCAGGTTTCCTTGAGCTGCTGTGAGCTCCACCCAGTTCGAGCTTCCCAGCAGCTTTGTTTACCTACTTAAGCCTCAGCAATGGCGGGCGCCCCTCCCCCAGCCTCGCTGCTGCCTTGCAGTGATATCGCAGACTGCTGTGCTAGCAATGAGGGAGGCTCCGTGGGCATGGGACCCTCCCAGCCAGGTGTGGGATATAATCTCCTGGTGTGCCTGTTTGCTTAAAGTGCAGTATTGGGGTGGGAGTTACCCGATTTTCCAGGTGTTGTGTGTCTCAGTTCCCCTGGCTAAGAAAAGGGATTCCCTTTCCCCTTGCGCTTCCCAGGTGAGGGGATGCCTCGCCCTGCTTCAGCTCTTGCTGGTCGGGCTGCAGCCGCTGACCAGCACCGATTGTCTGGCACTCCCTAGTGAGATGAACCCAGTACCTCAGTTGAAAATACAGAAATCACCGGTCTTCTGTGTCGCTCGCGCTGGGAGTTGGAGACTGGAGCTGCTCCTCTTGAGTGAGGTTCTTAATCCTGATTTCTAATTTGATTGCACTGTGGTCTGAGAGACTATTATGATTTCAGCTCATTTGCATTTGCTGAGGAATGTTTTACTTCCAATTATGTTGTCAATTTTAGAATAAGTGCCATGGTGGCACTGAGAAAAATGTATATTCTTTTGATTTGGAGTGTAGAGTTCTGTAAATATCTATTAGGTCCACTTGTTCCAGAGCTGAGTTCAAGTCCTAGATACTTTTCTGTCTCGTTGATCTGTCTAATATTGAAAGTTGGGTGTTAAAGTCTCCCACTATTAATGTGTGGGAGTCTAAGTCTCTTTGTAGGTCTCTAAGACCTTGTTTTATGAATCTGGATGCTCTAGTATTGGGTGCAAATATATTTAGAATAGTTTGCTCTCCTTGTTGAATTGTTCCCTTTACTATTATGTAATCCCTTTCTTTGTCTTTTTGTCTTTGTTGGTTTAAAGTCTGTTTTGTCAGACACTAGAATTAGAATTGCAACCTTGCAATAATTTTTTTTTTTTTTTTTTTTTTGCTTTCCATTTGCTTGGTGAATTTTCCTCCATCCCTGTATTTTGAGCCTTTGTGTGTCTTTGCACATGAGATGGGTCTTGTGAATACAGCACATCAATGGGTCTTGACCCATTATCCAACTTGCCAGTTTGTGCCTTTTAATTGGGGCATTTAGGCCATTTACATTTAAGGTTAGTATTGTTATGTGTGAATTTCATCCTGTCATCATGGTGCTATTTGGTTATTTTGCACACTAGTTGATGCAGTTTCTTCACGGTGTCATTGGACTTTATATTTTGGTATGTTTTTGCAGTGGCTGGCACTGTTTTTTTCCTTTTCATATTTAGTGCTTCTTTCAGGTGCTCTTGTGAAGCAGGCCTAGTGGTACTGGAATCTCTCAGCATTTGCTTGTCTGATAAGGATTTTATTTCTCCTTTGCTTATGAAGCTTAGTTTGTCGGGATATGAAATTCTGGTTGAAAATTCTTTCTTTGAGAATGTTGAATATTGGCCCCCAATCTCTTCTGGCTTGTAGAGTTTCTGCCAAGACATCCACTGTTAGTCTGACAGGCTTCACTTCGTAGGTGACCTGGTCATTCTCTCTGGCTGCCCTTAACATTTTTTCCTTCATTTCATCCTTGGAGAATCCAAAGATTAGGTGCCTTGGGGTTGATCTTCTTATGAAGTATCTTAGTGGTGTTCTCTGTATTTCTTGAATTTGCATGTTTGCCTGTCTTGGTAGATTGGGGAAGTTCTGCTGGGCATTATCCTTAAGTGTGTTTTCCAGCTTGTTTCCATTCTCCCTGCCTCCTTCAAGTACTCCAATTAATCATAGGTTCAGTCTTTTTATGAAATCCCATATTTCTTGAAGGCTTTGTTCATTCCTTTTCATTCTTTTTTTCTCTAGCCTTGTCTGCATGCCTTATTTCAGCAAGGTGTACTTCAAACTCCGACATCCTTTCTTCTGCTGGGTCCATTCAGTTATTGATACTTGTGTATGCTTCAGGAAGTTCTTGTGCTGTGTTTTTCAGCTCCATCAGGTCGTGTATGTTCCTTTCTAAACTAGTTGTTCTAGTTAGCAGTTCCTCTCATCTTTTATCAAGGTTCTTAGCATCTTTGCCTTGGGTTAGAACATGCTCCTTTAGCTTAGTGTAGTTTTTTATTATCCATCTTATGAAGCCGACTTTGGTCAATTTGTCCATCTCATCCTTTGTTCAGTTCTGCACTCTTGCTGGTGAGAATCGCGATCATTTGAAAGAGAAGAGGCACTCTGGTTTTTTGGGTTTTCAGCATTTTTTAATTGATTCTTTCTCATCTTTATGAGTTTATCTAGTTTCAATCTTTGAGGCTGCTGACACTTGGATGGGGTTTTCGTGGGGGCTTTTCTGTTATGGTTGATGCTATTGTTCTTGCTTTCTCTTTGTTTTTCTTTCAATGGTCAGGTCCCTCTTCTGCAGGGCTGCTGCAGTTTGCTGGGGGTTTACCTCAGGCCCTACTCATCTGGTTCATCCCCATGCCAGAGATGTCACTCAAGGAGTTGGGAGAACAGCAAAGATGGGTGCCTGCTCCTTCTTCTGGGATCTCTGAATTTGAGGGGCATGAAGCTGATGCTAGTAGGGTTGGCCCTGTATAGGGTGTCTGACAACCTCTGTTGGAGGTCTCACCCAATTTGGGGGCATTGGGAACAAGACCAATTTAGCGAACCACTTTGTCCCTTGGTGGAGGGGGTGTGCTTCACTGGGGGAAAACCCAGTTGTTTGGGCTGCCCAGATTCCTCAGAACTACCAGGAGGAAAGGCTAAGTCTGCTGGTTCACAGAGACTGCAGCCACCCTTCCCACTAGGGGTTCAGGCCCAGGGAAATCCAGATTCTGTCCCTGAGCCTCTGGCTGGAGTTATTGGAGTTCCTGCAGGGAAGCCCCACCCAGTGAGGAAGGATGAGTCAGGGTCAGGCCTGAAAAGGCAGTCTTGCTGCCATTTGCCACAGTTGGAGTGTTGGGCTGTGGGAGACACATCTTGGGACCAAGTGGTCCAGCCTCCCTGGCTCCAGCAAGGCGAAAGTGCAGTCTGGAGCTATAGAGATGAATGCTGCCCTTCCCCGACCCAGGGAGCTTAGCATATTAGGCAGTTATGAGTCCCTGTGCTGGCTGTTGTCCTTTCCCCAAGGAGCTCAAATGGCTTAGACAGCAGGCAGCCACAGCTGTGGTGCTGGCAGCTTGGTAGGCTTAAGCAGATTCCAGCTGAGAGGCTGTTGAGAATCTGCGTAGCTCCAGGGTTGGGACGCTAGGCCCCAGTGGTGTGGGTTCGTGAGTGGGATCTTCCAATTCATGGGTTGCACAGTACCATGGGAAAAGCACAGTTTCCCTAGCTGGGTAGCATGCTCACTCACTGCTTCCCTTGGCTGGGGGTAGGGGGTCCCCTGCCCCATGTGACTCTCAGGTGGGCCACTGCCCCACACTGTTCTTCCTCTCCATGGATCATGCCAGCCTCCTAGTCAGTTCTGATGAGATAACCTGGATACCTTGGTTGCTGGTAAAGGATTCTCACACTTATTATGTTTTTTTTTTTAGATGGGAGTCTCCCCATGCCGCTGTTTCTAGTGGGCCACCTTGGCCTCGGCCCCACCCCTCCACCCCAGTTTGTACTTTCTTGTGGAGAAAAATCATCTGAAGCTCAGTAGCATGAAGATGATCCCCTTAAATAGAACCTAAATAGGATATGTTACCTGCCTGGTCCTTGTAGGTATTTGAGTATGGTTATCTGACATATGACCATGTCCGTTCAACTTCAGGGCCAGAGAGACTTAGGAAAAAGAAGATGATGTTACATAGTAAAACACAAGTTTATCCAAGTAGAGATTCCATGATCTAGGAGCTAAAGGATTTGTGTTTACTGGACGATAGCAACAGAATTGATTGTGCCAAAAGAAAAACATTCTGTGGAATAAAGACAAAAAATAGGCTGTCCAAAAGGAAAGCCTATTTCATAGTGACTAATCCCTTTGATGTGTTCCAACTTGTGGGGATGCTATACAGAAACTCACAAAGAAGAAATTATTTCTCAAAGTAGCTTGACGGATGTTGGAGAATCAGTCCTTCCCCTGAGAAGAGAAGGGAGGTCAGTCTCAGAGCAGTTAGCACCTATGTGATTAAGAGTTGGAAGGTGAAGGAAATTTGTAACTCACCTAGAGTATCTGGACTTCTATTTCTTTTTCTGAAAAATGAAAGTATGAGACTAGCTTCGTACAGCATTTTTCAGTTTTAACATTTTCTGGGTCAATGAATTATAATGACATTAAAATATGATCTAGTACTGTGAGTTCTTCCCTGACATTTCCATTCTGTACATACTAGTGCCTCCACCTAGAGTACAAAGTGGGAAATATTCTCCTTCCCAGGCACCAAGCTGTGACTCCCCTCCAGTTAAAACCTCACTTTTTCTCTGGTTCTTCTATACATACTTTCTATCTTCTACCCAGTCACGACAATTCATTGCATTCAGAGTCTGTTTAGGTTCTTCATGATCTCTGTGATTAGAAGAAGGATTCTGAGATCAAGGGTCTGTGTTTTTGTTTAATATGTGTAATACACCTAAGCCTGAAAAGGTAGAAAAACATGGTTAAACTCATAAATTGGAATTAAAATCACACCTAATTTTTTCACTAAACATACTTTTAAGTTAAAAGTATTAGCCAGTACTTTGTTTGGCATAATATTTTACACAGCATGTTAATACAAGATTTTCTTTGACTTATCACTTGGATCTGGTATTAATGTTACAAAGATTAGCTGTTGCTTTGGAATGAAAACATTGCAGTCCTACCCATACTCTACTTAGTAAGTCCCATTGTCCTTAGTTAAACTCTTTATATCTCTTATTTTTTTTAACCTGCACAATAGGAATAATGTCCTGTGAACTCTACTTCATGGTATGCTATGTTACATGAAATAAAATTAACCCGGTATACAGTAGCTTTTCAATAATGAATTTCAAATGTATTCTTTAGATTACTCCGAGGTCTGTAGTCGTGGTTACAGTGGCTATTTCTTCTAGACTCAGAATAGTCTAATGATGACTGTAGTCTTCTGTCTCTGACAACTTGCCGGTACTTATCCTGTCTGCACAAATCGGCTCAACAAATTTGGGGCCTTCAGTAACACCATACACCCAGTTTTCCTCAATGACAACTTACAAAATTCCAACTGGAATTAAATCAATATTCAAGAATCTTTGAAAGGAAGCATTTTTTCATACTATTTCATTTTGCTAAGAATTTCCCCAAAAGAGGTTTCCTGGAGTTTATTATTTGCATATTGGAGAATAAAATGTCCTTGTGAGAGGTGAGGGAGTGGTAGCTTATTCTAAAACCATCAGGGAGGGATTCTTGAAATTCAATTAATTCATTAATGCATATTGTCAATATTTACTGAATGATTACTATGAGGAGAATTATTTATGTTCTGATAATTTAGGGAAACAAAACAAGAATGTCCATGCTTTTATTAACAAAAGACACAAATAAATGAACAAATAAAGACTTGTAGAGATTGAATGGGGATAGTGGCAGAATAGGTTTTAAAAGAAATGGTTGTATCAGTCAGCTATTGCCACAAAAATGCTGTATAACAAGTGACTCCAAAAGTCAATTACTTAAAGCAAATTATTTAACTCTGTTCACAAGTCTCTGAATCAGCTAAGGTAACCTTGTTTTAAGCTCAGGAATCTCTGCCTTACACTGCAGGTGTGCAAGTCAGCTGGGGCAGCTTTACTCCATATGTCCCTCCACATTTTGGGATCATCTGAGAAAAGAGTTTCTCATGGCAATGACAGAAGAGAAAAAGGGAAAGCGCTATGTTTCAAGCACAAATCAAGCCTGTCTTTTTCTTATGTCTACTAACAGCCCACTGGCCAAATCTAGTCTAATTTCCTAAGTTAAACTCAAAGAGTGAGGAAGTATATTTCATCTGCTCTGAGAGGAATCAGGGAATGAATATTTGATGAACAGTAATCACAGTGTTCATTGCAGATCTTTAACAAAAAAGCTTGGAATGTTGCAGAAAAGCCAGAAGACCAATGTGCTTGAAACATAGGAACAGAAGGGGAGAATGGTAGAATATGATGATAGAGAGGAAGACAAAACCCACGCAGGTAGCATAGCCCATCATCAGGCATTACAGGAGGAAACCTTTAGAGTGTTTTAAGCAGAGAATGACAGGAGTAGATTTACATTTTTAAAAACTTTTCTGGAGTTTTTGAAAGCTGAAAGGGATCAAGGTTGTTTGTAGGGAGACTACTCGAGTGGTTATTATGGCAGCTCAGGAGAAAGATGGTGGTGACTTGGACTTGGGTGGCAATAATGACATAAGGAAAAGTAGTTGGATTTGAAATATGTTTTGGAACAGGCCTGCACCCCAGGGGTTTTTGCTAGCTTGGAAGTGGAGGGGAGAGAGAAACAATGTAAATGGATTCTAGTTTTTAGATCTGTGCAACTCAATAAATCATGGTTCTAATAACTGAAATGAAAAACTCTAGAGGGACAGAAGATTTTTAGAAAGATGTTTGGAGGAATCAAAAGTTTTACTTTAGACAATAAGTTTCCCTAATGAAACTCCAAGTAGACCTGCTAATGAGGTGACTGCTTATACAATTCGAGTAGTCAGAGATACAAACTTGGAGGTTATTAAGAAATAGATAGGATTCAAAACCATGAGACTTATCAGATTCACTGGGAAAGCACTGTAAATTTAAAAAGAATTATAAACCCAAGAAGTATGAATAATATAAAACCATTACATTCCAAATTTAACATGTAGTATATTCTTGAGAGAAAGAAAAAAAGTGTTTCACTGAATTTGCTCCTGGTAGACGGTAGCTCAAGTACATCTGCTCTGTTTCAGGTATTGCAGATGCCATGGAAATTTTCTTAGACTTTGTAATATTGAAAAAGAAGAGAGAAAGTTTTCTTATAATAACAGTTTATCTCATTTATTACATTAGATACACTAATTTATAAAACTAAGAAACATGAAAGAAGAAATTTGTCAGGAACATTTTTTCCTGTAATATTTTTATTTTGGTCTTATTCAAAAGGGAGACCTATAAGGACACCTACCTGAGCATTACACATAATGGGTGGTGATTTTGTGGGTATTTACATTTTTTCTTAGACATGAGAAGCAAGATTATAAGTGAAGTCAGCGATGGCTGCAATGTGGAGCGTGGTTAGTTAAATATGGTAACTCATTAACGTGTAAGTCCCAAGCAAAGCGTGTGTTGTAATTACGGTTTAAGTTGCAAAATATGCTTTCACTACAAAAATCAGTCATCAATTTTTCCAGGTTAATTACCTATAAGGATGCAACAACAGAGATAGGAAGAGTCGAAAGGAAATGAGCTGGGAATTTGTAAGGATTATGGGCAAAACAAGGTTACATACAGATTGGGAAATTCAACGTTTGTTTTACATTTACCTAAATCTCCAAGGTTGGGTTATACACATCCTATGTGGGTGTATGCATGCGAACACCCATCTGTGTTTCTAGAAAATAGACTTTAATTGAACAGAAAAATCAATTGGGTTCACAGACTTTGACATCATTATTTGTTCAGATGAATCAGTTGCAGCTTCAAATGATAGACTCATTTATAGAAATGGAGCAAACTTACAATTTATCTAAACATTCAGCTGATGATTGTACATGATCCAAGGACAATCTTCTTGAATGATTTTTTTAAAGTTAACTTTTCCAGTCAGAGAGGAAAAGGATGATGAGACAAAAGTCTGAGAAAACTGACCATAAAAATTCACATAAAATATGAAGATTAATGATAATAAAAGAGTGTTAAAAGGTATGGCTGAAAGAAACATTTGAAATTAAAACATGGAAAGGGCATGTAAGAAATTTAACATAATCAGTACTTTCATTCAATTTAGTAAGTATGTATTGATCACTTATGGATTATAAACCTTAGAAGTCAGAATGTTTTCCTTCTAGCAGTTTACAGTTTACCATAAACTGTATAAACAAACTACTGAGCATTTAACAGAAAACTAGGGAAAATAGAAGTAGAAAATACTACTTTCAGGACTCAAACTTGGAAATATTTTTGTTGATTAGGCCATAAAATACAGGATGATCAAAGGAAGGTGAAGGGGAGATTCCAGGTTGTGGAAACACAACAGGCCAAGTTTTGGACATTTAGGTTACCAAAAGATTGGAAAGGCCAGGAAGTTGTTATTGAGGTGTTAAAGTCACTAGAGCTATAGGAAGAAACTGTCAGGAGCTGAAGAACCAACGCTTGAGCTGGCCCTTCTCCAAACCAGATAAGCTTTCAGACCACTCCAATTCTTCAGGTGTTTCTGTTGATTATTTTCAGCAATTACCTAATAAAAGTCTGACATAAGTAACAGTACAAGCTTAGAAATCTACCTACTTTAGAGATGTTGCAATCGACAGGTACCTAACAAGTGACATCCACTTAAGAAGGCCAACACAGGAAGATTATTAAAGGACAATGTTTAAAATCTTTATCAGATATTTTAAGAACTAGGTAACCCTTAGAAGGATATAAGGTAGGCCAGGCACGGTGGCTCACGCCTGTAATCCCAGCACTTTGGCAGGCCGAGGCGGGCGGATCACGAGGTCAAGAGATTGAGACCATCCTGGCCAACATGGTGAAACCCCATCTCTACTAAAAATACAAAAATTAGCTGGGCATGGTGGTGTGCTTGTAATCCCAGCTACTCAGGAGGCTGAGGCAGGATAATTGCTTGAACCCAGGAGGTGGAGATTGCAGTGAGCCAAGATCATGCCACTGCACTCCAGCCTGGCGACAGAGAGAGACCCCATCTTGAAAAAAAGGGGAAAAAAAAGGATCTCGGGTAAAAAGCCTTTAAAATAAAAACAGTTCATCCATCTCCATAGCGAGGTGTCTACAATCTTGCATTAAAGGCTTCATTTAGGGAGTTCGTAGGGTACTTTTTAAGTGGAAAAATACATACTTAACCTTTATCCCTACAACAAATTGTTTTATTGGTTTATCTGTAGCTTGAAGGCATTAGATTAGAGCCAGAAACAAAAAACAAAAAACATTAAAAGAAAATACCAATTAGAGGTCAAAGTTTATCTACCTCATAATTCTACCAAAGTTATACATCTTTTTTCCCCAAAAGAAAAATAGCATATAGCATCTATTTGAGTTTGAATTATTTGACATAACTGAATGTTTCCCCTGTTCTTGAATGTTTATCATATATCTCAATTTTCACATTAACAACTAATATCCATGTTATATATTTAAAATAAATTTCCATTATTCTTTCTCCCCCTTTTTTCTAATTAATTAGGAATCAATTTTGTCAACATATTGAAGAAATCATTTCAGGAAAATAAGAATCACACTTCCTTTTTACTATTAGACTGCTATCATGCATTTTAAAAGATCATTCTTTGTATTTGCAATTCAAAAGCAGAGAAAACAACTAATTTAATTATCATGCAAAGTATATATAATTTTCCTGATTTGTTAATCAAAGTGGCTTTAAGAGGATTCTGTCACAAAGATGCTCTGATCATAACAGGAAAGTAAGCACAAATCCTCACTTGGACGCTAAGTGAAAATAAAGAGTTTCAAGCTTCCATTGCTCCCCCTAATGGTAGGAAAGCAGAAAACATCTAAATGAATGTATTTCACATTTGTCAACTAAATACTTTACAGAAACTTTCCTCCACGTATGTTCAATATCGTATTTTATGTAAATTCACAAAACAAACTAAAAGTAATAAATATATCATTTATTATTAAATTCCTGGTATTATATGAAAGACTCCTTACTATTCTGAGTAATTATTAAATGCTTGGAATTAATCTCTTTCCTTAAGTTTAGGGTAAAGGTGAAAAAGTTAAACTCATAGATTGTATAACATAAATCAGTTATCTATAGGAATCAATCTTATTTGTTTCTCAACTGTTACTATATGATTGATTTAAAAATTAAACAATGCTCAGACAACTTTACATTCAAATATTCACATCTCTAACAGCACTGACTTGTCAAATCACCCCATGTATCTTGAAACGCTTACTACAAGAAGAAAGCTTTACTCTAAAAGGCATTTTGAGCAATTTTCTTTCAGAACTCAGACAAAGAATGGGTATCAGTGTAACCCATTAAAAACACGAAGACTATCATAGAAAAGTGACTTTGGTGAACGGTGGTTATTTAGGATTGTCTCCTTGCCAAAAATACAATCTCATTTTTATGATGAAAAGAGTATTATAACAGGGAAAGAAAGCTTATGCAATAGTAAAAACAGTTGAGAAGGGAATTATACAAAGAATGAGACATGGCATCAAGAATGAATTCAAAAAGAGCAGAAAAATATAGGCACAAAAAGAGATAATGTACAGAAAAAAAAAGTCAGTGATACAACAATACAAATTTTTATGTGCTAACATTTAAGTAATTTAGAGCTGGATTTTATAAACATGAAATCGTTTTTCTAATACATTCAACCAAAAGTCAGCACACATAGTTCAGTCATCTCTCATTACTTACAATAAAATATTTTTGATTTGTTGGGAAATAATATCTTATTCCCTGGATCTATTATTTCTTTTTATTGGCTTTGTTTCTATTCTCTAAATTTATTTGCTTAATTTTTATAACTGATTCTCTGACTATATTCCATCTTATTCTAGCGTGGATTATTTAAAACCTGTATTAGTTTTGGAACCACTAAACATTTGCTCAGAAGTTTGAATTACCAGAAAATCCCCTAACTCTTCAAGAACTTCCAAGCCTAAGGAATCACTGATTTCATGCATTCATCCTTGAGGTTTTACTTAAAAATTAGAAATAACAGATCTCATATTTCACAAAATCAAAATGACTTTTGCAGTGGGGGAATGAGAAGTGGGAAAAGGATGACACTGGGGGTTCTCTGTCAGTATGCTGTACATAGCAGTGCAGTTGAATGACTCCTTCTGTGCGTCAGAAATCCAAAGCAGCAGCAGCAGCAATTAGGGAAGATCGTCACTTTCACTCAAGGTTCAGAAATGGGGGAGGAGAGCAGGGGGGGACAAAGGAAAAGGGGAGGAGAAAGCAGGGCGAAGGGGGGAAGGATAGAGGTGAAGATAGGGCACATCCTGCAAAGATAATGCCTGTACAATCAATGACATCATCCTCCTGCTTATATATATAGGGGAATGGCCAGAGCACCTCTCATAGTTCACTCACTTTCAAAGCCAGCTGAAGGCAAGAGGAAGTGCTAGAGAGAGCCCCCTTCAGTGTGCTTCTGACTTTTATGGAATTGGCTTGTTAGAAGGCTGAAAGATGATGGCAGGAATGAAAATCCAGCTTGTATGCATGCTACTCCTGGCTTTCAGTTCCTGGAGTCTGTGCTCAGGTAAGCAAAACAGAATTTCACAACTCCCTGAAGTGATTTCTTTTTTCTCTTTTGCAGTGTGTTGCTACTTATGTTCATGTATCTAGGGAGAAGAGTTGCTCCCTTTTATTCAGGATTTACCTTTTAGTGACAGAAACTGAATATCTTTTTCTCTGCCTTTATGATTACTGAGAGCTGCATTTTCCCTTTTAAAATCTACAAAGCAATAAAAGGGATTTCAATGAAACACTGCATGACCCCCTTTGGAATGCAACCACTAGAGGGAAAAAAAAAAAAAAAAAAAAAAAACCTTACAAAACTTTCAATTAGGCTGATCATTATCTAATGAGAAGTACAGAGACATTGGCTGTCAACCTGCAAACCTATCATTAAATCCCATTCCATTTAAAATGTTTTACTCTCATCCTCATTCAATCTCTTAGGAAACGGTGGCCCTCATGCCCTTGTAATAGTCCCCATATTATTTTCTTAATTGTTTGTGTTAAGATAACACATAAAGTGAAAATGGATGCTTACTGAAAAATGAATGAAGCATTATTTGTAGATATTCATTTCTAGAAAAATACAAAAATATTTCAGATCCTTTTTGAGAATACAGTTTGCATAGTCTAATAAGTATGCTATTAATATAACTGTTTGGCATTTTTTCCATGCCATTTAAGTTAATACAAAATACAGTTGGAGAATTGGTATTCTTATATTGATGGAAATGATTTGACTTCAGAGTGTTTTGCATGTGGTGTGAAAGGAGAAGTTATATAGTCCTAAATATCTATAAATAACACACTTTGAAAATAAGATTTAAATTGAAAGGTATAACATGAAATATTACAACCATTACAAAAGGCTGTACTTAATATTTAAGAAATATTTGAATGACCACTTCAAAGGGAAAAGAACACCTTAGGAAGTAAATGCAGCAAAAATAATTTAATCTGCTCCGTGCTTTTATGTATCATAAATATGACATTGAAATGTTTAACTCAAACTCATGCTATCATTTGATTTAAATTATGACATTAAAATCTAAGAAGATATAAAAGTGATTTATGCAAAATTTTAAATTTATTTTAATCATCAGAACATAACTTTCAGCTTCTACTTTTCAAATCTTATGAGAAAAAACAAACTTTTCTACAATTGTGATTTTATCTGAAAGTTATATGAGATTAAAGATTCACATACTTCTGGAAGAAAAACTGGGTTATTGATTAAGCACTGTGATGATTAACTTGAAACTACTTGTTGTAATAATGCAAAACTTATGAGGATTTGAGTATACATTGTTCATAAATTCCTAAAACAGATTATGTCTCTAACAAATAAGGAGAGAAGATCTCTTGTATAATTTAGGTTCTAGATAAAATTAAGCCAATAGTTTCTCCGATTCTGACATTTATTTTTACTGAGTGTGAAGTACAAGGAAGATAGAGTCATTTTAAACTTGATTTTTATTATCGTACACTATTTTCTAAATTTTCCTTCTCTGTAAAATATTCATTAACAGAAACTTGGATACAGTTTTTAAAAAAATCCAGAGACCCATTTTCAATGCTATTGTACATGTATTGTTGAACAGCTCCACTTTTGCTTTAAACAATTTTCTTAAACACCTATGATAAAATTAAGGATACATAATTCCGAATTCTTACTTAAAGTACAAATACAATTCTTTCAACGTATGTTTTGTAAAAAAGCATCTCAAGTTAAGTAAATCTCAGTATCTGTATTATTCTAAAATTATCAGTAAGCAATTCCCTTTGGTTTTGTCTTGAAAAATTCTCTTGTATAATCTTCATTATGTTGTGTTTTTAAATGTTAATATGCATATTTTCTATATATGTAAACTATGGCTGGTAAGAAATAAACTACTCTAGCATATTTGGTAAAATATGTGTTATACAATATAATCACATTTTAAAAATCTGAAATTCAAAGTTTAAACAACTCGAAGTCATCAACAGCTGTCTGAACAAATAATCATATGCTTATTTTCTTAGAAGTGCTTCTACTATTTTAGCTTCCTATTATGCTAAAATATACCTAAAATTTGTTTTTTAAGATTACTATTTTTAAGAAAATACATAAGAAAGACACTAACCTCTAAGACTACTTTTTAAAATTAACCTAAAATCTGTAGATTATGATATAATTATATGATATGTGATTATAGTAAACCTGATTTTGATTTTACTCAGATTCAGAGGAGGAAATGAAAGCATTAGAAGCAGATTTATTGACCAGCATGCATACATCAAAGGTAACTTTTTCTTTTCTTTAACTCTGGGTTGAAGAACATATGAACTTTCATTATCAATATGATATCCTTTTCCTATAGTAATAACTTCCCATCCAGATTTAAAAGTTCCTTAAGAGGCATTTCCTTTTTGAAAAAAAAAAAAATTCTTTTAGTTAAAAGAAGTTAAAGGTGTTGATATGACAGGTAAAGAAATTATAGTTCTATCAATCAGTATTTTGCAATTTTAATTAATTGCCACACATATTTACGTGCCTGTAAATGTTTTTAAAGGAACTTGTTTCCATGCCTTTTACATTGGGTATGATGAAAGGTATATTGGTCTCAGTTTAAATGAAAACAAAGTGAGCTCTTTGCCTTTGTTTATTATATTGGGGGAAATAAAAAGGTGTTTTTTTATTTCCTTAAATTAGAAATAACAGTTCATTACAACCTGCAAAAGAAATGTAGTAGAGAGGGGAGAGCAATGGACTGGCAAGCAGGAGCACTGAGATCTAATCCTGAAACAGTGACTTATTAAATATTTTATCTTTAGCAAGTGGATTAGTTTACCTTGCTTACCTGCGTTTCCTTGTTTTTAAATGCAGCTTATAGTCTTCTAGACATTTGCCATTCTATAATGTATTTAGGAATTACTAAACTGTACTCTTCATTGTATGTCTGGATTTAAATTCTCCCTATACTAGACACGTTATTTTCACATGTTCTAATTCTTTTTTCTTTAATTGAGCCAAATACAACTTTGTATTCTGGGCCCTATTACTCCTCTGCTGGGGTCTTGAAAGCAAGTTTCTAAAATTCCAATCCGTACCTAGGAATACGTTCTGCGGTACATGTGCAGGATGTGCAGGTTTGTTACATAGGTAAAGGTGTACTGTGGTGGTTTGCTGCACCTATCAACCCATCACCTAGGTATTAAGCCTAGCATGCATTGGCTATTTTTCCTAATGCTCTTCCTTCCTCCACCCCACCCTCTGACAGGCCCCAGTGTGGGTTGTTCCCCTCCCTGTGCCCATGTGTTCTCATTGTTTAGTACTCAATCAGAATACCAATGGCTACAACCTCTTCAGTTCAAAAATAGATAACTGAAGTTAATAGTCTGTGTTAGAAAATGGGATAAGTTACGTGCCTTGGTGTCTTGGTATAGATTTACCTAATTCCCAGGTGCAAGTTAATACATAAAGGTCCTAAATAATCTGTGATGCTACCCATAACAATTATTAATGTGTGGAATGCATTACTATCTTCATGCTTTGTAATTGTCCACATTTAATAATACCATCTTTGTCACTGCCCCATTACACATTAAGCTGAAATGTAATAGATATGGAATAATTTTTTATTTTTAATTTTTCATCTGTGATATATATATCATATTTATATATTTCTGCTGTCATTTTAATTTCCTTGCTTTTTTACTTTGCTCTGTGTGTACACAGATAAGTGCACGTGTATGTGAATATGACTATTGCGTTTTGTTAAATAGAATTTATGAGATATTGGCACTATACAACTTTGTGAACATAATGTTACTAAATAAATAACACTGTGTTTATTAGACTGCAGTAGCAATTAGATCCTAAATGTGATGGTTTAGCACACTGGGAATTCATTTCTTGCTCATGTAACACAAGTTTTAATTGCAGGGTTTTTTTATTTTATTTTATTTTATGTTTCAGATTAGTAAAGCACATGTTCCCTCTTGGAAGATGACTCTGCTAAATGTTTGCAGTCTTGTAAATAATTTGAACAGCCCAGCTGAGGAAACAGGAGAAGTTCATGAAGAGCAGCTTATTACAAGAAGGAAGCTTCCCACTGCTTTAGATGGCTTTAGCTTGGAAGCAATGTTGACAATATACCAGCTCCACAAAATCTGTCACAGCAGGGCTTTTCAACACTGGGAGGTATAGCAATAACAAAATATTAATATGATTATAGTTACACTAGTTAACTGTCATTTGTATTGATTTATTAAATTCCCAATCATAATCATAACAAGAAGAGTTACAAGTATTGAAGAAGAACAAGCCATGTGTTGAAGTCAACATTGCTTCAAATCTTCAAAGTGTCCTTCAAATATTTGAAACTGAGCAAAATATGTTTTTCTTCAACCTTAAAAAGAAGATATATCTTCAGGCAGATTTGATCTACATGTTTTTATTATGCTTAAGTGGATGGCATGTTTAGGCAATTTTTGTTGTTGTAGGTGGTGGCATGTCTAACAAATTTAAGCAACTCAAAATGTTGTCTTAGAAACACAAAGTCATGTGTAGTGATCTATAAACAAACTGGATTTATAAATCTATAAACAAAGTAATCCAAGTAAAACTGGAATAAAACATAAAGTTTTCCATTTGTATTTGAATATATTAGGCAAATAAAAAAATATTTTTATGTATATACAAATATAAGATAAGGATGTATTACGTTGTTGCAAAAGTAATTGTGGTTCTTGCCATTACTTTTGCCATTACTGTTGATGGCAAAAACCACAATTACTTTTGCACCAACCTAATATATCTCTATTATTCCAGTTTTATCTGGAACCTGTTGTGTTTGAATATATTAGGCAAATAAAAATATTTTTAATTTATATAAAGGTATATATAATAGGGATATATATCTGCCCATCATTTCAGTTTATTTGGAAACCTTTGTGTTCTGTGTTTGTTTATAAATACACACCAGTGTGTAATAATGTACTTGCAAAATGCTTTACAATTTATTGCCTTCATTGATATATTTTGCTCTGAAATATAAATTACAGCTTTGAGAAGATATAGAACAATGTCAGGATAAAGAAGAGGAGGGGGAAGAAAAATAAATTCTTCAACAAAAACAAAACAGATGTTTAAAAATTTCTGACAAGGGAAACATTTCTTTCAAATTAACCTCTAAGAGAAATTTGGTCAATATTTTATATTCTGGATTTACACTAGCATTGGAGATCTGAGGGTGCCTTCCCTGCTAATCTAACAAACTTGTGATTGACTACCAAAGAGCTACCCTGTAGATAAGAAGAAGTTCAGGCAGAATTTCTAGTGTTTATTATAACTGGTAAGCAAAAAGATAAATACACAAAAAACTGAAAAGATCAGTTTTAAATTTACTATTAATTATTTAATTTAAATTTCTGGTAAATTGTTTAGTATTTAAAATATGTTTTGGCTGGGCACGGTGGCTCACGCCTGTAATCCCAGTAGTTTGTGAGGCTGAGGCGGACTGATCACTAGGTCAGGAGATCGAGACCATCCTGGCTAACACGGTGAAATCTCATCTCCACTAAAACTACAAAAAATTAGCCAGGCGTGTTGGCCGGCGCCTGTCGTCCCAGCTACTCAGGAGGCTGAGGCAGGAGAATGGCGTGAACTCGGGAGGCGGAGCTTGCAGTGAACCTAGATCGCACCACTACACTCCTGCCTATATTTTTATATGGGAAAATGTCCATTATATGTTACTTACCCCCCCCCCAAAAAAATCCTCAATAAACTACTATGTAGACCAATCAAGTGCAAATAAGATTAAAACTTTTTTCTATTTTAAATGTTATTGAGTGATTTAAAATCAAATGATAATATTCTGAGCATAGTACAAGTAATTACAGACTATGCACAAAAAAACTAAAGATTAAGAAAGTAGATTGTCTGACAGCTGTTTTCTCTCTGAAATTGAATAGCTGTGGGTTGAAATAAAGTACTTGGTTTTAAGATTTTATTCATATGCATTACAATTTAAAACTCAGTCCCCATCAATATTTGTTATAGTGACCCCTCAAATTAAACGATAACTAAAAATACAAAAAAAATTATCTTTAACATACTTTTAAAGTTTATTCAAATTGTGCATTAAACTATGGACAGATTTCTTAAATGGTAGCTGAAATTTTTGAGTCAGAACCATATTCTCAGAAAAAAAGTTATAGTTAATATTAGAATGGGGCATATTCCTGCCTCTTGATATTAGGCAAGATTCTGCATGGAGTTTAACTCCTTTAAGTTATTGAATCTGAGCTTGCTTTAATGATTAAGCACCACAATCTAAAGAGATTGTCATCATTTAAATCGAGCTTTCCCATATGTTGATTTTTACAACTGACGAAGTTGGATAAAGCAATTTTAATGCCTCTATTGAGAAACAGACCCTTGGAATGGTTTTCATGTCAAATCAGTAACTGACTTAATTGAATATAAAATTTTGTTACCTTTGTGGCCAAACTTGGTTTACCAGATCAAAAACTATATTGAAATATATATTTCATACTTTTGGCATTTCCATCATAAATTGAAGCCTGAAAAGTACTCAAAGGTCTATTTGGTGTTTTTCTACAAAAGGTGGGATTAGTGTACAGTCTTGAAATACATAATTAGTAAAGTATATAGAAATTTTTTAAAAGAGCTAGCCTGGTGAACTAGGAAGAATGCTGAACTGAATCAGAATTACCATGTTCTTATACTATTGCAGCCACTGAATAGCCGTCTCTCCTTTGAAAAAACAATTTCTTTGAACTTCATGTATCTCGTATCTCACCTACATATGTCTTGCTGTCTTAACAGCAAATGAGATAGAATGTAGAAAAATGCTCTGAAACAAAAGAGTTTATTCATGTAAGTTTCACTTACTTCATCTCTATCTTGCAGTTAATCCAGGAAGATATCCTTGATACTGGAAATGACAAAAATGAAAAGGAAGAAGTCATAAAGAGAAAAATTCCTTATATTCTCAAACGGCAGCTGTATGAGAATAAACCCAGAAGACCTTACATACTCAAAAGAGATTCTTACTACTACTGAGAGAATAAATCATTTATTTACATGTGATTGTGATTCATCATACTTTAAATATCAAATTATACTTGTGTGAAAATGTGACAAAACACACTTATTTGTCTCTTCTACAATTGTGGTTTATTGAATGTGATTTTTCTGCACTAATATAAATTAGACTAAGTGTTTTCAAATAAATCTAAATCTTCAGCATGATGTGTTGTGTATAATTGGAGTAGATATTAATTAAGTCACATGTATAATGTTTTGTAATTTTGCAAAACATATCTTGAGTTGTTTAAACAGTCAAAATGTTTGATATTTTATACCAGCTTATGAGCTCAAAGTCTTACAGCAAAGCCTAGCCTACATATCATTCACCCCAAACAAAGTAATAGCACCTCTTTTATTATTTTGACTGAATGTTTTATTGAATTGAAAGAAACATACATTCTTTTCAACACTTCCTCATGAATCTCTCAATTATAGGAAAAGTTTTTGTGGTAAAATAGGAACAGCTGAAAGATTGAATAATGAACTATTGTTAATTATTCCTATTTTAATGAATGACCTTGAACTGAATTTTTTGTCTGTTAAATGAACTTGATAGCTAATAAAAAGACAACTAGTCATCAAAATCATGTTTCTCCACAGATTTGCTTCTTTATAGTGTTACTTTTTATTGAATTTTCCCCCTTTTGCATTTTGACCTAGCAAATAATAGTTTTACTTTTAACTTCACTGAGGTATTTGTGTGACTAATATTTTTCTCAGTTGGAAGGGCATATTTGAGGCAAAAGCTATGCTTGAAATAACACCTCTTAAATTTTCTTTAAGATCATACATACGGTGTCTGAAGCCCTCAAAGTCTTCGCAAGTCATCATTAATAGTGACTTTCTTGACTCTTTCTTTTATAGAGGTCTAGGAAGTCTTCTCCTCGCAAGGCTGCAAACTATCCCACAGTCATCTATGCAAGATAAATCAGAGCTTGAGTTGTTCTGGTATTAAGAGGCCTTTACAACTCCATACCCTTTGAGAAGATTGTCCCTCCTTGAGGATTAATATTACTCTTGGAAGAAGTGAAGAGAAATCTATAGATCTCTGAGTTTTTCTTGTAAAATCATGACTTCTCATTACTACTACCCCACCATCTCTTACCATCCCAGTAATCTCATAATTAAAAGTGCCCAAAGACCTGCTTATAAGAAGGAAACTATTTCATAATGATTAAGAGTGTCTTCTCTGCAGCTAGAATGCCTAGATTCAGCTCCATTACTCACTAAGCAGTATTGGATAACTTAACCTCCCTGTTTCTTCAATCATAAAATGTAGACAACAACAAGGTTTGCAGGAGGATGATATGAGCTGATATACACACACACACACACACACACACACACACACACGTAATGCTTAGAATGATACCTTGAACATATTAATGACACACTAACAGTTATCAGTAGTAACAGTAGTACCAACTTTCCCATAAGAAAATACTCAACAGATTATACATTTCTCTGTTTACTTCATTAGTTAAAAAGGTTCAAATCTACTAGGTCATACATCATCATCAAAACTCTGTTCTAAGCCAACACCCACTCTTTTCCAACCCTTTAAATCCTTTCATTGGTTATTCTATGAAATTCATGGTCATTGCTTTCTTAATAGCTTTTTTGATGCCTGACTGACTTTTATAACATGTGTTAACATTATCTGGAAGTGAGGTATGTATTCTGGTCACTACCATACCATTTTTCTTTCCCTTTTAAAAACTATGGATTATTTGAAATACAGGGCATAAGACAATTTCATCTACTGTGATTCGAATAACTATTGTTTTCTCAGTTTCTGAACATCTTCACCTCCAATAATGAATATTTATCCTTTTCATATCAACCAGTCACTTCCATGGTCATATCACAGAACATTTCACTACCAATAAATTCATTCTTTACAAAATCTCATTTTCAAGCACTCTACTCTGGAAACATCATCTTGTTTTTCCAGTTCACATAAGCTAGTACTCTCACTACAGCATCTATGATTCTGTCCAACTCATTGTCCCACCGCTTTTTACTCTTCATCTTCTAATTATGACCTTATCTTCCTCTTTAGTTAGCTTACTTTGCTCCAAAATTAAAATGACTCCCTTGTTACCCTCAACCCTCTGTCTTAAATCATATAAGTTTCTCAAAACATTAGCTGTTAAACTTAAATCTCTCCTGATTCTGACCTCACTGAAAGAGCTTAACATAGCTGAAAGGAAGTGTTCAACCTTGTTGAAAAGTCACACTTAAAATTTTTAATCACAAATCTCAAGTGGATCCCTATTATTGCCCAGAATTCCTATTCATTTGTCTAATAAATTTCACTTCTGATTCTCAGTGATGATTGTTTCATATCCTCTCTTCTTTGAATTTCAACATTTTTCATTCTCCTAACTTCATTTGATGACTTTTCAATTATTTCTCCAAAAATTAAAAAACAATAAGAAAAAAAATGTTATCATTCTTCCCTCTCTATCACATGTAACCATCTGCCTGCATCTAATTTTCATTCTTTTTCTCCACTTCCATTTTCGTGGAAGAACTTTTTCTTTTCTTATCAGGGGCACTTCTTCATGTCTTCTTCTCAGTAAACGGTCCTAATCCCTGCTCAGGCTAAAAATCTAATACTAATTCTTAATTTATCCTTTTAATATACATCTTCCATTTTGTCCACTAAGAAGTTTTGTTGGCTTTACCTTCAAAATACATCTTAAATCTGTGTCTTGTCACATTAACTATTACTATCCTAAGCCACCATATTTCCCTCTGAACTATGTCCCTTTCCCCTAGCTTCACACCCCGATATCAATTTTATTCATCTCTATCCACATAGCACATACTTTTTTACAAATTTTGATTTACTTTTTCATTGGTACACAATAAATGCACATATTTTCTGGATACATGTGATAATTTATTACATTCATATAATTTGTAAAGAGCAAATCAATGTAATCAGGATGTCCACCACCTCAAATATTTTTCTTTTCTTTATACTAGAAACATTTGAATTATTCTCTTCTGGTATTTTGAAATACACAATAAACTATTGTAAACTATAGTCATCCTACTGATCTATCAAACACTAGGTCTTATTTTATTTATCAAATTGTATGTTGGTGCTCATTTATTATTTTTAATTAATCTCTTTATTTCCCCCTACCCCTACCCTTCCTGGCTGCTGGTAACCACCAGTCTACTGTCTATCTTTATGAGATCCACTTTTTTAGTCACAACATATTAGTGAGAAGATGCAATATTTGTCTTTCTGTGTTGGCTTATTTCATTTACTTAATGATTTCCTATTCCATCCATGTTGTTGTAAAAGACAGGATTTCATTCTTTTTTATGGCTGAATAATATTTATACACTACCTTTTTTTTTTTTTTTTTGAGACGGAGTCTTGCTCTGTTGCCCAAGCTGAAGTGCAATGGCATGGGTGATAGACTTGCCTCGGCCTTCCAAAGTGCACACTACCTTTCTTTTTAGAGGCATAAATTATCCCACACATCCCATTTCAAAATCCTACAGTGGACTTCTGATTTCTGGCCCATTATATAAGAAGCTTGGAAGTCATCACTCAACCCCAACAACAAATAAAAAGCTGAACAAATGAAAAAAAAAATCAATGATTCATTTTATATTTATAAAACAAGAGAGGTCACAGGGCAAATCACTGCCCCTGAAACTGGAGAGGCAAATGGGTAAATGTATAAAGCAACTTAATGAAGCAGAAACCCACAGGTAATATTCTTCATGGAAACAAGTGCCAGGGGAAGAAAGCTTAACTGTGATTAACAAATTGCTGGAGACTTGGTGTTGACAAGTCTGAGAGATTAAAAACTCCAGAGGGACCCAGTTATTGGAGGGCTCCCACACTTCTGTGAGTTTTATTTCCTTGAGCTCAACCTGTTTTCTCACGGTACATATTAGAGAAAATACTCTTGTGCTTTTGGCTGAGAAGAGAAAAGGAAACCATTTAAAAATATACCAGATAATTCAATTACTCTTAACAAGGTCTGTTTTCAGGATGAACTATTCAACCAGATCCTAACCTGCTGGAATTATTATCAGAACCCACTTGACTTGGGGGAAGGACAATACCAAGTTCCAGCTCCCTATAACTATTCTGTGCCATTTAAGGAGGTACAGGCAAAGAGGAGAGGTGAACTGAGAAACACGTGTAAAGCTCACAATCCAGAGGTACAGCGTTACTGAAAAAGTAAAATATAATCATCGGATTATGGAATGCTTGCCCCCCTTACACCATAGTACCACATTACCACAGGCCTACTTAAAATAGTTCCTTTTACTCAATACATAATGTCAGGCTATCAAAAAAAAAAAAGCCACAAGACTTACTAAAGGCGTAGAATCACAATTTGAAGAAACAGAGCAAGTATCACCAGCTGACTTAGATATGGCAAGGGTGTTGGAATCAGTGGATCAGATATTTAAAATAACTCTGATTAGTATGCAGAAGGTTCTAAAGGATAAATTAGATAATGTACAAAAATAGATGACAATGAAAACAAAGAGAAAGAAATTTTAAGAACCAAAAAGAAGTGCTAGAGATAAAAAAAAAAACCCTTAACAGAAATGAAGAATATCTTTGATAGACTTATGAGTAGACTACACACTTTTGAAAGATGAATCTCTGAGATTGAATATATATGTGTATACACACACACACACACACACACACACACACACACACACATATCAGTAGAAGGCTCCAAAACTGAAAAGCAAAGAAAATAAAAACTGAAAAAACATGGAACAGAATATTCAATAACTGTGGGACAACTATAGAAATGTAACTTACGCATAGGGGGAAAACCAAAGGAAGAAGAAAAAGAGAAAAGAACAGAAGAAACATTTGAAGCAACAATAATTGAGAATTTCCCCAAATTATTGTCAGATATCAAAACACAGATTCCAGAAAACTCAGAAAATACCAAGCTGGATAAATGCCAGAAAAATGACAACTAGTTATATTATTTTCAAATTTAATACAATCAAAGATGAACAAAGAATCTCAAAAAAGACACAAGAGAAATAAACACCTTTCCTGTAGAAAACAAAGAATTACACCTGATACCCTCAGAAACCAGGTTAGCAAGAAGATAATGAATGAAAATATTTAAAGTGTTAAGAGAAAAGAAATCATCAACCTAGAATTCTTACCTCATTAAGCAACCTTCAAAAGTAAATGGGAAATAAAGGTCTCAGACAAATATTGAAAAAAATGTATTGCCGATAGCCCTGCATTGCTAGAAATATCAAAGGAAGTTCTTTAGGCAGAGGGAAAATGGTATCAGTCAGAAACTTTGATCTATATAAGAAAGGAAGAGCATCATCAATGAATACATAATAATGGTACATAACATGAAAACTACTACATTTTATATTTAATTAATATATCAGATAATAGTTTGTTCAAAATTATAATAGTAACAATACATCCAAATATGTATGTGTATGTGTATGTGTATGTATAAGTGAAATGAATGCCAGCAATAATACAAAAGGTGAAAGAAAGAAATTAGGATTGCTGGCCGGGCGCGGTGGCTCAAGCCTGTAATCCCAGCACTTTGGGAGGCCGAGACGGGTGGATCACGAGGTCAGGAGATCGAGACCACCCTGGCTAACACGGTGAAACCCCGTGTCTACTAAAAAATACAAAAAACTAGCCGGGCGTGGGGGCAGGCGCCTGTAGTCCCAGCTACTGGGGAGGCTGAGGCAGAAGAATGGCGTAAACCCGGGAGGCGGAGCTTGCAGTGAGCTGAGATCCGGCCACTGCAGTCCAGCCTGGGTGACAGAGCGAGACTCCGTCTCAAAAAAAAAAACAAAAAAAAAAAACAGAAATTAGAATTGCTTTGTTCTTATAATGTAGTGACACTACCTATGAAGCAGTATAATGTTATTTGAAAATGAACTTGAATTGGTTGTAAATATATACTGTAAACTCTAAGACAACCACTAATGGAGAAAAAAAACCATACAATACATACAATTAATACACTAAAAGGAGGAGCAAATACAATAATATAAAATGCTCAATTAAAACCAAAAATGGAAAAAAATGTGAAAGATTAAAAAAGCAGGAATAAAAATAGAAAACAGTACAAATATAATAGATATTAACCCAAACATATGAATAATCATTTTAAATGTCCATGGTCTAAAGGAATCATTTAAATGATTGATATTATCAGAGTTGATCCAAAAAACATGACCCAACCGTATGTTATCTATGAGAAATCCAGTTAAAATATAAAGACACATATAGATTAAAAGTAAATTGATAGTAATTATAGAATATGCTAACACTACTGAAAAGAAAGCAGGAGTAACTATGGTAAATTTAGACAGAGCAGACTTTGTGAAAGTAATATGCATGTATTTAATAGAAACCATACTTTGAGTGGCCGTACAACCATTCTGTTTTTTCACTGTCAGTATGGTGTTCAAAAAATTATATAAGATTTTCAGTACTTTATTATAAAATAGGCTTTGTGTTAGAGGATTTTGCCCAGGCCAGGCTAACATAACTGTTCTGTGTACATTTAAAGCAGGCTAGGATAAGCTGATATTTGTTAGGTTAAGGATATTAGATGCATTTTCAACTTATGATATTTTCCATTTATGATGAGTTTATTGGGATGTACTACATTGTAAGGAGCATCTATAGCTGCAATAGAAAGAAATAGATTTGTGAAATATAAAAATAACTAATATAAACTACAACTTGCACATAGGAGGAAAGAATAAACAAAATATATTAAGATTATTTTAATATTTTTAGTTAGGAAGATTATTCTTTATATTTGTGGTATTTGAGATGCTGCCACTAGGATAGTCTGAGCTATGTAAAAGCTGGATTTAAATTCTATTTTTTGCCTTTCTAGCCTCATTCATTTGAAGCCTGAATTCTTCCAATCAAACACAGATTTTTATCCAAATTTTGTTGAAAATCATTATACTGTACAAAATATTTGTTTAAAACACCCACTTCAGAAGAAATAACAATATTTATAATATAATTTATAAAATCAAATTCCTATTGTTTCTAGAATTTTCTTTACATTTGTCATATTTCAAGAGTAACTATAATAAATTTAGACAGAGAAGACGTCACAATATAATAAGTTATCAGAAATAGAGTTCTTACATAATGATAAAGGGATCAATTCTTCTAATAGACATAACAATCCTTTACAAGCATTTATGAATCTTTTTCAACATTTGAAAAACAATTCATGTAATTTATCCCATTGACAGGTTAGAAAAGAACAATCACATGTTCATATTAGTACATGAAGAAAAATATTTGACAAAATACAGGAACCATTCATGATTAAAACTCTCAGTATACTAGGAATAGAGGGGTTTATCCTCAGGATGATATAGAATATCTACAAAAATCCCATAGCTAACAGTATACTTAATGGTAAGAAGCTAGCCTCTTCCCCACTACGATCAGGAACAAGGCAAGGATGTCTCCTCTTTCACTGCTTTTCAACATCATACTTTTGTCTTGTTGTGAATATTATGTGTAGCAATTTTTAAAAGTAGACAAAGTTTACAGATAAGAGAACTGAGCCACCAGAAAGATTAAGTCACTTGCTCAATTTCAAACTGAATGTAAGTATAAGAAGCTGAATTCAACGTCAAGTGTATTTACCTTGTTGCTATGCTGCTGTGTGTTTTAGTAGGAGACACCACTGGCAACATACCTGAGTTTTAGATGGGGAGCTCCCAAATTTGAAATTCTGTATGAATAAGAACTAAAAAATATTTAACTAGATTCTTTCGACAGATGAAAAACACAAACACAGCCTTCTTCAAAATGAAATTTTCAATTACTTTGTATTGACTTGCTAATTCTATAAGTAATCAAATTAAACATTTCACTACATTCTCATTTTTTTATCATGGACATATTAGTAATTGAATGAAGAAAAAATTATTTCAAGACTTTAGAACATTATCTTTCAAATACGTTTCTTTTATTACAGATACATGTTTCTTTTGCTTCTCCCATGAATAAATTCATTTTTTCTATGCAAAATATAATAATTAAGTCATACTGAAATTGAAACAAAGTTTTAAATTTACTTTATATTTTTATACATGTGCTACAACAAATAGGAAAATTATTTTACTTTTTTAAGAGCTGAACAGGATAGCTACCATTCATCCCTATTTTCATATGAAAACATAATTCAGCTTTTTATTTAATGTTTATTTAATATTAGTATTATAAATTAATATTATTTGTGAAATATAATAATTGGTATTATAAAAAACATGTCTCTTTCAAAATCTTGAATTTTAAAAATGTATTCAGAAGGATTTCAAAAATTCAGTACTCATGCTTGCTTTTTATCTCCTGTGGATATTTATTACAAATAAATAAACTTGATACTTCTCAGAAACCAGATAACTGAAAAATAGAAAATATTATTTGGGAAACAGTATGGAGATTTCTCAGAGAACTAAAAATAGAACTATCCTTTGATTCAGCAACTCTGCTACTGGGTATCTGCCCAAAGGAAAAGAAATCCTTATATCAAAAGATACTTGTATGTTTATCTCAGCACTATTCACAATAGCAAAGATATGGAATCAACCTAACTGGCCATCAGTGGATGATTGAATGAGGAAAATGTGGTATATATACAATGGAATACTACTCAGCCATGAAAAGCAATGAATCATGCCCTTGCAAGCAACATGTGTGGAAATGGAGGCCATTATGTTAAGTAAAACAATTCAGAAACTGAAAATCAAATACTGAATGTTCTCACTTGGAAGCAGGAGCTAAATCACGTGTACACATAACATGGAGTGTGAAATGATAGAAATTGGAGACTTGGAATGGTAGAGAGGTGGTAGGAGAGTGACGGATGAGAAATTATTTAATCGGTACAATATATATTATTTGGGAGATGGATACAGTAAAAGCCAAGGCTTCACCACTATGCACTATGTGCATAGTGCGCATGTACACATGATAAAAATACACAAAATTGCACTTGTACTTTTGGAATGTATATAGATTTAAAAAAGAGAGAAAGATGCTTAAAAACAAACAAACAAACAAACAAAAACTACTCTTAAAGATCAAGGCTACAGCCAGGCCAAATTTTTAAAAAGATGTCACTTCCTCCCAGTGGATAAGATAGAGCCCTATGCCTATGTGCACAGCTAGGCCAGCAGAGCATGGTTAGTATTTCATCTTCCACCCATTCTCTCTACTGGAAACCCCTGTGCTAAGCTCACCTTACCCACGTAGGCACTGGCAAGGCTAAAGAACTTAAAAGTAGTTGCCAATGCAAATATCAAATGGATACTAATTTAAGCCTTAAGTTACACTAACAGAAAAAAGAAGTGCTCTTCTGAAAGTTTGGCATTTAGTGTTGAATCATTATTAACTCTGATTAATTTACTCAAATAACAAATTATATTTTAAAAAATCTTAATTGGAAATATTCTGTGCGTGGTGGCTCACACCTGTAATCCCAGCACTTTGGGAGGTCGAGACGGGCAGATCACCTGAGGTCAGGAGTTCGAGACCAGCCTGACCAACATGGTGAAACCTCTGTCACTACTAAAAATACAAAAATTAGTAGGGTATGGTGGCGGGTGCCTGTAATCCCAGCAACTCAGGAGGCTGAGACAGGAGAATCGCTTGAACCTGGGAGGCAGAGGTTGCAGTGAGTTGAGATTATGCCACTGCACTCCAGCCTGGCTGACAACGTGAGACTCCATCTTGGAAAAAAAAAAAAATCTTAATTGGAAACATATATCTGTGCTATATTTATTTTTGGCAGAGTTAATTCTAGACAAAATTTCAAAGATGCAGTTTTTCTCTAGCTTCCTTCCTCCTTCCATCTTTCATCATTTTTTCCTCCTCTGGGTGACAACTTTACAATGACCATCTCAAAACTATGAGACAGTTTGGTTCTCTCCACAAGGAGCCTACAACCCCTTTTGCAATGTCTTTCTTCCCATACCTTTCAGATTCTGCTTTCTCTGCCCTTTTGCTGATCCTGTACCATAGAGGCCAGATGAAACAACTTTTCATCAGGGTGAAGAAGGAATGTGTGTGCTAGCAATTGCATGCTCACTTTGGTTGCCTGGAGAGGAGGGAGACTGGTGACAACCCCACATGATATATTTAACTTCGTATAAGACACACTAGTGTACAGAGTAGTGAAGTGGCATGTTGTAAAGCTACACTAATTTATTACACAGCAAGTATTAGAAACAAGGTTCGTTTATTTTTTCATATAGTTTCTTCCCTGAGAAAGGCCTCTTGAGGCCAAAAAAAGCTGGCCCATTAAACATTATCAAAGTATTGTGCCAGGTTGAACTTACTTAGAAATGGAGAGCAGGAGTTCCAAGTTGGAGCAGGAAACTTAAGTGGACCTTGTTGTTACTGTGGAATGCAGACTGTTAGACCAGTGTTTCTCAAATGAAGGCTGGCTTCTTCATCTGAGTTAAAAATATAAATTCTGTGACTTCCTTGCAGAATTAGTAAATCAGAATTTCTGAGACTTAAGTTTGTTTCTTTCCTTGTGGTGGTTTTATTATTATGAATACTTGTTTATTTTTTAAGACAAGGTCTCACACACTCATCCAAGCTAGAGTACAACGGAATGATCACAGTTTATGGCAGCCTCAACTTCCCGTACTCAAGTTTTCCTCCCATCTCTGCCTTCATAGTAGCTGGAACTATAGCTGCAAACCATCGTGCCCGTCATGGCTTTTCTTTTTTTTTTCCTTTTTGTAGAGATGGGATTTTTGCCATGTTTCCCGGGCTGGTCTTGAACTCCTGGCTTCAAGCTATCCTCCTGCCTCAGACTCCAGCTTGCTGGGATTACAGCTGTGAACCACTGCACCTGGTCAAAATTTGATATTTTTATTTATAATAAGCTACACAGGTAACTGCTATACACAGTAATATAAATGGGAAATAATTGGCCGTTAGCTATTTATAGAGAATTACTTTCAACCTGGTAATCTATGTTCAACATAAATAGATTTTATTTCTATTGTAGGAATAAAGGGAAAATTTCCCTTTTATCCCCTGAAGTTTTGCTGAAATATAAACTGAAAAAAAGATGGATTAATAGGAGATAAGGCATAAAAATTTACTTGATCATAGTTTTATTTGAAAAGCAAGCCTTCAGTATGAAGACCCAAAGATACAGAGAAAACTATCCATTTTTATTCTTAGGTTCAATGAAGTATGGAAAGTTGTATAAAAAAGACTGAATAAAAAATGGGTATGATCTAATGATAATACATTGAGTGGGAAAACCCAGCAATGCCTGTATGTCTATATTCTTCTTGGCCTCTCTGCGCAGTACTTTTTTATTCTGGGTACGGGGCAGCATCCTTTCTAAAATGAAGTTCTTATGACCTGCAATCAAACAAGGTACATCGATTTAATTATGGCCAGTTTTTACACAGAAAGGTGGAGGAAACAGCAATATTTTGGGGGTTTATGGTGCATTTTGGGGGAAAAGTCTAGTTTCTATGACTTACCTTGCAGAAGAGGGACCCTATTTTCTATGGCCTCCCTCAGGGGAGAAGGAGGGAAGAGAAACAGGAGGATAGGAAAAGGTCAGGGAGAAAATTTGCCTCTGACGCAGTTTCTTTATATATTAATTTTTAATTTTTGTAAGTACATAGTAGGTGTATGTATTTATGGGGTACATGAGATGTTTTGACACAGGCCTTCAATGTATAATAATTGAATTAGAATAAATGGGGTATCCATCACCAAAGCATTTATCATTACTTTGTGTTACAAATATCCCAATTATATATACTCTTTTAGTTATTTTTGAATGTACAATAAATTATTATTGATTGTAGTCACCCTGTTGTGGGAAACACTAAATCTTATTCATTCTAACTATATTTTTGTACATGTTAACCACCTCCTCCTCCCTCACCCCATCTCCACTACTCCTCCCAGCCTCTGGTAACCATCCTTTCAGTCTCTATGCCCGTGAAATCAATTGTTTTAATTTTTAGCTCCCACAAATTAGTGGGAACATGCAAAGATTGTCTTTCTGTGCCTGGCTTATTTCACTTAACATAATGACCTTCATTTCCATCCATGCTGTTGCAAATGACAGGATCTAATTCTTCTTATGACTGAATAGTACTCCAGTGTGTATATATGTACTACATTTTCCTTTTCCATTCATCTGTTGAGGGATACTTAGGTTGATTCCAAATCTTGACTATTTTAAATAGTGCTGCCATAAACATGGGAAAGCAGACATCACTTATATATACTGATTTCCTTTCTTTTGATATATAGCTAGCCGTCGGGTCGCTGGATCATATGGTAGCCCTATTTTTAGTTTTTTTGAGGGATATCCATACTGTTTTTCATAGTGGTTTGCTAATTTAGATTCCCACCAACAGCGTATGAGGGTTCCCTCTTGCTGGCATTCATATCCTTGCCAGCATTCATAATTGCTGGTGTTTTGGATAAAAGCCATTTGAAATGGGGTGAGATGATAGCTCATTGTAGCTTGATTTGCATTTATATGATGATCAACTATGTTGAGCACCTTTTCATATACCTGCTTGCCATTTGTATGTCTTCTTTTGAGAAATGTGCATTCAGATCTATTGTCCATCTTTTAATCAAATCATTAGATTTTTTTCTCTTATAGAATTGCTTGAGCTCATTACATATTGTGGTAATTAATCCCTTTTCAGATGTGTAATGTGCAAATATTTTCTCTCCTTCTGTGAATTGTCTCTTCACTTTATTGATTGTCTTCTTTGCTATGAAGAAGCTTTTTAACTTGATGTGATTTCGTTTGTCCATTTTTGCTTTGGTTGCCTGTACTTTTGGAGTATTGCTCAAAAAACTTTTGCCCAAACCAATTTCCTGGAGAGTTTCTCCAGTGTTTTAATTGTTTCATAGTATGAGGTCTTAGAATTAAGTATTTGATTCGTTTTATTTGATTTTTGTATGTGGCGAAAGATAGGGTTTAATTTCTTTCTTCTTCTTTTTTTTAAATGTGCCACCATTTATTTACCAAATCACCTGTGTTAAAGAGTAGGTCATTTTTATTTTTTGGTTATGGTTTACGTTGCCTCAATTGACCTTACCAAAGACTTATGTTTCAACAGTTGTCCAGTTTCTGAAGAATAAATGGTAAGGCTTTTGATACATAATGCCAAATTTCCCTTGGAAAGGTTGTATCAGAGGACAGTCCTTCTAGGAGCACCGAAAGCCTGTCAAAGGACATGGACACACTCCATGTGCTCACTGTCACTGGATTTCCAGCCAGAGTGTCTTTGACTGAAGCTAATGGTAACTGGGAGAAGGTAAGGCCTCAACATAGACAGCTTGGTTTCAAATCTCAATTCTGTCACTCACTAGCTGTGTGACACGGGAAGTTTTCTGGGCTTTCATTTTCCTCATCCATAGCAATGCAGATCTTATAGGGTTATTTTGAGGATTGAATGAGATGATAGACAAAACGCACTTAGAATTAACCCTGGCACACAAGAAATAGTAAACAAACATTAGCTATTTCATTGTTTATATAATTAAAATGATATACTGATACATTGGTCTGATGTCGTCATCTTGCTGGTTTGTATATTGTTGCTTATTAATTCTGTCAGAAGCAAATATTTTTCTGTTTGATTATTAAAGAATCATACTAAATCTACTTCATCTTCTAAATCTTGCAACAGTCCCAAACAATAAAATAGATTCAGATCTATTGTCCATCTTTTAATCAAATTATTAGATTTTTTTCTCATTTAGAGTTGCTTGAGCTCATTATATATTGTGGTAATTAATCCCTTTTCAAATGGTAATGTGCAAATATTTTCTCTCCTTCTGTGAATTGTCGCTTCACTTTGTTGATTGTCTTCTTTGCTATGAAGAAGCTTTTTAACTTGATGTGATCCCATTTGTCCATTTTTGCTTTGGTTGCCTGTACTTTTGGAGTATTACTCAAAAAAGTTTTGGCCAAACCAATTTCCTGGAGAGTTTCTCCAATGTTTTATTTTAATTGTTTCATAGTATGAGGTCTTAGATTTAAGTATTTGATTCATTTTATGAATGACCTAATATATGAAATATAACATCACCTGCAGGGATTAATTTTGCATATGTTATAGAAAACGTTCCTGAAGTTTTCTTTTTTTTTTAAATTTTAGGTTTGGGGTATATGTGCGTATTTGTTATATAGGTACACTAGTGTAACGGGGTTTTGTTTTACAGTTTATTTCATCATCCAGGTACAAATCCCAGTATCCAGCAGTTATTTTTTTCTGATCTTCTCCCTCATCCCATCCTCCACCCTCAAGTACACTCCAATGTCTGTTGTTCCCCTCTGTGTCCATCGGTTGTCATCATTTAGCTCCCACTTATAAGTGAGAACAAGCGGTGTTTGGTTTTCTGTTTCTGTATTAGTTTGCTAAGAATGTTGGATTCCAGCTCCATCCATATTTCTGCAAAAGATATGATCTTGTTCTTTTTTATGGATGCGTAGTATTCCATGTGTATATGTACCATATTTTCTTTCTCCAGTCTATCATTGATGAGCATTTAGGTTGATTCCATGTCATTGCTATTGTGAATAGTACTTCAATGAACATATACATACAAGGGACTTTATGATAGAACAATTTATATTCCTTTGAATATATACCCAGTAATGGGATTGCTTGGTGAAATAGTAGTTCTGTTTTAGCACTTTGAACAGTCACCACACTGCTTTCCATAATGGTTGAACTAATTTACACTCCCACCAACAGTGTATAAGGTTTCCCTTTTTTCTGAAACCTGAACACTATCTGTTATTTTTTAAATGTTTTAATGAAAGCAATTCTGACCAGTGTCAGATGGTGTCTCATTGTGGTTTTGATTTTCATTTCTCTAATGATCAGTGATATTAAGCTTTTTCTTCATATGCTTCTTTTGAAAATTGTCTGTTCATGTCCTGTGTCTACTTTTTAATGGAGTTGTTTTTTTCTTATAAATTTAATTCTCTATAGATGTTAGATATTAGGTATTTGTCAGCCACATAGTTTGCAAAACTTTCTCTCATTCTTTAAGTTGTCTGTTTGTTGATAGTTTCTTTGGTTGTGCAGAAGCTCATAAGTTTAATTTGTTTAGTTAATTATTTGTCAATTTTTTATTTTTTACTTTTATTTTTGTCAATTTTTGCTTTTCTTGCAATTACTTTTGGCATCCTCATTGTGAAATCTTTGCCCGTCACTATGTCCAGAATGATATTTCTTAAGTTATCTTCCAGGGTTTTCATAGTCTTGAGTTTTACCTTTAAATCTTTATTCCATCTTGAGTTGATTTTTGCATATGGTGTAAGAAAGAGTTACAGTTTCCTTCTTCCTCCTTCCCCTATTATCAATATCCCCACCAGACTGATAGACGAATCACAAATAATATAGTTGTATTTAATGACTATATCAGTTTGTAATCATCATTTCTTAAAGTCTGTAGTTTACATTAAGGTTCACTCTTGGTCTTGAACATTCTAAGGGCTTAGGAAAATATATAATGATATGTATGCATCATTATAATATCATGCAGAGTATTTTCACTGCCCTAAAATTTGTGTTCTATCTATTTATCCCCCTCCTCACCCTGACCCCTAGCACACACTGATCTTGCCACTGTCTTCACAGTTTTGGAATATCATATAGTTGGAATCATATAGTATGTAGTTTTTCAGACTGGGTCCTTTCGCTTTCCCAAATGCAGTTAAATTTCCTCCATGTTTTTTCATGGCTTGACCACTCATTTCCTTTTAGCACTGAATAATGTTCCATTATCTGAATGTGCCACAATTGATTTAGCCATTCACCTAGTGAGGGACATCTGAGTCTTTCCACAGTTTGGCGATTATGAATAAAGCTTCTATAAACATTCTTGTACAGGTTTTTTTTGTGGACATAAGTTTTTCACTTCTTTAGATAAATAACAAGAAACACAATTGCTAGATCTTATGGTTTAATAGTATATTTAGTTTTATAAGAAACTGCCTATCTTCCAAAGTGGCTGTACCATTTTGCATTCTCAACAGCAATGAAGGACAACTTGTGTTGCTCCACATCCCTGAGAGAATTTGTTGTATAATATTGTATTTTAACTTGTCTCCCCCGATTTCTTAGCCCATAAGCCCTTCATTCCACACTGAGATAGGAAGTCTGCTAATTTCATTGTGGTAACTGATTTTTTTTCAATTTTCATCCAAATGATTGTTGATAGTAGAGAAGTACTCTTGAAGTCAGAGGAACATGATGTAATAAAGCATTCAGATATTTCACATCACAGAATCAGAATAGTAGAAAGGCTTTTTCAAGTTGCGTTCACTGATAAAACTTTATAAAGAGGCTGAGTGTGGTGACTCACTCTTGTAATCCTAGCACTTTGGGAAGCTGAAGCAGGCAGATCCCTTGAGCCCAGGAGTTTGAAACCAGTCTGTGCAACATGACAAAACCCCGTCTCTTCAAAAAATTAGTTAGGCATAATGGTGTGTGCCTGTAGTCCCAGCTACTCAGGAGGCAGAGAAGGGAGAATTGCATAAGCCCAGGAGGTTGAGACTGCAGGGAGCCATGATCGTGCCACTGTACTCCAGCCTAGGTGACAGAGTGAGATCCTGTTTAAAAAAAAAAGTAAAAAAACTATAATGAAAGTAAGCCTAAATTTGCCTTATGCTCTGAATTCATTTAAATGTAAAAACATGTCTGAATAACCCACATAATCTCTGGTGTGAAACACACGAACACTAATGATACGGTCTAATTCTCTGGTTTCATAACCCCTCATTCTCTCATGGTGAACTCTGTGCATTTATGGTTTATTAATTGTGCTCTTTGCTCCTGATAATGTTTCATCCTTTTCAGATTAAGACAAAATATTACTACTTGGAAGTATTTTCTAACCTACAGCTCACCACCAAAAGCTCAACTAGGTCTCCCCTGTGTTCCTCTTCTGTACTGCTGTGATACCTTACGTATGTCCTTGTTAGCAGATTTGCCATATGGTATTATAATAGATTGCATGCTTTTCTGTAGACAGTTCAAACTTCCTTTAGTTAAATATTATGCCCTATTCATATCTATATCCTTCATTTAGTTCCTGGCACATAGTATGCACTCATGAAAATGTTTATTGAATGAACAAATCATTGCTTAGCTAAAGTAGGCAATGATTGCAGTCATTCATCCTCACCCATCTCTTTTGTGGATAATCCTCTAAGCAGATGTCATTTAGAAAGACTCAGGTCTGCCCCTTTATAGAACTGACTGTGGCCAGGTGTGGCTCACACCTGCAATCCCAGCACTTTGGGAGGCCGAGGCGGGCAGATCACCTGAGGTCAGGAGTTTGAGACTAGTTTTACTAACATGGTGAAACCCTGTCTCTACTAAAAATACAAAAATTAGCTGGGCATAGTGGGGGATCACCTGTAATCCCAGCTACTCAGGAGGCTGAGGCAGGAGAATCACCTGAATCCAGGAGGTGGAGGTTGCAGTGAGCCGAGACTGCGCCGCTGCAGTCCAGCCTGGGCTACAGAGCGAGACTCTGTCTCAGAAAAACAAATGAACAAAAGAACCAACTGTAAAATCCCTTATGAATACTAATATTCTATGTATAGCAGTCTTTTGGTTCCTATTTCAGAACGGTAATGAGGCTCTACCAAAAATTGGAGTGCCCCTGTCGTCTACGGAACTAGTGGTTTCAGAAATTCACTTATGTGGCTCAGTTTATGACAAGTAGCATATATATTGAACTCCTCAAGAAAGAGCAGCCCAGCTGTCTGAAATTCATGCAGGAGGCATCCCAGGCTTAATATCCTCTTATTGAGCCCACCTACCATGGTGAACAAATTGACTCCCTCCACCAGGCATTGCTACTCTAACCAGGATCAACCCAAACTAGGTTTTCTGTGTTTAAAAACAACAATCTAAATGCAGTTAGGTTTTCAATGACAGAAAATCTTTTAGTACTTCCAAGCTTTTCACAAATGACTGCATCGGATGTCTACTTTGTTCCAATTTAAATTACTTTAGACTTTTATCGGGCATTCAACATACGGACTTTCACTTTAGGAGAAGAATTCTCATGAGTACTGAAATACTAACAGTTGGAAATATGTATAAATAAATCTAAATAAGAGTTTTTGAGTGTTCTCAGCAGAGTCCTGGAGAAAAACAAGTAAGGAATTTAAACTATTTCTTGCTATATTGTTATTGATAACTTTGGAAGGAGGCATGAAGCAACTTAATGTGAGGCTGCATTCAGCATGGGACAGCCTAATGAAAGAAAAGATATCTGACATTTACAAGAAAAGCCTTCATGTCCCTGGATTTAAATTCGGTGAGTGTTAAAATATCCTGTATCATGCTTGTAAAGCTAATTCCTGCTTACTTAAGAACTTACCACTTTTCTAGTAGATGGAAGCCTGCCCTTTAACTGTCCCCAGGTAAGCATTTCAACACATTTGCTATCCTAACCAAATTTTAATCATGGGAAAACTGTCAACAGAGCAGTTTAGATATGTTCACTTTTTCTCCTTCTAAAATGTCTTCTTGATACCTAAAATGTGCCCAAATACAACCAAATAAAAGGGTGGCCAAAATAGTTTCATGAAATTCTGAGTGATGATCACAAAGACATCAAAGACACCAGGATGAGTACCAAGGCCAGGTTAGTTTTCTGAGAACATCATTATTTAGAGTTTTAAGTCTTGAAGCTTTGTTTTATTTTCAGACTGCTTTTTGTTTCCAAAGAATGTTGATCCCAATTTCATCAAGATACAAAAAAGAGTGTAGTTATTAAAATTAATTAAATTTTCTTTTAATTAACAAATACTTCTTGAGTACATACTTTCTGAGACACTGAATAGCATTGCAAACACCAGTTTAAAGACATCCTTCCAATTGTGTGTGAATAAAACCTTTCTGTATTACATGCTTTGTCCGGATGATAAAATTTCAGGCAAAAGGATATACTCATGAACAGAGAACTGACAGAAATTCTTTTTACCCTGTGTTTCATCTTACCTCAATCCTGCCTCCTGTAACACAGATACCTTCTTGGACCATAATGTATAGGGAAACACACGAAGTGTGGCACCACAGTGACTTGAAAGGAGCTTAAGTCCCTGAGAAGCAGAGCCAACTCACTAGCCCTGGATGATGCACCTCTGGATTTTTATATGAGGAAGAAAGAAACACTTATTTTTTTTAAGCTGACAGTAATTTTAAGATTTTATCTTACTAAAGCTAAAATTATGATCAAATCACCTCCCAATCTCCTTTTGCCTTATAAATCCTTCACCACATAGACCAGAAATCATTCCTACTGACAAGCTTCCTCTGACAAGGACAAACCAAAGTGGCTGAAATGTAAAGTAAAATAAATCTATACGATGCAGTATAAATAGGAAATATGACATAGAAGCTAAGAAACAGAGGATTGAGAAAATGGGAAGCACAGACATATTTAAAGAGATTTCTAAGCAGTTACAGGAAGTTTAAGGATTTCCAATCAGGATGAATAAAACAATATTTATATACAGACAATTATTAGTGAGACTACAGAACACAAACAACTCTTAGAGGAAGCAAACTATTTCTAACTCCACATAATCTAATCACTTAAAAATGGCAAGTAGACTGAACTGAATTCTGAAAAACAATAGAAGTTGGAAGACAGTGAATCGTCTTTAATATGCCAAGAAAAATAACTCTTAGCTTAGATTTCGGTGCTCAGTAATAGAACCTTTCAAGAGCAAGTATAAAATAAAGATCATTTATTTAATTTAAGATTTTGACATCATAGAAAATAATTTAAGAAAGACAATAATTCTATTACAATATCTGGGATGCAAGAAGAAGTGATGAGTAAAGGTATTGGTAGATATGAGCTAAATCAAAACACCAATAGACTACTTTAGGGAGAGTAATAATATAAACTTTGAGGGATTAAAAAAGGCAAACCTTTGATTGAATCAAAATACTAATCAGCTTTCTCATATTAGAAAGAAAGGACTTGGAGGCTAAAACATTTAAGTTGTTGAATTATTTCAGAAGATCTAAATACATTGATTGACGTATGACTCAAAGTGTACACCAAAATAATAGGTATAATTTTTAAACTGGCAAAGGAAAAAAAAAAACATGGAAAGGAGATAAATAAAGGGGAAAAATAAGTTCAATAAATCTTGAAGATGGCTTGAGAAGAAAAACAGAAAATAAATAGGAAATGAAAAATAAATCAATCGTCCGTGGTGTGACTTTGGGAATGATGATGTGACGTTTTGTGAAACCTCTCCCACAAGGAGACATTTTATTAAAGGTATCAAAAACATTAAAAATAAAATATTCAAAATCTATCCAAATTGAATGAAGGATTTGTAACATATTGAGAGGCATCTCTTCAACAAATCTACAGAACTTGGTAAGAGCAGGGCAGGTCACGTCATTGGAACTCAGAGCTGCACCCATTCTTCTACAATTCTGTATGCTGAAAGAGTTATTTTTCTGGGCTCAACAGCAAAGTAGTAGTTTCATATCCCCCAGCTTTCTATTAGATAGTCTGGAATTGCTATTTTGGGTGGACTCAATAACGAATAAAACATGGTCAGATCCCATCTTACCTGGCTCTGTGCTGCTGAAGATATATATTGGGCAGTGGTGGCAGCTAGATCAATTCTTCCTTCCCTAACAACTTGTTCCTCAGGGAGGATCACGATGATAAAGGCAGTGAAAAGAGGTTTCTAATCTACCCATATATAAAGGCAAGAGAAATGAAAACATGTCCACACAAAATGTTGCACACAAATATTCATACCATCAGCATTTATGATAGTAGGGGAAACACAGCTCTCCATCAATTGACGATTAGGTAAACAAAATAGAGTATAACTCAAAATGTTACACATATTAAAGAAGTCAGTTACAAATAACTACATATTACATGATTCTGCTCACACAAAATATGCAAAATAGGCAATTCCATAGAGAAATATAATAGATTAATGGTTTCTTAGGACGTAGGGAAGGGAGATGTGATGGCTAATGGGTATAAGGTTTCTTTTGGAGTGATGAAAATGCTCTCAAATTAGATTATAGTAATGCTTGCACTACTCTGTAAACAGACTAAAAACTACTATAAACTATAAACTTTAAAAAGGTGAACTTTATTGTATATAAATTATATACCAATAAAAATATTAATATAAAAATGCTGAAAATAATATGAATAAACCAGTGGTTTCAGTGTGTAAGGCAAAATAAATTATAGAACTGCAAAGATAATCAATAAATCCAGCATCAAAGTGGTAGGTTTTACTACCTGTTGTTATGGAGTGAATTGTATTTTTTCCAAAATTTATATGTTGAAGCCCCAACCACCAGTATTTTAGAATGTGGCTGTATTTAGAGAGAAGGACTTTAAAGAGATAATTAAGGTGAAATGAGATAATAAAGATGGGACCCTGACACCCTGATATGACTGGTGTCTTCATAAGAAAAGGAAGAGATAACAGAGATGTCTGTGCATAAAGGAAATGTCATATGAGGACACAGGGAGAAGGTGGCCATATGCAAGCCGGAGAGAGAGGCCCTAAGAAAAACCAAAGCTGCCAACACCTGATCTTGGACTTCTAGTCTCCAGAACTGTGAGAAAATCAATTTCTTTTGCTAAGGCCACCCTGTCTGTATCACATTATTAGGGTAACTGTAGGAAACTGATATACCTCTCTTTCAATATTTGACAGATAAATACACATCACATCACTATAAAAAATTAGATTTAAAAATTATAAATATCTAATGGACATAGAAGTGATTTCTCACCCAAATACTGGGAAATACGTATTCTTTTCAATCACATTTAAAGCATTTCTTTTAAAAATTTAATTTGTATTTGGCCATAAAAAAGTCTTGCCAAAATTCAAAGAGTCACACAGAACTCATTGCATGCTCAAAATCTAATTAAGTTAGGCACAAATAGAAAAATTTATAACCAGAAAAATCCTCAAGTTTAAAAATTTAGAAATACAATATTAATCCATAAGTCAATAGAAAAAATAGAAAAATCATAAAATATTTACAACACTATAGTAATGAAAATGGTATATGTGAGTATCTACATACTCATATACATGCAATAATGAAAAATATATAGGTAAAATAAGTTGTCATGTAACACAAAATAAATACAACTTGTATAATTTTTTTTTTTTTTTTTTTTTTTTTGAGATAGGGTCTTACTCTGCAGCACAAGCTGGAGTGCAGTGCCACCATCATAGCTCACTGCAACCTTGAATTACTGGCTTCAAGTCATACTCCTGTCTTGATTTCCCAAGTAAATAAGACTGCACACACTACCACCACTATGACTTTTTTTTTTTTTTTTTTTAACAGACAAGGTATTTCTACATTGCTCTGACTGAGCTTGAACTCCTGGCCTCAAGGGATTCTCCTGCCTGGGACTTTCATAGAGTCAGGATTACAGGCTTGAACCACTGTGCTAGCCCTATTTTTTATTTATTTTTTCTGACCACATAACACTTTGAGATATCAATTTAACAAAGTGTCTATCGGACTAGGTTTGGTCTTCTAGCTCATAGATTTTATACAACCATCAAAACCAATCTCTTACATCAAAACTCAGTAGTTATGCTGGTGAAATTTTTTGTCAGTTATTGCTTGGTTGTTTTATTTATTTTTCTTTTTAAATTTTTTATTCTCATAGGTTATTGGGGAATGGGTGTTTGGTTACATGATTAAATTCTGTGGTGGTGATTTGTAAGATTTTGGTGCATCCATCACCCCAGCAGTATACACTGCACCCAATTTGTAGTCTTTTATCCTTCACTCCCTTTCCACCCTTTCCCCCTAAGTCGCCAAGTCCATTGTGTCATTCTTATGGCTTTGCATCTTCATAGCTTAGGTCCCACTTATGAGTGAGAACATACAATGTTTGCTTTGTATATAATAGTCTCCATAATAATAGTCTCCAATCTCATCCAGGTCGCTGTGAATATTATTAATTCATTTATTTCATAGCTGAGCAGTATTCCATCATATATATATATATACACACACACACATATGATATATACACACATATATACGATATATATACACACATATATGATATATACACACATATATGATATATATACATATATATGATTATATATATATCACAATTTATCCACTTGTTGATTGATGGACAAAATTCATATTTTTGCAGTTGCAAATTGTGTTGCTATAAACATGCATGTGCAAGTATTATTTTTGAATAACGACTTCTTTTCCTCTAGGTAGATACTCTTCATCCAGTGATTTGACTGTCAAAAGTTCTCTACCTTTCTTTTAAGCCCCTATGCTTCAAAATATGGAAAAATCCTGCCAGTTATTCCTTCAAAATATATCCTAATTTTGAGCTATCAATTACATATTTTAATTTTTATTCTTTTAATCTTTTATTTTTAATTTTTATTTTATTTATTTTTATTTTTCTATAGGTTATTGGGGTACATGTGGTGTTTGGTTACATGAGTAAGTTCTTTCGTGGTGATTTGTGAGATACTGGTGCACCCATCACTCGAGCAGTGTACACTGCACCTTATTTGTAGTCTTTTATCTCTAGCCTTTCCCCCCAAGTCCCCAAAGTCTATTGTGTCATTCTTATGGCTTTGTGTCCTCATAGCTTAGCTTTTACATATCAGTGAGAACACACAATGTTGGTTTTCCATTCCTGAGTTACTTCACTTAAAATAATAGTAATAGACTCCAATCTCATCCAGGTGGCTGTGAATGCCATTAATTCAGTCCTTTTTTGGCTGAGTGACATTCCATCATATATATCTTTATATCCACTCAATCAATGAGATGAAAATCCACTCATTGATTGATAGCATTTGGGTTGGTTCCACTTTTTTTTTTTTTTTTTAACTATACTTTAAGTTCTAGGGTGCATGTGCACAACATGTAGGTTTGTTACATATGTATACATGTGCCACGTTGGTGTGCTGCACCCCGTTAACTCGTTATTTACATTAGGTATATCTCCTAATGCTATCCCTCCTCCCTTCCCCAACCCCACAACAGGAGCCGGGTGTGTGATGTTCCCCACCCTGTGTCCAAGTTTTCTCATTGTTCAGTTCCCACCTATGAGTGAGAACACGCGGTGTTTGGTTTTCTGTCCTTGCCATAGTTTGCTTAGAATGATGGTTTCCAGCTTCATCCATGTCCCTACAAAGGACACGAACTCATCCTTTTGATGGCTGCATGGTATTCCATGGTGTATATGTGCCACATTTTCTTAATCCAGTCTATCATTGATGGACATTTGGGTTGGTTCCAAGTCTTTGCTATTGTGAATAGTGCCACAATAAAAATACATGTGCATGTGTCTTTATGGCAGCATGATTTATAATCCTTTGAGTATATGCCTAGTAATGCTATAGCTGGGTCAAATGGTATTTCTAGTTCTAGATCCTTGAGGAATCGGCGCACGGTATTCTACAATGTTTGAACTAGCTTACAGTCCCACCAACAGCGTAAAATTGTTCCTATTTCTCCACATCCCCTCCAGTACCTGTTGTTTCCTGACTTTTTAATGATCGCATGGATGTTGCAACAATTTTGATTCTTCTAATCCATGAACGTGAAATATTTTCCATTTTTTGTGTCCTCCTCAATTTCTTGCATCAATTTTTTTTTGTTTTTTATTGTAGACATCTTTTACTGCCTTGTTAACTTAATTCCTAGGCATTTTGTTTTATGTGTAGCTCTTGTAAATAATTTTTTTCAGATTGTACTCTATTGGCATTTAGAACTGTTACTGATTTTTTGTATGATGATTTTGTATCCTGCAACCTCACTAAATTGTTTTATAACTTCAAATCGTTTTTTGGTGAAGTCCGTAGGCTTTTCTAAATATAGGATTATATCATCAATTTGACTTCTCCCTTTCCAGTTTACAAGTCCTTTGTTTCTTTTTGTTTTTTGAAGGGATAACAGAGAACTTCTTAAACCTAAAGAAAGACTTCAATATCCAAGTACAAGAAGAATATAGAACATGAGACAGATTTAACCCAAATAAGACTAAATCAAGACATTTAATAATCAAACTCCCCAAGGCCAAGGATAAAGAAAAGATACTAAAAACAGCAAGAAAAATGAAACAAGTAACATACAATAAAGCTCTGATATTTGGTAGTGGACTTTTCCGTGGGAACTTCACAGGCCAGGAGAAAGGACCATGACATATTTAAAGTGCTGAAGGAAGGAAAACAAAAACCTTTTACCCTATAGAAGTTTATCTAGCGAAAATATCCTTCAATCATAACGGTAAAATAAAGACTTTCCCAGACCAAAAAAAGAAAAGAAAAAAAAAAAACAAAAACAAAAACCTCTTGAGGCTGTACCCCAAGCCCCAGACTATGATCACTTATATTTGGCTCAGAATAAACCTCTTTAAATTTTTAGAGTTTGACTTTTTTTTTTTAAACACCATCTTGTTGCTGCCCAACATCACCCAACACATAAACACTTTCTCTGATTCCCCTAACTTATTGACAAATTCCTTGCCATATTGCCCTTTCAGGTGATGGCTGGAAGGTCTCCTTCTGGAAGAAACTTCTTTTATGAAACCCTGTCCAAGCACTGCCCAATAAACTTGCTGTGTATTTAGGAGTAGTTGTTGTTTCATTTAGGTGGATGAGTAGGTGTATTTGTTTTCTAGGACTTCTGTAACAAAGTATCCCGAATTGAGTGGTTTAAACAAAAGAAGTTATTTTCTCACAACCCTTGGAGGCTTAAAGTCTGAGATCAAAGGGTAAGTAGGACTTGTTAATTCTGACGGCTATAAGTAAGAATCTGTTCTGTGTCTGTTCCCTAGCTTCCTGGGCTTTGCTAGCAATCGTCCGTGTTCTTTGATTTGTGGAAACATCAATCTTGTCTGCCTTTATCATCACCAATATCATGTGGTGTTCTCCCTGTCAGTGTCTGTGTCCAAATTTCCCCTTCTTATAATGACACCAGTCTTATTGATTCACCTTACTCTAGTGAGACCTCATCTTAACTAATTACATCTGTAATAAACCTATTTTCAAATTAGTTCACATTCTGAGTTCCTGGGTGGGGGAGGGTAGTGGTTAATACTTCAACATATGATTTTTTTAGGAGATACAATTCAACTCATAACAATAGATAGGGAAGTCACAGTTCAGAAGTTGACATTGACTCACATTGAGTTTTGTATATGTTTGAGACATTGTCTGATATTCCCAAATGTAAATTGTCTAGTAAGTGGTTGGACAGAAGAGAGAGCATTCAAAGGAGAGATCAAGCTAGAGATACAAATTATAAAATCAAGAACCGTACTCATATAGATAATCACTGATGCCATATGCATTGCTGATATTAAGGGAAGATAATACAGAGAAGAGAACTTAGAATTGTACATTGAGCTTTATTGGAAAGAAATGACTATAATCACAGTAATTTATAATATAATTATTCAGCTCTCTTAGGGTGTATAGAAAGTACTGTATGGAAGACAGAAATATAAAATTCATGATTTAAAGGAAACACTAAACCATCATTCCCTTTCAGAACAAAATAAGAAGGTAATATAGACTGAGCTTCACCTTATTATATTGTAATAAGCATTCTCTCTTATTCCAATAAAAATTTGAAAATCCATTTCCTGCATAATAGTGTGCACATGTTTCTGTGTCATAAGTTTATAGTTATTAAGGTGAAAGTTTGCAATGGGGTTGTTTTGAATGGAAACTTTCAAAAAAGCTTTAAGCTGGAGAATTGCTAACCATTCCAAACTAATTTGTTTTCCACCAGCCACTGATGACCTTTCCATTTTTAGTTCAGTTTTTTTTTCTCATCCTAGTTTGAAAAATAATGTAATAAGAAAACATGCTGAGACCAGAGTCAGAATCTCTATATATTTATGGACAAAGAACCGACATGTATTTGGACATTTATGTGAACTACAAAGGAGTATGACAACTTCAAAAAAAGAAAATCTATGATTTAATACAAGACTATTGTGAATTTTATTTTTCTCTCTTCCCAGCAAACCGAAACAGTCTTTGAAGTAAGAACACAGTTCTACTTGAATCCTTCGGCAAAATGCAATGATGAAAACTGTCCATAACACTGTTGCCAACCGCTTTGAAAGGAATATATCCATCTTTTTGTGGTGGGCTATAATGCAATCTAGGTCATCCCTATGCTTTTGGAAATAGGTAATTTCTGAGAATCATTCTTATTATAGCTCTTATTGAAGCAATCAGCATGCTGCATCAGTCCAAAGGAGTAATTGGTAATGATGTAAAACTCGCCGCCTCCATCATCTCTGACTAAAAGCTAGAACAAACAGCACCTAAGCAATCTGCCTCTGTACCAAGGTCATACTCATAAAATGAGCAAGAGGTAGAATCACACAGCTTGATACTCTGGCCCATGGCTTAGAAACGTTGCCGCAAATATGTAAAGGAAAGAAATATCTGTGATTTGATAAGGCAGCAGGAAAATTTATGCAAACTTGGGAGTGGGAAAAAAGGCTTTTCTCCTTTCCATAGCTCAGTGACAGAAAGTGAAGTAAGATTTCAATTTTTAATATCAAATGGAAAATTGAATCAAATATGAAGTTTGGTATATTTTGAAGATTTTTCTCTGAAACAATAAAAGTGATCCAATTTTTACCTCTAGGTTGGGGTCGCCTGAAATATATCAAGTCAGCTGTCATTGACTATATTTATAAGATAGCAAAATACATATGTGAAAATGAAATATTTTTTTTTTTTTTTTTTTTTTTTTGAGACGGAGTATTACTTTGTCGCCTAGGCTGGAGTGCAGTAGCACCATCTCGGCTCACTGCAAGCTCCGCCTCCTGGATTCACGCCAATCTCCTGCCTCAGCCTCCAAGTAGCTGGGACTACAGGCACGCACCACCACGCCCAGCTAATTTTTTTTTGTATTTTTAGTAGAGACGGGGTTTCACCGTGTTAGCCAGGATGGTGTCGATCTCCTGACCTCATGATCCGCCCGCCTCGGCCTCCCAAAGTGCTGGGATTACAGGCGTGAGCCACCACGCCCGGGGAAAATGAAATATTTTCAATGGATTTTCACTCAAGGTTTAAGTAGAATAATTCAGTAGAAAATATTATTAATGTATACACACTTATTGTATTGCCTAGTCCAGTGTATTTACATGCAGCAATAGTTTACTGAAATATTAAGTCTTTTTTTAACACATGCTTTGATGAAGTAGGCCACAAGGCCTATTGTGATCACTTCTTCAAGATACTGCTCATAAACAATGTCACTTATTCACCACTTGTGCACCAAAATCTCACAAGCCACCACTAAAGAACTTATTCATGCAACCAAACACCACCTGTTCCCCAATAACCTATGAAAATAAAATATTAAAATAAAATAAAATAAAATAAATTACAAGTTTAGAAATCTTACATACTTGAATTAACGTTTTATAAATCTTGGTAAATCTTTGGTAGAGATATTGATGATTATTTATTTTCCTCAGTAAATACAAAACAAGTGCAAAATGAACATAAATGTATTTTTTATTTGTGAAGATTTTATTGGAAAATATGATACATAAACATGCATAAAGCCTGAAAGTACAGCTTTATGAATTATTATAAAGCCAACACATGTGTAACCATCACCTAGTTGAAGAAATAGAATACTGCCAAGCCCTGGTATCGATCCAAGACTTTCTTTTAAGGAAAACCATTGTCCTGAGTTTTCTAGTAGTCACTTTCATCTTTTTTTTTCCATATTTTTTAATCACCAAATTATGTTTCATAAAACCCTATCTATATTTTAGCTTTGCGTTTCTTATACATGGAATCTTGTACAATGTACTTTTCTGTGTTTGGCTTCTTTTGTTCAATATTAATCTGTGAGATTCATCCATTTTATTTTCTTTCTTTCTATTTTAGATTCACTATTTTAGTTTCACTTTAGTTTCTCTCTATTTTAGTTTCACTCTGTTGCACAGGCTGAAATGCAGTGGTGTGATCTCAGCTCACTGCAGCCTTGCCCTCCTGGGCTCAAGTGCTGCTCCCACCTCAGCCTCCCAAGTAGCTGGGATTACAGGCATGCTCCACCACACCTGGCTAATTTTTTGTAGAGACTGGGTTTTGCCATGTTCACCAAACTGGTCTCTAACTCCTGGGCTCATGCAATCCTCCCACCTTGACCTCCCGAAGTGCTGGGATTACAGGAGTGAGCCACCACACCCGGCCCATCCATGTTTTTATATGTAACCATAATTAATTTATTTTTATCACTAAATGAAATTCATGTTATTTATTCTTCCCTTCACAGGCATTAGGGTTTTCTTGTTGTTGTTGTTGTTACTAATTATTTTTGTTTTTTTTTTTATTAGAAAGCTGAACTACTTTGTAAAGAAGTTACAACAATTTACAATTTCACTGCCAATGTATGAGAATTCTTTTATATCCTCACCTATGGCCTCATTAAAGACCTGTCAGTCTTTTTAATTTTTGCCATTCTCAGGTATATACAATGATGTTGAATGTTGGTTTTAATTTGCATTTCCTTGATAACTAATAAGGTTGAACACTTTTTCATATCTTTACTGTCCATTTAATATCCTTATTTTTAAGTGCCTGTTCAAGTCTCTTGCCTGTTGCTCTGTTGTGAAATCTTTTTTATCTATTTGATTCTTTATTGGGGGAACCCACCCCCAATATTTCAACATAAGTTTTTTCTATTTTCCCTAAGTGTCGGCCAGTCTGAGAAATAAAGAGAAAGACTACAAATAGAGGAATTTTACAGCTGGGCCACCGGGTTGACATCACATATTGGTAGGTCCATGATGCCCACCTGAGCCACAAAACCAGCAAGTTTTTATTAGGGATTTCAAAAGGGGAGGGAGTGTATGAACAGGGAATAGGTCACAAAGATCACATGCTTCAAGGGACAATAAAGATCACAAGGCAAAGGGCAAAGTAAAAAACTCCTGATATGGGTCTATGTTCAGCTGTGTATGTATTGTCTTGATAAACATCTTAAATAACAGAAAATGGGGTTTGAGAGCAGACAACTGGTCTGACCTCAAATTTACTAGGGTGGGATTTTCTCCAATCCTAGTAAGCCTGAGGTTACTGCAAGAGACCAAGGTGTATCTCAGTCCCTATCTGAACTGCATAGGACAGACACTCCCAGCGTGGCTGTTTATAGACCTGCCCCTAGGAATGCATTTCTTTTCCTAGGGTCTTAATATTATATTTCTTGCTAGGGAAAGAATTTAGCGATATCTCTTCTACTTGTAGGTCCATTTATAGGCTCTCTGCAAGAAGAAAATATGGCTCTTTTTGCCCAGCCCTGCAGGAAGTCAGACCTTATGGTTGTCTTCCCTTGTTCCCTAAAATCGCTGTTATTCTGTTCATTTTCAAGGTACACTGATTTCATATTATTCAAAGACACATGTTTTACAATAAATTTGTACAATAGTGGTCCTGAGGTGACATACATCCTCAGCTTATGAGGATAACAGGATTAAGAGATTAAAGTAAGACAGGCATAAGAAATCATAAGAGTCTTAATTCTGGAAACTGATAAATGTTCATGAAATCTTCACAATTTATGTTCAGAGACGGAAGTAAAAACAGCCACAAGAATTTATAAAAGTATTAATTTTGGGAACCGATACATGTCCATATTAAAATGAAATCTTCACAATTTATGTTCCTCTGCCATGGCTCCAGTTGGTCACTCCTTTTGGGGTCCCTGACTTCCTGCAACAATTCCTAGGTGACAAAATTACCTAGAAATCAATAAGAAAAAACTATATATGCTCTCTTTATGACATGCACTATAAACATATTCTTAATCTAATTTGTGGCATCTTTCATTCTTATAATGGTGGCTCAAAAGAAATACTTATTTTAATTTTAATGTAGTCATGTATTTGTAAAATATTTAAAACTATTTGTAAATATTTTTAATGTTTAATACTTCTTCTTCTTCTTTTTTTTTTTTGATGGAGTATTGCTCTGTTGCCCAGACTGGAGTACAGTGTCATGATCTTGGCTCACTGCAACCTCCGCTTCCCATGTTCAAGCAATTCTCTCGTCTCACCCTCCCGAGTAGTTGGGATTACAGGCATGTGCCAATGTGCCTGGCTACTTTTTATATTTTTAGTACAGACAGGGCTTTGCCATGTTGGCCAGGCTGGTCTTGAACTCCTGACCTCAAGGGATCCACTCACCTCAGCCTCCCAAAGTGCTGGGATTACAGGCCTGAGCCACAGCACTCAGCCAATCCTTCTTGTTTTTAAGAAATCATCCACCATCTTGTTTTGTTAAACTTATTTCTAAATAATATTGTTATTCTTATAAACAATAACTTGTTACCACTTCATAGAAATATACTTGATTTTTAAAAATATCTAGCTATTTAAGTCCTTCAACCACTTTTGAATTGGGGTTTTTGTTGCTGTTTTGAGAGTCTTGTACATATTACAGGTGTTAGTCTCTTATGAGACTTGTGATTGGTAAAGCTGGATATTTTTTCATTCCGTAAGTTATCATTTTACCAGTACCACTTGTTGAAAAGAGTGTTCTTTTACTATCGAATGGTCTTGGCACCCCTAAGGAAGTCATTTTGTGTCCGGAATTGGTGTGTTCTTGGTCTCGCTGACTTCAAGAATGAAGCCACGGACCCTCATGGTGAGTGTTACAGTTCTTAAAGATGGTGTGTCTGGAGTTTCTTCCTTCTGGTGGGTTCATGGTCTCGCTAATTTCAGGAGTGAAGCTGCAGACCTTTGCGGTGAGCGTTACAGCTCTTAAAAGTGGCACATCTGGAGTTGTTCATTCTTTAGGCGGGTTGGTGGTCTCACTAGCTTCAGGAGCTAAGCCGTAGTGAGCCTTACAGTTCATAAAGGCAGAGTGGACCCAAAGACTGAGCAGCAGCAATATTCATTGCTAACACCGAAAGAATGAAGCTTCCACAGCATGGAAGCAGCCCAGAAGGTTGCTGCTGCTGGCTCAGGTTGCCTGCTTTTATTACCTTATCTGGTCCCACCCACATCCTGCTGATTGGTCCATTTTACAGAGAGCTGATTGGTCCGTTTTACAGAGAACTGATTGGTCCATCTGGACAGAGCGCTGATTGGTGTGATTACAAACCTTTAGCTAGACACAGAGTGCTGATTGGTGCATTTACAAACCTTTAGCTAGAGGCAAAAGTTCTCCAAGTCCCCTACCCTTCCCAGAAGCCCAAATGGCTTCACCTCTCACCGGCACCTGCTGCAGGACTTTGTGGCACACAGCCTGGGCACTCTGGCAGCCCAGACAGTCCT